>NW_026000206.1:3588600-3726010 GCF_001458135.2 Marmota marmota marmota | reverse complement strand
TTTTTTTTTTTTTTTTTGGCAGTGCTGGTGATAACACCCAGGGCTCCACGCATGGTAGGCAAGTGAGCTACATCCCCAGGCCATCTCACTCACTTTTACACTGCCTTAAATCTGTTTTGGAACAAATTTGGGTATTTCATTCATTATATCCCAGCATTTTCTTCTGTGTAAATAAGAGATGAAACTATGAGGATTGTAAAATAGTGTTAGTCCTAAAAAATCATTCTAGTAATTTGTGACTGTTGCATATATTTAATCATAACCTTTAACTATATTTCAACAGAAATATATTTACATGATAATTTTATTGAAAGGTTTAGAAATTTCAAATTGTTACTTTAGAGGACTAGAAAGGGAGAGAGATTTGTAGTGCAATAAATTCCTAACTGCCATGGATGGGCCTGAGTAAGTTTTCTTTCTCTATGTGATGGGAACAGAGCTACCACCTGGGACTAAGATTATATAAAGTAAGGAAAGTAAAAGCACCTAGGTCAGTTCCAGTTGAAGGATAAAAAGTGCTCAAAATGTACATGTAATTCACATAAGAGATTAAATCACAACTTATAAAATCATTTGCCTGCCAAATAGTTATTTGCACATGATAGGGAATCCATGAATAGTGGAAAGTTCTCATAAGATACTTACGGGATACTCAATTCATTTTGGCACAAAATGGATCACAAATAAGCAATTTAACCAGCCTATGGTTTAATAACATAAAAACATTTATCCACAAATTTAGAATGTATTTGTAGTGAAATTTATATTTTTACTATATTTTTTTTTACCCACAAAGTCTAGATAGCATAACTTTAGCATATTAAAGATAAAGGCTATATCTTAAAAATGAATGCCAAAAAATCTTGCCAAAACAGGAAAAATAAAACTAATACATAAAAGTAGTTACTTAAAATTTTATATAGGAACAGTTTTTGTTGTTGGGTTTTTTGTTTGTTTGTGTCCTGTATTAGGGATTGAACTCAGGAGCATTTAAGCACTAAGCCACATCCCCAGCCCTTTTTGTATTTTATTTAGAGACAGGGTCTTGCTAAGTTGCTAGGGTTTTGCTAAGTTGCTGAGGCTGGCTTTGAACTCACGATCCTCCTGCCTCAGCCTCCAGAGCAGCTGGGATTACAGACAGGTGCCATTGCACCCAGCTCAGGTATAGTTTCTTAAACCATAACAGCTCACATTTTCTAAATGAAAGCTTACAAAGTATCAACCACAACATGAAGTACTCTATTAACATTATCATATCTTTTAATCTCTATAACAATCCTAGGAACTACTTTAAAACCCTATTTTATAGATTGAAATCTGAGTAAGACTAAGGAATCTGTTCTGAGTCACAGTTATGGATTCCCCCAGAACTTAGCTCTTAATCAGTATGGGAAAAATCTTCAACTACATAAGAAAAACACTTATATTTTATTGGCTAATGAGAGGCACAGCAAAGTCAGGAAAGCATACTAAAATAAAATTCAGCTTTTGTTTCCCAATTCTTCATGTATTCAATAAGCACAACTTCAGAATCATTATATTTTCAGAAGTAAAAATCAGGAGTGAAAAATTTTAATCTGTAAAATTCAGTGGGGGAGTTTAGCATGGCTGGAGGATGCAGAGAGACCATGCTAAAATGTTGGATCTCCTCCTATGGGAAAAGGCAGAATATTTTTTTTTCCTCTAATAAACTTGAAACTAGGAAGTGAAGTGAGATGAAGAAGAATATCTACCTTAGCACAACTCCAAAAGAATGCTTTGATATCTGACAAACTGATGAATGCTGTTAGGCTTACACTTTTAACTTACCTAGGTTTCTCTTGAGTGATTAAAATTTTTACTTTATTAAGAGCCTTCTTGGCTCCTGTGGCTGCAGCCAGCTTGTTATGAGTTGGGCTAGAGTGTGGGCTGGAGATGTACACTTTTTTCCCAGGTCCCGAGGGAGGCTTGGATGGAGAGAAGTCGGAGATGAATACAATACCCTCACTGGTGAGTACTATATTAAAAGAAGCAAAAGTCTTATTAAAGTTTAGTCAAATTGAGCACAGAATTTTATTCCAATACAACATGAGAGAAAGACAATGATAATTTTAACAATATAGAACATGCAATGTTATGGTCATAACATGATGAGAATTTTCTCCAAGTTGAAAAGAAACAAGTAATCCATTACAATTCATCAGAGTCTTCCAAGCTCAGCATTCTGAATTATGTTTATATATTAAAGAGACAGTAGAAGAGTGTTGGCAGAAAGAACAAATGTTTGTTCTTCCTGATAAATTCTGTGCACAGAATTTCATTAAAAACTCTGTAACTTCAAAATCCAAACACTTTCCAGAATATAAGATACACAAGAAGAAAAATACCCCATATGTAAGATATTCTGCATATCACAATTAGCTAAGTTCAAATATTTGATTGAATGATACTAAATTTTGTAGGATTCTCATGAGCTACTCAGTCTTCTTGAACATCAGACTGTACCTTAGGATGAATAAAGACTGTTTCCCTTTATATTTAAAAATGACAAAAGTCCCAACAGAAGATTACTAAATGTCCATGAAACAAAAATAGTTTAACACAACATTTGGCAATATAAACTATGCCTTTTTACGACTATAAAGAGAATCTCCCTCCTAACTGGAGCTGACCAATACTGGGATACATGGGCAGGACAACCTCATCCACCCTGAGTCTTGGCAATCTAAGGCTGCTGCAGGCACAGAGATCAAGAGAGCATACAAGTTATGAAAACCCTAGCACAGTGAAGTAAATAAAAAGTGTTAGGGCAAGTGGCATTTTGAAATATTTTCACCAGAAAAATCACAGAGACGTAGAGCTGATGCAACCAATCTGGGCTAACACCTTGTCTCATTTCCAGGTTCCAGAATCATCTTTGAAAGTCTCACTGGCTTCTCTGCTTTTGTGATGCCTTCCCTCCCTGTGCTGCACTAGTCTTCTGTTGTGTTCTTGCAGCACTGCATTTATATCAGCAAACTGCTGAGTGAGTGAATGTATGCATGCACAAGTTCATATAAATATTCATACACACAAAGCCTTGAACAGTCCATACTGTGGTTACTTTTTAGCCATGTGTCCCATTTCAACTTCCACTTATCTGCCTTTCTCTGACTCCTTCATTTCACTATCACACATACACATTTAATAAATGTTGACGGACCAGAGTCAGAATTGAGTCATTCAAATCCAGGAAAAACAGCTAATTCCCTTACCTCCTTCAAGTTTCAAGTTTCTGATCATTATTAGAATGAAGCCTACTTTAACCATTATATCTATCACAACTTGACCACCGGATACCCTATCCCTCTTCATCCTATTCACATTCTTTATATCACTTATCACCTTTTAACAGACTAGAACTTAACTCACTATGTTCACAGTTTATGATCTGGCTCAAACTAGAATGCTAACTCTACAAAAGCAAGAACCTTCATATTGGTGTCAATAGCTGAAGAAATATTGTTGAGTAACTGAACAATGAGTATCTTCTAAATAATTTATCTATAAAAATATCTAAAATCTCATCTGATCTATAAAACATCAAATAGTGACAAAAAATGCCTCTGCAAGAAAAGATTCCTTTGGGCTTATTCCATTTTTTATATGCATCTGTTTAGGGCACTCAGAACACATGGCATGAATTAGGATAATCTCATTTTTTTTAAATTTTTTTGTAGTTGTAGATGGACATAATGCCTTTATTTTATTTGTTTATTTTTATGTGGTGCTGAGGATCGAACCCAGTGCCTCACACATGCTAGGCAAGTGTTCTGCCACTGAGCTACAGCCCCAGCCCTAGGATAATCTTTTTAAAAAGTAGGAACTTAATTTGGCCACAGAGTAAATGAAATCCTTGATTCAAGGTTTTTAAATATTCCTAAAAAAATCTAATTCAATTAAATCTGAATTAGAGTATCACAGTAACACTCTGTCCCTGGCTAGTCCAATATTATTCACAAATTCAACATAGTGAAGGTGTGGATTGCTGGCTCATATTTTTAACTATTAAAATAGGTGCAAATGATAAGAAGTAATGATTTAGTACATGAATCAGGACCTGCAGATATATGGATGAGATGTGCTTCTCCACTTTGCTCAGTCATCTTAACATTACAGATGTATGTGTACATATATATATATTGCATGGGATATAGCATTAATTATATTGTTAGTACTTCATTTAATTCATTTTCCACAAGAAACCAATACTTACAAGTTAAATGTGAGGGATCAAAAGGGTCAAAAGAAAAAGAGAGAATGTTATCTGCATAGCTTTTCTTCCACAGTTTTGTGCCAGTATCTGCATTCCAGAGCACAATGTAATTTGGCGGGTGGATAGCAAGCAACAAATCTTGGGAAGCATCTTGATTCCACAACCACTGAACGTCTGTAAAGACCAGATAAATAAGGCAAAATTCAAAAAACTTCCATTTCAAAAGAGGTGGATAACTTGACATTGAAATTTAGTTTACTAGGTGCAATCCCTAAAATCTTAACACACTGTCAAATGTGACATATGCATGCTTAACCAATACTGTATTGGTTTTAAGTGAGTAACATAAGAAAAATCTGCAGAAGAAAACTTTATTTCATGTAAGAATGAGATGTTTGGTTAAAATTCCAAGTAATCTAAAATATCCCACTTTCAAGAAAATTCAACACAATTAATCCTCCTTTAAACATAAAATTAGGAGTTAGGGTATATACCTCAGTGGTAGAGCCTTTGCCTGGCATATGTAAGGCCCTTGGTTTGATCCCCAGTATCACAAAAAGAACAAACCAAAAAACAAAACTATAAAATCAACATATGAAACTCTCTTAGCCACAATCAAGATGCCACACTCCCCAAATGCTTTCCTGGAGACTGAAGTTTTTCATGATTTTTCAAGATGATAAACAGACTAAAGATGTAGTTTAATACCTAGCAAATAGAAAATACTCAAAAAATTTTTAAATGACAATTTAAAAATTAGGTTCTCAAAGATATATACCTAAAGAATATTTCATTGGTTTTGGATTAATAACAAAGAAAAAGTTAAACAATCTAAGAAAATGAAAATAAAATGTTGTTCAACTCTATTAAACATTGATAGCTAATTCATAAAAGCAGTTCAACCAAGTTTACTTATAATATAGATTTCAAGATGGTAGCAGCTTAATTTTCTTATCATGCTTGAATGAGGCTGAAATTGAAATTAAGGGTTTTACCAAAGCATGAATCAATTGAGATTTGAGAAAATAAGCCCAGAATTCAGATCAGTAGAGCAGGCTAAAAATCTCCAAGAGTTAATCAGCAAACAATGATATTAAATGAGAGGTGGAGGGGAGGGGGCAAGAAAATATTCTAAGTAAGTACATCAATATAAGCTCTGAGGAGAGCACATTTTCCTCACCCTGGATAGGTCTGGCATGCTCCTGGATCTCACACTGAGCTACTCCTGCTGCCACATCCCAAACAATGATCTTCCCACTGACATCAGCAGAAGCTAAGCGCAAGCAATATGGTGAGCCAATGTTATGGTGGTAATTTTCCCTGGCCCATTTAACCTAGTATCAAGAAGAAATCAGATCAAGTAAATACTTGCATTGGATAAAACTAAACATCATTTTACAACACATAAACCAGAACCCATACTATATTTGTATTACAAAAATCTTTAGCATGAATAAAAGGAAACTGGTTTGCATTTTGAAATTTGATATTTTTATTATACATGGCATTTTTCAAATGTTGCATTGCAAATATTTTTTATCAAAATGCCCCTGCCTTGAAAATGTGAAAAATGATGCATAGCCTTAATATTTTGGGAAATTCAGGTTAAAATCAAAATAAAACAAAACAACAAAAATTCTCCAGAATACTTTGCTTTTAAAACCTCAGAATACCTTGGAACTAGTTTCCCTAAAATCTAGTTTAACAAAACATATAATATCATGAATTGCTAAGAAGAATGTTTTTCTATATTTTGTTCTCCTAATTAAAAGGAGACAATTAGAGACAAACAAAGCCTCCACAGGGAAGCAAAGGAAAAACCAAAGCAAACAAAAAACTCTGGTTCTATCACCTTCATAAAAATGTAAGTTTTTCTATAAAAAGAAATTTATGCTTCATACCTCCAACAACATTAAAGGACAAGTAAGAATAGAATTTTAAAAATAAAATTCACAACTCCAGGACAAATCTGATTAAATTCTTGGATAATTAATACAGAATAAGAGACAAGTCCTATAATCCTTACCATGACCTGAGACATTCCCTGGCCACTCCCCGGTCACTCTTCTGTGGTTACTACCACTTGTTTTTTCTATCTTAGCATCCTGTTTGTTTTCTTCAAAGCACTTTATTATACCATGTGTAATTATAATTTTTTTTTAATTTATCACCAACCCAGCTCCCAGGGGTACATCCTGTAGGCCTTGTTCATATTTCTAGTACCAGACCAGTAGAGCATCAGTACAGTACTCAAAGTTGGTATTCAGTGTGTGTTTATAGATGAATTTAAATCCCAGCATCTCAGGAGGCTGAAGCAGGAGGATTCTGAATTCAAAGCCAGCCTCAGCCAAAGCTAGGTGCTAAGCAATTCAGTGAGACCCTGTCTCTAAATATAATACAAAATAGGGCTCGGGATATGGCTCAGTGGTTGACTACCCATTAGTTCAATCCCCAGTACCCCACCACCCAAAATATATAAATTGAAGCATCAGAAAATCTCTAATTGTACACATATAAACACATATACACATGTACATATATATAAGCACATCCACAGATAATGATAAAGTAGGAAAGTAAGCTAACAAATTAAGTATTTATGAAAAAGATGAAATCAAATTTTCCAAATATTTTAATAATCTTTAAAGTTTTACTGTTATAAATCTTCTGAGGCAAAAATCTTTCTAGTAAAATGTGCATGCTATGCGTATTTTTTGTATGTGTTCATTTAGATATGTCTATATATTTAAATGTATGTGTATATGTGTTTATACATTCTGTGTATGGATGTATATAGTCAATCCTAATTATTTGCAGATTCCACAAATGTGAATTTGCCTACTGAGTAATATTTGTTTGTAACCTCAAAGCTAGTATGTGCTATGCATTTGCAGATAAGAACAGAACATAAAAATTTAGTCAGACACACACGTGTGTTCCCAGTTGAGGGCAAACAATGTATTCTTGCTTCAGCTCTCAAAGCACAAAAAAAGGGACCATTTCACATCTCTTGAAATATCACATTTTCACATTTTGGAGCTTTTTGTTGGTGACTTCATTGTTTAAAACAGCTCCCAAGTATAGTACTGTTCTGTTCTTAAGGGCAAAAAAGTTGTGATATGCCTTACAGAAAAATATATGAGTGAGATAGCTTTGCTCAGCGATATGCTATAGGCTATGAATTCAATATTAATGAGTCAACAATATACATTAAATGTCCTTAAATAGAAACACATATAAAATAAGGTTATATACTATTGAGCTGATGAAAATGTTGTGACCAGAAGTTCACACAACCCAATTGCTGGGAGTAAACAATGTTTCAGTATTCACCAATTCAGTGTTTGCAATGACTCTAGAGAATATAACTACCTATAACTACCTTTAATAACAAAATGATTGTTGGTATATATATGCATATACATGTATACACATGTGTATGGTATTGAATCCTATTATGCAAGCTCCAACTGATATACCACTTTAAAAATCACCTAGACACATCATAGACAAGCTGCTGAAAACCAAGGATAAGGAGAAAACCTTGAAGGCAAGAGAGAGAGAGAGAGAGAGAGAGAGAGAGAGAGAAACCAAGGCAAGAATTTCTCATCTGAAATTAAGTAAGGAGAGCATAGTAGAGTGATATTTTTAGTACTACTAGAAAACAAAATTGCCAAGCCAGCATTTTATATCCTTTAAAAATATCCTTTTAAAAACAAAGGTAAAACACTTTCTCAGACAAATAAAGGCTGAGAGAATCAAGAAAGATATGCACTTCCAGAACTTAAAGTACATTCTTCAGGTAAAGGGAATATAACACCAGACTGAAACCTGAATCTACATAAAGAAATAAAAGCTCCAGAAACAAAAAAAAAAAAAAAGAAAGAAAGAAAAAGAAAAAAGGAAGGTAAATATATTTTTCTTTAAAAAAACTTCTGTACCTTACATCGGACTCAATAATGAAAGACTAAATACTTTCCTCTCCAGCTCAGAAACAACACAAGAGTATCCTCCTACCACATGGATTCTCTGGTTCTGACGGCAAGGAAAAAAAAAAAAAAACCTGAAGAAATACAGACTATCAATGATTAAATTAAATTGTCTTCGTTTTCAGATAACGCGATTGTCTATTTAAAAAAACACACCCCTAAATTACTAGCTCTAATGTGTGAGTTTTGCAAGATTGCAGAGGCATAGGTAAATATACAAAAATCAATAATATTTTCCCCCACCTCATACCATGTATGAAAATTAACTCAAAATGGATCAAGGACCTGCACGTAAGAGTTAATACAGTAAAACTCTTAGAAGAAAACAAAATTGTAAATCTTATTGACACTGGAAAAAGCAATGATTTCTTGGAGATGGTGCCAAAAGCACAAGCAACAAAAGAAAAAAGAAAAAAAAAAGATAAATTGCACCACATCAAAATGAAAAACTTTTGCTCTTGAAAGGGAAGACGTACCTACGAATGAAAGTAAAGAAAACCTAAAAAATGAGAGAAAATATTTGCAAATAATATATATGTGATAAGGGACTTACATCTAAAATACATAAAGAAAACTTACAGCTTAATAATAAAAAGATAATACAGTTTTTAAATGGGCAAAGGATCTGAAGGAACAGTTTTACTATGAAGACACACAAGACGGGCTGGGGTTGTGGCTCAGTGGTAGAGTGCTTGCCGAGCATGTACAAGGCACTGGGTTCGATTCTCAGCACCACGTAAATGTAAAATAAAGATATTGTGTCCACCTAAATCTTAAGAATAAATATTTAAAAAAAAAAAAAAAAGACACACAAGTGGCCAACAAGTTCATGAAAAGATTCTCAACATCATTAGCTACCAGGGAAATGCAAATCCAAACTATAATGAGAACCACTTCACACCCACTTGGATGATTATAATCAAAAGGACAGAGAATAAGGATTGGGGTAATTTGGAGAAATCTAAATCTTCACATACTGCTAAACAGAAAGTAAAATTTGGAAACAGTCTAGTAGCTCCTCAAAAAATTAAACACAGAGTTACCAAATGAGTTAGTAATGCTACTACAGATATATACCCAAGAGAAATGAAAACAGATCAAATATAAAAACTAGTCCAGGAATGGTTGTAGTTATGTGATTCATAATAGCCCAAACTGGGAAACATCCAAATGTTCAATAAATAAATGTGATATATCCTTCCAGTGGAATATTGTTCAGCAATAAAAAGAAATGGAGTAGTGATACATGCTATAGCAGACGAACTTTTAAAACATTATGTTAAGTAAAAGAAGACAGGCATAAAAAGCCACATACAGTATGATTCCATTTATATGAAATATACAGAGCAGGCAAACCTCCTGAGACAGAAAATAGATTAGTGGTTGCCTAACAAGGGGAATGAGGCAAATGCGTACAGGGTTTCTTTTTGAGGTGATGAAATTGACTGGTGATGGCTAAATAATGGTGAATATACTAAAAACCATAAAACTGTATACTTTAAACGGGTGAATTCTATAGTCTATCTCAATAAAGTTGTTATGAAGAAGACCTCAAATCTCTATCCCCAACCCTGAATTCTCTCCTAAACTTTACCTCACTATAAAAAACACATCATAGGGGCTGGGGATGTGGCTCAAGCGGTAGTGTGCTCGCCTGGCATGCGTGCAGTGCTGGGTTCAATCCTCAGCACCACATAAAAATAAAGATATTGTGTCCACCGAAAAACTAAGAAATAAATATTTAAAAAAAAAAATACATCATAGGTATCTCAAACTTTTCATGTTGAAAACTTAAAACTCATTGACTTCACACATACCCATCATTACTGGTCATACTGTTACTCAGTTATTCAAATAGAAACCTTGGAGTCAGAGACTATTCCTTACATTGATCATTATACAAGTTATCCAGTTTGCCTATCACACAGCTCCTAAAGATGACTCTATTTTTGTCTCATTCTTATTTTAGCATCTTAGAATTTCTTGCCAAAATTACTCAAAGTCTACTAAATGATTTCACTGCCTCCAGTCCTGTCTTTCTCCAACAGATCTTCCACAGCTGCCAAAGTGAGTTTTTCTAAAATACAAATGCAGTTATATCAATCTCCTATTTAAAAAAAAATCAAACTCCTTCCTAACATTATAAAATTCTCAAGACACACAGTTGAATCTCTTGGGCTGCCTCCTCTTTCAGCACTTCTATAAGTGGAGCAGTCTTTTGACCATCTTTGCAGCACACTAGTTAGCTCTACACGTGTTTCCTTTCCCTGAAATACTACTCCCCAGACTTCTCACTTGGCTAAATACTTTTTACCAGCCCCTCAACTGGAAAGACGTCTGTGACCCATCCCCAAACCCCTACAACTAGCTGAGCGGTTCCTCCTTTTTCTTCCCACAGCATGTTAAGGGAGTCCTACCATGCTCTGAATTCTCCTCACAAGATAATGAATTGCCTAAGACCTTTCTGTGTGTCCTCAGTGCACACAAAGCACCCAAAACTAATCAATGGAATGAGTGGCCTGATAAATGGCAGAAATGGTATTCCCGCATAGCTTTAAAATGACTTAAGTACTTTAATAACTCATCCTAGATTGACATTATGCTGGGTTACCCTAAATAGATCATTATATTTAAGAGTATTCAACATGTATACCTATGATTTAATGAGAACCTAGTGATATATTAAACTTCACACTATACAGAATGTTATGGGGTCAAAGTGAGATTTGACTTACCTTAACAACATCAGCTTTATGTTTTTCTAAAACTTGAAGAGTTTGGGCAGTACTGGAATCAATCACTACCACCAGCGAATGACATCCATAAGCAATTAAACCTTGCCAGCCCCTGGCAAAAGAGCAACATTAAAACTCAAGTATGCAACAAAGCAAGATTCAACTTCTCTGCTGCTAATCCTAAATAAATGATAAAGGTACACAAGTACCACCATTAATAAAATTATCACTTAAACCCAAAGGCTTGTATGTAACAGTATCCATTTAAATAAAAGGTCTAGCTAAGTTTACAAATGCTTGTTGCAATTCATTTTTAATTTGGTTAAAAAGGATTCTAAGGCTACGTTTATACAGCGATGAACATGTATAAAGCAACTTGTGTGTCTTTGTAGGCCTATGCTTTGTCTTATTCTTTTAAATCTGTTTTCAATGTTGAGTATCGACCATGTGCCTGGGATATGTATCTACGACGAGTCCTAGATCTTACAACCCCATAAAAAACGACACAAGTCAGGAGTTTCAGTCCTTTTGACAACAATCCCAGCGCCACAGCTTCAGAATTTTGCTTCACATCCGTTTTATTATTAGTTTCGGAGCTGCTGTTACTTCACAGTGAAAAGACAAAAGGTAACAGGGGCGAGCTGAACCAGAAAAGAGAAAGGTGCGAAAAGGCAGCGAATGCACAGGTGCCTAGCAGAGAGTCCGGCACGTCGTTGAATGAATGCAAGAGAAGGAAGACACAGAGAGAGAGCGAGACAGGTGAACGGGAGCGGGGAAGGGAAGGCGGGCGGCGGGCTGGGGAAGAGAAGCCTGGATCCGGGGAGGAAGGGGAAGGGAGGGTCCAGCACGGAGCGCGCAGGCAGGGCCGGGGACACCGGGGCAGGAGGGCAAATGCATCTGCAGGGGTTCCCCACATGGGGCACCTGCCACCATCGGGACAACAAAATTCATCATCTCGAGGAAAATCGAACGCAGCAGTGGGACGGCCGCCCTTCTGCGCCAGGCCGACACCAGGGAGGGAAGCCCCTGTTCTCTCCCCTTCCCCTCAGACTCTGGCCGCTCCCGGCAGCCCGGAAGCCCACCGCCCTCACCAGTCCACCGCCGCCTTGTTGTGGGCGTTGAGGGCCCCGGTGAGGGTGCGCGCCGACACCTTGAAGTTCACGGTGTAGGGCAGCATCGCGGCGGCTAGCCGGGGCTCCCCAGCCGGCCCGCAACCCGGAAGCGGCCGAGGCTGCCCTTCCGTTCAAGAGTCCGGGGAGCCCTTCGGCGCCGCCATCAGGTTCCGCCGGCCCCAAGGTCCCACCATCTACAGGTTCCGCCGCTTCCAGTTTCTGCTGAACTCAGGTTCCCCGCCTCTGGGTTCCGCCTTCTCCAGAGTCCTGCGGCCCCAGTGGTCCCGGGTTTTGTAACTTCTGTGGCTGTGTTTGCAAGAAGTGTCATATCTGTTTCCTCCAGGTTTGGGGAAAACATTGCTAGAAACCTGAAAAACAAGACACATATGTGCCAATTCGCCTTTCTGCCTTAAGTCGGTTCGTTTAGGACAACGACCAGCGCCTGGCCCCGCTTGAGGTGTCTGGTGTGCTGATGAAGACGCAGCCTCCCTCTCTTGGAGTTCACAGAGAACAAACGAATGGACACTAATTGAATGAGATGGAGAGAGTGAAATTAATAAGTGCCCCCAATGCAGTTAATTACCAAATGCAGAGAACACTCCATATGAGTTTTGGGAATACTCCCTTTGTACTTGAGGAAAAGTGGGTGTGCTATGCTTGGGGTGCAAGGACCCCCTTGCCTGTTTGCTGGGCTGGCTTTCATCTTGCAATTTCTACTCTGCTGCTTTTCCAATTATGACCAATCCTTCCCTTCTCTGTAGTCAGCACTTGGTTTACTCTACAGTAACACTTAGTGAAATGATTTCTTTCCACTTTAAACCTAAATAAACGCAATAACAGACTCTGTTTTCCCAGGTGTTTATTTGGGAATAGCAGACCAATGCAATAGAAATATGCTTGCCATAGTAAACTGCAGGCATATTCAAAGAGGTTGAGGCAAAAATGAGGAGGATTACATCAGGTATTGTCAAATAACAATCCTTGGCCACAATGATTAATAACAAGGGTGGCGTCAGTCTGAGATTGAACAGGCAGTTGCTGGGCAGATGTCCTTGTAGAAGTGCTTTTGTAAAAGGTTGCAATGCCTCTGTGCAAACTTGTAATTTTCTGGCAGAGTCTTTTGTGATAGCAATGATGTAGGACAGATGAGACTGGACACTCGAGGAATTTTCGGGAAGCAGGTTTATTAAGCTGCAGCAGACAAGAGGGGTTAATGCCTAAAAATCTCTGGATCCCAGAGTCTGGAAATTCTTTAAATTTCATTCTCAGTGGAGTGGTTACCTGTCAGTGGGTAGGTTCATAACAATTTCTCTTTGACCCATATTCGTAGGCTAGACAGAGGTTCATGTGTTTTGTTTACAAACTTGGCATTTACAAGAAAGAGGAAGATTCAAACCATGTTGAACACTCTGCAGAAATTTCTGCTGATATCCTGTTGCTAAAACAATTTTGCTAAGGGTCTTTAGAGAAGCTAATGACTCTTTGGTGGAGTAGGGGAGCACTGTAATGGTTGTTATCAGGCAACTGCACATAAAAATCTTTCTTCCTAAATATCAAGCTCTGTTTCCTTCCTTCCTTTCTTCCTCTCTCCTTCCCTCCTTCCTTTTTTTTCTGTAAATTTTACTCAAGGGGACTCCATTTTGATTATGAAAACTTTCATATTTCTTTAACACCAGGAATGATATTTTCAGATGCTTTTTTCCCCTCAATACATCAACAGAAATTTGAATGTCCACCTTATCACTCTTGAAAAACAGCTTTCCCGAAGGTCACCTCCAAGAAAGCAGTAGGAACATTTTGGCTCTTAGTTGCCCTCTTGCAACTAGTTGCTGTTGCTGATTCCCCTTTTATCCCTTGTCCCATATTCTTCTCCACTGGTTCTTTTGGGGCCACCAAGATGTGCATAGAGTACAATTTCCTTCTTCCCTTATAACTAGACCAAGCCATGAGACTCAATTCTGGCCAATGTAATGTGAGTGGAGTTGTGTGTAGTGACCTCTGAAAAGTCATTTTTCTATGTTGTTCTTCCATGCTATTTCAGTATTTATATCCAACGCTATTGTTACCTGCAGAAACTTCTGTCTCATAGGGGAGACCAACACATTTTTAGGTAACCATAATATAAGGAAATAAATATACCCTAGTAAAATTAGAACTTCTTTTAGAAAGGAACCAAATCCCAACCTTCTTTCCTTTGCAATGCCTCGTACCCTTCCTGACATACAGTTGGTCCTCTATAAATGTTAGATGGTTCAGGAGCTCCAAATGCCCATTAAGTATTAGGTCAAACAGGCATGAGGTGACAATCAGGAGTAGGCAGGAGCTCACAGATGAAGGTGAGCAACAGGTACCCAGAACTCCCTCCCCCCACAAGAAAAAGTTTTCTCCTTTTTGACTATTCTGAATACTGCAATATTGCCACAAACAGTCTTTGCATTTTTTGTAAACCAATGTTTTCATTTCTCTTGAGCATATACAGAGTAACATTGATGGTTTGTCTAGTAATGCTATGTTTAACTTTTTGAGGAACTGCCAGACTGTTTGCCAAAGAAGCTCTGCCATTTAACACTTTTATCAGTGATGTGTGAGGATTCCAGTTTCTCCCTATACTCACTGAAACTTGTTTTTTTTTTTTCAGTTTTTATTATCATAGCTATCTTAGTTGCCATTGAGATAGGGATTTAGGATACAGAGAGAGAAATATTTAATCTTAAAGGAAAGGTTCATTGAGACATTGAGATGCAGAAAGCACAGTTGTATATCTTAAGCAACACAACCTTGGCCTATGCCCTTATAAAATGAAGAAAAAATACAAGTGCAGAGAAAACTGGCTCAAAATTGTGCAGCTCCATCCTCCAGTACAGATCTTCTATAAAGACTGGGAAAGCATTATACAGATTCCTATTAAAATTCCAATGACATTCTTCATAGAAATAGAAAAAGCAATCAGGAAGGTCATTTGGGAAAATAAGAGACCCATAATATCAAAAGCAATCCTTAGCAAGAAAAGTGAAGCAGGAGGCATCACAATACCAGGCCTTAAACTATACTACAGAGCTATAGTAACAAAAACGGCACAGTACTGGCACCAAAACAGACTTGTAGACCAATGATACAGAACAGAAGACACAAAGAAAAACCCAAATAAATACAGTTATCTCACAGTAGACAAAAGTGCCAAAAACATTCACTGGAGAAAAGATAGGCTCTTCAAAAATGGCACTGGGAAAACTGGAAATCCATATGTAACAAAGTGAAAATAAAACCTTATCTCTCACCTGGCACAAAACTCAACTCAAAGTGGACTTAGGCACTAGAACAGAGACCCTGCACCTAATAGAAGAAAAAGTAGTCCCAAATCTTCATCATGTTGGCTTAGGAACTGACTTCCTTAACAAAACTCCTAAAGCGCAAGAAGTAAAATCAAGAATCAATAAATGGCATGGATTCAAACTAAAAAAATTCTTCTCAGCAAAGGAAACAATCAGTAATGTGAAAAGAAAGCCTACAGAAAGGGAGAAAATCTTTACCATATGCACCTCACACAGAGTATTAATCTCCAGGATATACAAAGAACTCAAAAAACTCAACAACAACAACAAAATAACCCAATCAATATAATGGGCTAAGGAACAGAACAGACACTTCTCAGAAGATATAAAACTGATAAACAAATATATGAAAAAATGTTCAACATCTCTAGCAATTAGAGAAATCAAAACTACTCCAAGATTTCATCTCACTCCAGTCAGAATGGCAATTATCAAGAATAAAAGCAACAATAAATGTTGGCGAGGATGTGGGGGAAAAGGAACACTCATACATTGTTGGTGGGACTGCAAATTGGTGCAACTACTCTGGAAACCAGTATGGAGATTCCGCAAAAAACTTAGATTGGAATCACCATTTGACCCAGGTATCCCACTTCTTGGCATACACCCAAAGGACTTAACATCAGCATATACAGTAACACAGCCACATCAATATTTATAGTACCTCAATTCACAATAGCCAAGCTATGGAACCAACCCAAGAGTCCTTCAACAGATGAATGGATAAAGAAAATGTGGAATACTACTCAGCCTTAAAGAAAAATGAAATTATGGCATTTGCCAGTAAATGGATGGAGCTAGAGAATATCATGCTAAGCGAAAAAAAAAAAAAAAAGCCAATCCCCAAAATCAAAGACTGAATGTTTTCTCTGATATCCGGATGCTAATTCACAATAGGGAGTGGGGTGAGGGAAAAATAGAGATACTTTGGATTAGGCAGAGAGGAGTAAAGGGAGGGGAGGGGGTATGGGGGTAGGGAGGAGAGTGGAATGAATCAGACATTATTACCCTATGTGGATATCTGACTAACGACCAGTGTAATACTACATCATGTACACCACAAGAATGAGAAGTTATGCTCTATCTATGTATGATGTATCCAAGTGTATTCTACTGCCACGTATAAGTAATCAGAACAAATTTTTTAAATCTTGAAAAAAAATATTGGACTCCCAGCCCAAGTCAGGGCTGTTTCTCACTCTCAAGGGAGCCCATATGCTCCCTTGAATGTTTTTCTACCTCCTAAGTGAACCTCTATTTATGCCTGTGTCTGGCTCATGCAGGAAGTCTTTCCGTCATGTGTGCCAGGAACCTGGGGAGTCCTAAGCTGAGCTCCCCCTCTCCTCTGGGAACTCCTTAGACCCTTCTCTAGGAACATCTCCAGTGACACCTTGCTTTGTGTGAATGTCTCTCAAAGGCCCAGCTGGTAAGGCTGGGTCCCCATCCAGTGGCATTGTTGGAGATGGTGGAACCTATCTATGGGAGGTGGGGCCCAGTGGGCGGCTTCAGGTCCCCAGGGACTGTGCCCTTGGCCTCTTCCTCTCTCTCTGGTTCCAGCCATCAGGGAAAGACTTTTCTGTGCTCTGCAGCCATGAAGTGCTCCTCACCACCACCCAGGAGCCAGGCACCAAGCAGTCAAGGATGAAACCCCCAAAATGAGGCCAAAGTAAGCCTTTCCCTTTATATGCTGACAGTGTCAAGCATTGATCACTGTGAGGGAAAGCTGATTAATACATTATTGGGTGTGAAGAGGTTCTCTCTGTGGCTTCAATTTGCATTTCTCCATGTCTGAGGAGGTTGAATGTGCTTATTGACCATTTGCAAATCTTTTTTGTAAAGATATCTAGTCAGGTTCTTTGCTCCTTTTAAAGTGGTTTATCTTTCTTTTCACTACAAGGTTATAAAATTTCTTTGCATATTCTAGATTTAAGCTCCTTTTCAGATATCTGATTTACAAAGAAAGTTCTCCCATTCTGTAGGTGGCAGCATGGACTTTGAGTCACATGGCTAAGCAGATGTTTCCAATGAAGTCAGAGGTCAAAGTCTTACTTCCAATAGTAAGAAAGGAAGCACTGGTCTGGTTTTGACCTGATTAAGGACGCCAAAAGGAATATGATTTTGTATATAAGAACCGTATACACTCCCAGGAATAAGTCAAAGGGAAAATGTGTGGATTTTTGTTCTTTAATCACATTTTACTATTTGTGTATCTTTTATTTGTATTCTTGTTTTAATTTGTCTTACTGGTAATGACAGGTTGGCGGGTGACTGCATTGCTGTCACCCTTGCTAGCCATGCTCAATGCCTGCACATGTGAAAATTCATGTGAACGTCATACTTGTCCAGATATCTTCTGGGGAGTCATAGTTGATGACATTTGTAATAGAAAGGCATTCATTGTGACTTAGGGCAGACTACTTGACCTTGTTATGTCTTTTTCTTCTTCTAATATTGGGATAGCAGGAGAGTAACTATCCCTGGATAATTCACACCATGAAGTTAGATAATATAATCAAAGACCTCACCACAGCTCAGAGTCTCCTACTGTATCTTATTATTGTTTACTGACAGAACTGGGGCATAAATCTAGGCCTCCTATTTTCAATGAGAGCACTGGCCCCTCTAAGCTATACCACTTTGAATTTGAAGAAAGAAGTTTCTCTCGTTAGGCGTGGCTTGTAAGAGTAGAATTAATAAGGATTTGGGTATAAATGGAATTGAATTTGCTGGTGAGTCTTCAAGAAGCTGAAACCACTGCAGGACGCTTTAAACCAGGGGCTCTCAGGTCCTAACAGTGAATACACTGGGTACATTTGGGAGTTCATGGCTGATGTTGGCTCAGAGGGAATAACCTTACCCTTCCCAAAAGGCCAGGCTGCCCTCACACAGACAAGGACAAAGCTGTGTGAGCCATCAGCCACAGTGCCCCATAAGAGCCATGGGCAGGGACGGTTACCCTGCCAGTCACATGCTGCTGACTTCAGCACATGCTGCTGGGGGCTGCCAGCTGCTGGTTGTAGGGGACAACGTGAGAGGAGAGGGGTTGCCACTGGTATACCTTTCAGCCCGATGCTGATTCACATTCAAAGGAACTCAAATTCAGAAAAAACAAAGAGCACTGTGCCTCCACAATGAAAGGACAGATAAGCCAATTTAAAAAATGAGCAAAGGACCTGAATAGATAGTGTTTACCTAAAATACCCAAATGGCCAATGAGCACATGAAGGAGATTCGTCAGCTCGACCAGCACCCTGAGCATCCCTCCGGGCCTTGCCTGCACTCAGCACCTTGCTGTGGGACGCCTCACACTCCCCTGACTCCAACCCCAGCATGCTCCAAGGCCTTTATAGACTTTGTCAGATTAATTCCCTTCTAACATTGTGTTCTCGATGGGTTGATTCCTCATTATTCAAGCAAAAGCATTTGGATTTTAACACAGCTCTACTTTGTCACCAACGCTGTTGTCTAGATGAAGGAACTGAGCCTTAGGGAGTCTCAGCACCTTGCCCAGGCCTACACATCGCCCACGAGATGCAAAGACAAACCTGGGATAGGCCTCCCCAGGCCAAAGCCAGTGCTCTGTCTAGGATAGAGAGCTGCTTCCCCGTGAGCTTCAGGAGTAAACAAGAGTTCTCATGGGGGATGACATGGGGATGTGGAGAACACACATTTACAGCCAAAACGTTTTAAAGGGACATCACCTGGTAAACGTGGAAGGCCAAGCCAGCTGGGCAAGGGAGCACTGACTCACAGCCAGATCTGCACGGACTTATCTTTCCTCATGTTTGTCTTTAAACATCCTCCTCCCACTCCTCACTTGATTGTAGACGGTCATCAATCTGATTTATTATTTGGCTACACTCGTTATCCATCTCTTTTTATGTCTTTACATGTTATGGGTAATAATTACAGAACAATGGATTAGTCAGTCCTCTGTGTGACATGGTAGTTGAGGGTTATTAGACTGAAGAATGTTTCCAGGAAGCAGTCATATTGAAATGGACTTGAACTGAGTGGGCCTTCTGAGGGGTGTGCTCCTCCTGCACCCCCGGCACAGCAGAGGTAGCTGAGTGGTGCTACAGATAGGGGGGGCTCTGCAGGCAGGCAGACAGCAGGCCTGCCTTGGCCCTGCCACCTCGTACTCTGTGGCTCTGGGCAAGTTTAGGGGATAGAAATATCACATGCATGGTGGTGCAGACCTGTAATCCCAGCAATTTGGGAGGCTGATCCCAAGTTTAAGACCAGTCGGTGCAACTTAGTGACACCCTGTCTCAAAAATAAAAAGGGTTAGGGATGTAGCTCAGTGATGGAACACCCCTGGGTTCAATCTCCAATATATGTCAGAGAGAACACAGGATGGGAGCCAGGTGACTCGGGTACCAGGCCCAGGGGCACACACTTGCTGTGTGACGTTGGAAAAGTAACATAGCTTTGCTGAGCCTCAGTTTTTTCATCTGAGCAATGAGGCTGATCATAAACCACCTGGTAAAATTGTTGAGTGGTTCGAAGGAGGTCATGTATGCAATAGACAGGGGCAAGTTCTCCGTCTGTGTTTTTCCTGTAGTTATGAGGATAGAGCCCAGTTCTGAACTCTAGGTCATTATGCTTCTGTGGCCTGCTCCCTGGAGCAAGGACTGATCCCTGACCCCTGTAACAAGGACTGAGTCCTGTTCCCTGTTCCAAGGACTGAGCCCTCCTCCCTCTACTAAGGATTGAGCCTGGCTCCTTCTGGCTGAGGGAGGATACCACATGCCTCATTCCTAGGGCCACTTACGTCCTTTCAGTATATGTGTTTCCCAGCTATTGGCTGTTCTTAAAGGAAAATAAGAGAACTTACTTAATTTCTTCATCACAATTTTATTAATCCAAATAAATAATATCTTAACATTGTGCTCTTGGAATAACATTTCATACATTATATTAAACTAACAAGGCTGTGTTTAGTGTATGCTCATGATTTCTGGGGCAGAAGTAGTTCTATTGATTTCTCCTTCTTACCAAGCTGAGCCTTGGTAGAAATAAGCTGTGAGACTCTGTAACGGGTGAAAGGATTTCATAGCATTGTCTGGTCTTTCACGGGCTCCTCCAATTGTGATGATGAGAAAAAAATGGGAATTTACTCTGCTTCTTTGAATCTTGAGCACCTTGTGTGTCTACTCAAGGTGAGACTAATTTTTATCATTCAACGTCTGCCCCATCATCAGTCTTGAGTATGGGCAGATTGAAGGAAGGGTCCTTAAGGCCAGCACTGGACACTGCTGGGACTCAGGATACCCTGACCTATGCTGACGATCTCATCTCACTCTTCAAACATGAAGAATAACATAACTTTGTGTGTGTGTGTGTGTGTGTGCATTAGCGCACATACACATGGTGCTGGGGATTCAACCCAGGGGGCCCTGCACATGCTAGGCAAGTACTCTACCCCTGAGCTACATCCCCAACCCCAATGATTTTTTTTTTTTTTACTTTTAGTTGTAGATGGACACAATACCTTTATTTTACTTATTTATTTTAATGTGGTGCTGAGGATCAAACCCAGTGCCTCACACATACTGGGCAAGAGCTCTACCACTGAGCCCCAGCCCCAGCCCCCAATAATTTATTTAAAAGAGAAAAATGTATCCATAATCTTCATTTGTTAATATTTTATTGTTAAATTTACATATATTTTCCCAGTTCTTATCAAAAATAAGATATTTTTACATGGCTGTATAATATGCACATACCTTGCTAATTGTTTCAACATTCTTTCATAATCATATTTATAATTTTTGTGCAGTCATCACAGTTATCTTTGGAATATTTGATAATATTTGGTAGAGTGGATGTAGCTATGCAAGAAATATTTAGCTATTCTGCTATTAACTAAAATTTAAGGGTTATTTTTCAATTTTTCAAATAATAAAAATAGAGCTATATATGTAGCTAATGTTATGCTTATAGTTGGTTTAATTTTATTATTTTCTTAAGATAATTTTCTGAAGTGAGTATAACTATTTTACAATTAAAATTTTCTAAATTAAAGAATCAATAAATACTTATTGTGAAAACATGGACATTTCAGAGAAGCATAAATACACAAAAATTGTTTTTTTAAATGATTTCCTTAAAAATGTATATATGTATTATTTTATTAAATTGAGATTATAGTATAAAGAAATATTTTCACTGTCTTCTTTCAATAATCTGATGTAATTATTTGCAGTTTTCCTCTTATCATCTGCCTTTTATTTTTATATATTTTTTTTTGAAATACAGGAATTCACATTTTTAATGGAAAAATGCACTGACGTTTGATTCAACATGTCTTCCATTGCTTGAATTCCCAATAATTTGACAACACAGTGTTCTATATTTGGGATAGTGCATCTGACTCTACGCCAAGGATCAGTCACAGAAGCTAAAGAAAAGAACTCTTCCTGAAGGCCCAGGAGCAGAGTCAGTTGCCCTGCTCTGGGGACATTACTTCCTTTCCTGTTGCTGTTCCTGTCTGGACTGTTCTCAGGCACCCCTGCAGGGGGCTCTCACTTGCAGAATCCATGTTCAACATGGTGGGCCCTGCAGCAAGCCTGGGCTCCCCAGGCCCACCTTGCCTTCACTAGTGCCTTGATACAATCTCTTAGCTCAGTAGCAGAGTGACTGGTCCAAGCAGCCCCACAGAGCCACCAAACCCAGGTATCTGCCTCATGACATACCTAGCCAGGTGGCTGTCCAACAAGTCAATTACTGAGAGTTTGGCTTCAACCTTTAAAGGATGCTCTTTTGAGGGTGAAGTGCAGTGCCCAGAGGTTCCCAGCTGAGTTAATCAGGGAAGTTATACCTGACTCTGAAAGTGCCAAGTTCCTCACATTTGCTTCATTAGCAAGGAGGGTTTCAATAGAAAGTAGAGAAGAAAACAGTAATTAATCTTTCTCATTTATGGCAGAATGTAGTGGTTATAAAAATTAATTCCCTGTGGGAATCAGGATTACATTTCACTTATATTTTTAAAAGGGAAAACCACAAGAATTCTTGCATAATTGTAGAAAAGGACGTCCTATAAAACTCAGTGAGCTGAATGACAATGCCATTTATTGAGAAGCAGTATATTAAATGCACATTGATATTTGCAATTTTATATGGTATACATGGTTATATATACCATATATTTTATATATTCATATTGTATATTTTATGTGTGCGCATGTGTGTGTGTTAAAATCACAAAGACAAATCACAAATACAATATATGTACATATAAAATGTTTTAGTTGGTACCATAACTTGCCACACAGTAACATGACAGTGATATTAAAATGTTCTCATTTTAAGCCTTGACTTTCCTCCCTGGGCACCCTCTGGGGGCTCTGGAAGTGGAAGATGTGAGTTACTACTGAGAGTCAGAACAGACCAAGCCAATAGAGCAACCATTATTAAAGACATTTATGGAGTCTATGATTGAGGAATCCACTGGTCCTCTGGTTTACTTAGCCCATAAGAGTAGTCTTTACATGGTAAAATGTTCACATCAGCGGTATATTGGTACCACAGGATCTGCAACAGGGCTCGTTAATCTACAACAGGAGGTAATAGGGAACGGACTATGAAATTCAGTGATTCAAAATAGTGATAATTATGCCACATCAATTTTTAAACTGTGGGGAAATTGTCCACCCCTGAATGGTACCTATTCTTCTAAAGCAGGAAGTTCCACTAAAGTTTTCTTTTATCTCTGATAACCACACAGGGACTCTCAAGGGTCTCCCAGATCAAGTGGTGATCTTTCCTGAGAACAGTGCCTCTCCTCCCCCTCACCTCATCCACCGTCATTCCATGTCACATAAGTTTGCAGAGTACCTGTTGGATCAGGTACCACTGTAGCCTCACCTGCAGTCCAGGTGCCCATCGGTGCTGGGCGGGGCACAGCAGGGAAGCAGGCAGACATGGAGGCAAGCAGGCTTCTGGAGGCCATGCTCAGGCAGGATCCTGGTGCTTCTTTTCTCCCATCACTGGGCCTTTGTTGATGCTGCTTGCTCTGTCTAGAACATTCTCTAACTTTCTTTGATTCTTCCTCCAACCCAAGCAAGAATTTCTGGAAGGGCTTTCTAAAATCTCCATATTCATGGTTAAATGCCACTATTTTTCATATTGTCAGACTTCCTTCTATATTTTCTGAGTTCTTCTGATTATATAACTAGCAAGTCTTATAAATGAAACATTGATAAATTTAAAAATCTATCACCAAAATATTGGTAAATACAAAAAAAGTAATTAAAAGATAAAAATTATTATTAATTCCACCCAATGACAACTTTTATGTTTATATTATTTTAAAATATGTTTTCATGAGCCTGATCCTTTTCTAGATCTCTTGGGACACATGTTCCTGTCTGATTGATATTGGCTGTCCTCTCTCTAGCTCTGTACCTGTCACATAGTAGACCCTTAAGTACATGCTTGTTGAACTTGACCAGATCAATTCACTTAATGATTTTAATGCTATGAAAAAGGAGAGACAATCACCAAATTTAGAGTTTATTTATTTAGAGTGTTAGTAAAGAAACAATCCCTTCTGCCAAGTAGAAGAATACTAGAAGAATATAATGAAGGCAAAAGAGAAGTTGCAGATAAGAAAAGAGTGTAATTAATACATCAAAAACTTCTTTTGAAAACAACAACTATAAATATTTTACTCTCTGGCAAATATTTTAAAAATGAGAAAGGCCACAAATAATATTTAGAGACACAAAGGAATTATTGCAATGGAAACATTAAAAGTATTTATAGTACTACACTTAGCTGCATATTATAAATTTGAAAAACAAAATTATTTTAAAAAAAATACAAGAAATTTTTTCAAAATCCGAAAAACAACTAAGTGGAATGAATCAAAATCTGACATCTGCCCTTCCTCCACCTTGCCGCCCACTGCTGGCCTGGGTTATTTCACAGGTGAACTGTTGTTCTCTCTGGAAACTGATAAACACATTATTTGAAAACTATTGTAAATCAGTGGCCAAAGATGGGATATTTATTAATGCTTTGAAATATCAACAACAGAACCTTACTCTGATTAGCTTAATCAGAAGAGGAGTTTATTCCAAGAGCCTTTGAAACTCATCTGCTCAGTGGGAAGACACTAGGTTTGGATGGGAATGAAAGTGGGGTGTGCGTGAGTGTGTGCGTGTGTGTGTGTATGCGCGCACACACACACCCACACACATGTGCAGTGTTATTAAGACTGCAGCAGGAATCTGCTTTCGGGACAGCTGCAGGGCCACTGCTCCCAGGCTTGACTTTAGCTGGTGCTGACTGCGCTCCTCAAAGACATCCCCTTCCTGCTGCAAGACCCTACTCCACACCTGCTACCATGAGAAAACCTTCTGCCTGCCTCAGTCCTCCAAGGTTCAACGTGAGGCAGAAGCATCTGATGGGCTTGTGCTTGGTCATGAGCTGGGTTGATCATATGAAAGTACCATTTTTATGGACCAAAATGGTTTAATATCATTTTCCTGTGGTTCAACCTAACACAACATCCAGCTTCAACTTCTCTAATCTAGCAAAACCCAGCACTGTGAATGGCACAGTGGGCTCCTAATTAAGACCAGGTCCACCCAGGGCACTTCAACATGAAGGAAGTTTCTGGAACAGAAGTAATGTTGTGTGGGCTGCCATGGTGTACATGGCAGAGATTGGTGCTGTTGAAAGCATGATGGGCAGAGAAAGAAAGCATTAATCTAGAAAAAAAGGCCTGTTCCAATCAGGGAAAAACCTCTGCCCACGCATGATAGTACAGTCAACCCATTGCCCCATTATTATCCCCCCTTGGGGTTTTAGGTTTGGTTGCTGTATTATCCAATTGTGCAATCAGACATGGCACTGCTAAGGTCATCTTTAAGAGGAAAAGTCCATTCTAGCCTCTGCCTCAGAGAGAATGCCCCCCCACGCCATCCCAGCATTGAAAGCCTCTATCACAGTGAATTCTCATGAGGCATAAATATTCTCACATTCTGAGTTCAGTCACAGAGGGACTTGCATATCTCTCTCCTGATCCTTCTTTTGTTACCATCTCAATACTTGTTAACAAAATGAGGGAACTACTTCCCTCCATCAGTGGGAGCCCCAGATATGAAACCAGAATTGAACTTCTATGAACCTCTGCATGCTGAGTCTCCTTCCCTTATTTCTCAACTATTTTTCCTAGGGACTATTTAAGTCATCCTTTTTGTTGCTGTGATCGAAAGATCACAGACACAAACTGACAAGAACAGTTTCAGAGGAGGAAAAGTTTATTTGGAGGCTCATGGGTTCAAAGGTCTCAGTACATGGGCTTCAATCCTTTGACTCAAGGTGAGGCAGAAAGATCATCATAGTGGAAGAGTGTGGTGGGGGGAAATGGCTCACATGATGATCAGAGAGCAGAGAGAAAGAGAGAGAGATTCCACTCTCCAGATACAAAATATATATATCCTCAAGGCACGCCCCCAATGACCCACCTCCTCCAGCCACACCCTACCTACCTTCAGTTACCACTCACTTAATTCCTTTTGAGGATTAATTAATTGATTGCGTTAAGGCTCTCATAACTCAATCATTTCACCTCTAAACCTCCTTGCATTATCTCACATATTAGCTTTTGGGGGACCGTTCACATCCAAATCATAACAGGACATTTTCTAGTTGATCAGGGTCACAAAAATTCTTGTCTCTGGATGTGCTACTGGGAGGCCCAAAATAAGACCACTAATGGCCCACAGTCATTGTTTCCCAGTATGATCCAGAGAAGACCTGCTTCCAACTCTCATGACAGATTTTCTCAGTACAGATTCCTAAGTCGTATGCAGACATAATGAGTCAGAATCTCTAGGAGTGAGGCTCAGAGATCCGCATTTTGAACAAGGACAATCTCCTTTCCAGGAGATTCTTCTGCACCCAGGAGTGAGTGAGTCATGGCTCTAGTCATGGTGCCAAGATGTTGAAAATGCTCTTTCCGGATGGAAAACTTTATAATGCCACAGTAAAAGTCTGTGAGTGGAAGCCTAGCAAGAACTTGGCACCGCATGAGTGATTTGCCATTCTCTCTCTCTTGGTGAGTTTCCTTCTGCTTCTCATGGTGTGAAGGATAGAGATGTGAGAGCTGAAGAATTGACTGTAAAAGCACCTTTATGTTGAAATTGCAAATTAGACCTAGTCAAACTTGAAGCTAGTCAATGGTTTGGGCCCTTGTCTACCCATGTATTGTCCCCTGTCTGCTGCAGGATAGAAAAAAGACTTGATTCAGTTACTTATTCTTCCCCAAATGATCCATATACCTCAGGAGAAGTTGACTGTACCACTCTTGGCTCTGGGGTGGACCTGACTGACCTAAGGGAAGAGTTACCCAGGGTTAGTTCAGGAATCATCACGTGATATGATTCCGATTAATGAGATACAAGAAGTATTTTTCTGGAATCTTCTGGGAACATTCTCCCTTGCCCTTTGAACATCTTACAGAAGCAACTCTCCTTTTCTCTTGGATATGAGCAAGGGAATGTAGTGTGGCTACTGCTGGAAGCCACCCTATGACCAAGAGGAAAGCAGCTATCAAGATGCGGTTGACTCTCGACAGCAGAACAGAGTTGTGGAAAGAAGCAGGTCCATACAACAGGAGCATGCTTATATTGGCCAACACAAATCCTGCCCTGTCTTTGGACTTCCTCTTAAGTAAACAATAGATTTCCAAATTGTTGAATACTTTTTGAATTGGTTTTCTGCCACTAAAAGCACCCAAACTGACATGCATTGATGCTGAAAATAATATTCCCTTCAAAAGTTAAACTATGCAAAGTATTGGTGTAAGCAGTATCTGAAGGTGTTCTTTGACAAAGCCAGTGAGCAGCCCCCACACCCGGTCAGTGATGGCATCAAGTGCAGAGGGCACACCCTCCCTTCTCCAAGGAAGCATGGGGCTTTCTGCAAAGGCAGTATTGGCAGCCCCTGTGTGCCCAGCCTGACATCTGGCTGTGGTCTGGACTGCAGCCTGAAGCTGCTGCATTGATTTCCTTGGGTCCTCATTTGTTGACTTCTCCACTGCTATCCCGGCAGGCAGGGCCGAGCTACGGTCACTTTCCTGAGCAGTGCTTTCATTTATGTTTGTGATGAACTTTGAGGAGCCAGCTGGAAAGCCGGTGAAAGGCTGCTGCCTGGTTTCTCAGATTCTCCTTGGAACTTTTTGGAAAGTGTTGAGTTTTTGATACTTCACAAAACACCAAACTTCATCTAAGAGCCAAGCCACCAGGGAACCACTGCCCTGGCAGGCTAGCATGCACCACTTTGGAGCCTAGAGTTGTTGACTTTTTAGCCTACCTGAGTGATTTCAAACTTGCTAGGAGAAAAATTCACATTCCCTTCTCAGAAAATTAGATCTCCTCTGTCATAGACTCCACGCTGACAGACACCAATTGGGAACCACAGATTGTGAAGAGCTCCAGGCAGCTCTCCACCAGCTAGACTGATGTTGAGCTGCTCTCTGTACCCACTCTTTTGGACCCACAGAGAGGATATCTGTTGGGCCTGAAGATGTCAGGATTCTACCCCACTGAGGAACTCCTAGCTTCCCCTGACGTAAGAGCATGTTGCAGCAGGAGCTATATTTGAAGGGCAGCATAGATTTAGTAAAAGATTAAAAAACTATGCCATCTCATAGACTGGAGGAATGTTTAGATAAAAAAGATGCTCTACATCATCATTTTCAGTTGCAAGTGGCAGAAAGCATAGTTTGGGCCCAAAGAAAATTCTTTAGCTCATAAGATCCAAGGAAGGAAACACCCCAAAGGCAGGGAGCAGAGGGGTGCAGGTGGGTGTCTGAGAAGCCTGGAACCAGAGTCGACACTGACTGAGCTCTCTACAGCTCTGCTTCTCTCTCTGTGTTGACTTTTCTCTCTCATTGTCGACTGTGTTCCCACCAAATGACCAGCAAGATTTTTCAGCTGGAGCTCATTGCTTCTGTCCCTTTTCCCCAGTTCTAGAACAATTCACGGAGATCTGTGACTCACCTTATCTGAATTAGGTAACATCCTGGAAACATCCTTTCTGGCTAGGGGAAGGCAGGGATCCCAAATGGCCGTATGGATGATTTCTAGTGGAGGAAAGAGTTCCAGAAAGCAAAGGCTTTTACAACAGAGCCTCTGCCAGGTAGGAGAATCAGTCAATAGACATCACCGCTGATGCCACCAGGTCACCTTGTCCAGACAACCAGAAATCAGACCTACCCATGATACGGCAATGAGATGTAGTGAGAGTAGTACTTAGGTCTCCTATCATTGTTCTCTTTTGCTTTTATCTTTATACGAGTGGATAAGTTAGGATAGGTAATGGGCCCCAGTAAGGATTTTTTAAATGTGAAGATCACTCCATAAAGTTAACCTGTAGAAACATTTCAAACATTCCAGCCAACTGCTTTGTCTCAGGGTAACAAGAATAGAGAGGCGAGACAGACCTGAGCGAAGGCTACGGACTCAAGGGCTAACCAATAGCATCGGTACTATTCCAATAACTGTTTAGTATAGATTTTGACCCATAGCCTTGGTACTTTTCCAAGATCTGATTAGCTTAGATATTGACCAATGCCCCCACTCAGTAGCCATATAAACCCCTAGACTAGTACACCTAAGTGGCAGCCCCTACAGGGTCCCCTCCCACCCCACAGGAACTCTCTTTTCTTCTCACTTGAGCAAAATCCTACTCTTTTGGGTTCAGTCTTCCTGGTCTGTGAATTTCATTCTTTGAATTTGCAAGACAAGAACCTGGAAGGAAAGCCTTGGCAGGCATCTGGGGTCTGCTGCAGCACCACAACAGCCGAGGCTGAAAATCCAGTTTCACTAGTCCAGGAAGAGCTGAGTATTTTGTCTTTAAAAAAATGTATTTCTCCATTTATGATCTCTATAACATGCGGATTTGTAGACCACGATAGCTTCTTACTGCTGTTTAAAGAGGAACTGAAGTTTTATGCATATGTAAAAAGCACCAACCAAACATAAACAAACAAGTGAGTGAAAGGAAGATCAGAGAGTAGAGGAAGGAGAATGGGGGGGGTGGTAAAGGAGGAAAGGGGGGCAGAATGGGACCGAAACAGAGTGAATCAAATTCCATGCATATATGATTTCTTCAAAATGAACCCAACTGCTACTCAACTGTGTATAGCGATAATGTTCTAATAATAAAAAAAAAAAAAAAGGAATGAGAACTTCCTCCTTTGTTAGGAAGTGGGTGGGGGACAACTCCACTCACAGCACATCAGGACTAACGTGTATTTATTCCTTTAACAGTCTATAGAGTTGCTAATCTCTTTCTTGAGGTCACCTTGTGGCAAAGTTGACAATGCTAATAAATAGTTGTTTTTTTTCTGGATTGTTCATCCACCAGAGTCCTCGTATCTTACAATCATATCTCTGAAACTATTCCTACAAAATCACCTGAAGTATTTCTGAGGACTATGTTGTAAAGAAGAATTTGTGCTGAGTATGAAATTCATATTTATGTGTTTTCAGCACTTGTACAAGAGCAAGAGGCCTTTCCCAGCATTTAATGGAACCATTTGTCTCTAGAAATAAGCATTAATGGAATGTGACCCACACAGACCTGAGTTCTGCCTTTTCTCCCCTGGCACAGCACCCAGTCCACAAACAAATACTGGGCTGTGAGCCCTGATGGCCTCTTCTCTCCTGGAGATGGTGGATCTCCAGGGAACACAGGAAGGAGCCAGACTGCATTCTCAAGGTTAAGGCCCTTTGTTTCCTGATCTAGAACATTCCCCTTTCTTTGGTTCTGGATTCTGTTTGTAGGAACCCTTAAGAGGAGAACCTGGCTAGGATTCTAGCTCTGTCCTTATAATTTTATAGAAATTACTGCTGCTGTTATTATTATGGCTTTAATTTCTCTTGTAGAAATTTGCCGAGTGCTTAGTCCATTAATGCAGGAAAAACAAGAGCTGAATAACTAGTGCTGAACAGCAGTCAAAAATTGCTGACAACTAAAGAAAGACTCATTTGGATGAGGAAGTAAATAACCAAAGTGATAACCAAGCCTAATTATAGAAATCCAGGAAGGGATGATATTGCACTTGGTATTAATGATAGTTAACACTATATAGTGCTTAATATGTCCTAGTAGTTTACATCACTTAAATCATTTAAGTGTTAACCACCTGAGGAGGCAGGTATTACTTTTCTCATTTGGTAGATGAGGAACCTGAGGCATGGGGGTTTACCCAAGATCACATAGATATGCAAACTCTGCTGGTTTTGCCTGGCTCCTGTCTGTGTTTGCTCTTGTTAAGAAAGCCCCAGTTACCTTTGGGGAAACCACCTCCTGGCCTGGCTCTCCCTGCCTGTGTTTTGTTGTGTCTGTCAACTCTTTCTCCCACCCCCTAGGGCCACAGGAGTGGTGGAGGCTCAGGCCCAGGCCATTCAGCAGATCCCATTCACACCAGCCGAAACAGCTAGTCCTGGGATGGCCGCAGACACACTCAAGCTGAAAACCTATGAGAAATGTCTAGAAAAGAGAATTTATTTTGGGGTTCTATTCAAAGCTGGGAGAAGGTAACCCTGGGCTGCAGGGGTAACTTTAAGTGGAGGATGCAGCCAGAGAGTGGAGCCACCCAGAGCAAAGCTGGACTGCACATGAGGACAGGTTTGGCCTGATGATACCACTGAGGCTCTGGATTTAGTCTGTCCTAAGGACTGTGCTGGACTTCTCCCACCTTTTAAAAAAACACTTCAGTGGGTTTTTAAAAATAAGTTTTGCAAGATTGCACGACCATCAACACTACCTAACTTTTGAAAAGTTTCATCACCCTCAAAGACCCCTCTGTCTGGTGGCTGCCTGTTGTGGAGCTAGAAAGCTGGGGAAAGGACTAGGGCAAGGTGTATGCCACAAAGCTGTCATGATTCAGCTCTTTGTCTTCAGTAAGCATGCCCAGGCTGCTGCAAGCCTTTGACTCCATTTCCAGAGGCCTGGGAAAGTGGCTCCAGATAATTTTGCATCTTGTTGCTGTCATGAGGGCAGGTTTCCTGCAGGCCCTGACTTTATCTGTTTTTGCTGACTCTCATTTTTAACCTTTCTGAAATTGAATGTGTCTTATAGTAAATAGCTTGACATCATTTAATTGGCAGCATTTTTAACAGTGGTGCATCAACTAATGGTGCATTCTAAATTAAATGTTGTGTGAATCTACAAATTCGCCTTTTGCCTGATCTAGCTTGAGATGAATTTTCTGCCTTTTTGACTGAGTAAATTTCCTTTAAACAGGTGAACTCCTTTATCTTTGCAGAGATGAGACAACCACTGGAGGATGTGAATTGAGAGACACTGGGGCTCTGAGCCAAGTCAGCAGACACCATGGATGACCATCAGTGTCCTCCCCTCACCCCATGGGAGGTCATGTAATAAACATCGAACTTGACTCCGGGCTGCTTGGATTCAAACCCATGTTCTTCCACTATTATCTTAGTGTCCGGCTAATCCTTAAAACCACTTGAGCTTTTTCAGTTGCAAACTTGAAATAATGGTAATACTTTGTATAGGAAGGATTATGTAACGTGGTGTTCAAAAAAAAATGCAAGCTGCCTGTGAATTTAGCTGAGACTATTCTAATTGGTACACACTCATTTGTAACAACATTGCATTTCAGTGAGATGGTCATTTTTTCAACTTTCTTTTGTATCCTTTTAGAATCACCCAGGAGAAAGTTTCAGTCTTCTCTGATTCTATCAATCAATGTACTTGCTGATATGAAGGGAGCAGGTCTGAGAACTAGGAATTGGCAGGCTGCAATATCTGCCTGTTACTTTTTTTTTCCTTCTTTTTTGGTACCAGAGATTGAACCCAAGGGCACCTTAACCATCGAGCCACATCCCCGGCCCTTTTTTATATTTTATTAGAGACATGGTCTCCCTGAGTTACTCAGGGCTCCGCTATACTGCTGAGGCTAGGTTTGAACTCTTGAACTTCCTGCCTCAGCCTCCTGAGTCTCTGGGATTACAGGCGTGCACCACCATGCCTGACTTTCTGCCTGTTACTTTTATGCACGCCTGTTATTTAGGGGTGGCAAGGTATACTGATTTTCCTCTCATCGTTTATCACATGAATTTAATTGAGCTAAAAATGTGGAACAACATTGATTTATCATTGATATGGCAGAAGTAGTAACTGACTGAATTCTGGGAAACATTTAGATAAATTAAGTATAAACATGGGCATATCGAAGCTGCCCAATGAAAGTCTGAGATCAGATGTCTAAGTGGCAAAACCATAGGTAAGCTTCCTTTCTACACCTGTAGTGTGTCTCAGCCTCTCCAGTTATCACGTGGGGAAGACCAGCCACTGCACCATTTCCCTGGCACACAGGGAAGGGGTGGCAGGACCAGACCCACCATGCCCCAGCCTCAGAGGGTGCTGGCACCGAGCACCGAGAAATTCTCTCTCCAGAGTGGGAGACCCTCTCTTCACCAGCTGGAGAGCCCACCTCCCTCAGACAGAAAGCAGGGTGAAAATGAACTTCTTTAACAGGGCCAATGCAGGCAGCGGGCACAGTAGACCCAGGGCCCTGGATCCATCGTATCTGTAGGATCTTGTGAACAAGTTTTAATTTTTTTTACAATTAGAAGAAAAAAATGAATATAATCCAGCCATTTTCATATTTATCTTTAACTGATGCGGTCATAAATATATTTTAATTTTTGGGGGGAAGGAAGGAAGTGACTCGTGAAGGCAAAAATTCCTCGGCCCCATTAAAGTCATAATGTGGCCCTGGCTAACAGCTAAGTGTCAGATGAGTCTTAGGAATATATTGGTTAACTTTCTGTTACTGTAACAAATACCTGAGATAAGAAATTTATAAACAAAAGAGTTTTATTTGGCTCACAGTTTTTGAGATTTCAGTCCATGATTGACTGGCTCTGGGCGAGGTAGCATGTTTTGGCAGCAGTGCCTGGCAAAACCGTTTTCCTCATGGCCAGGATTCCAAAGACTGCAAGGGGAAGGGGCAGGGTCCCACACCCACTTCAAGGGCACACTCCAGGTGACTGGAAGACCTCACCATGGGTCCTATTTCTGAAGTTTCCACCACCTCCCATCAGCCCCACACTGGGGACCAAACCAATAACCCATGGGCCTTGGGGGGACTCTTAGGGTCCAAACCATAGCAGTGGGAGTGGTGTTCCTTAGAGATAAACAGTAATATACTGCTTAGGGTAAAATATGGCACTCTGAGATCAGATGCCCAAGTGGCAAAACAATAGGTAGGCTTCCTTTCTACAGGCAACCTGGGCTCCTCACTGAGGTTATTCAAAGAAAAAAGATGAAATGGTGGCAGGAAAGGGAAAGGGTGGAAGGGGACCCATGAGCTTATTGGGTTATGCTGAGCAGTTTATACCCATACCGTCTGAGAAGCAATAAGCCATCAAATGTGCATAAGGTCCTTATCATGTCCAGGTGTTATGTGACCGCTGTACTTGGCTTATTTAATATTTGTGGTCATCTTATTTTGATCATACTTTACAGATGAAGATGTTGATATTTGGATAGGATTAAGTAAAAGTTTTAATCAAGGCCAGGGAAAGAGGCAAAGCTCAGAATTGGTTGGCATGAGCTGAGTTTCAACCACTATCCCAGGACCATGACTGACTCATGTTCTCTTGGCATACTGCAGTCAGGAGCAGACTCTGACACAAAGGCACTGTCAATTGGAGCTTGGGCTATCATGTGTGACACTTTTAGTCCTGGGGTTCATGGGTCATGAAACAACTATGCTCTGTTGGGGGTCAGGTAGATTTTAGGAGAGGTGGAAACATAGCAGAAAGGCCAGGCTATGTGGTATCTGGGGAACCCCACACACTATGGGTTCTAAAAACTCCTCTGTGTAACAAACATGTACCTACTTGTTTAGCAAAGCAAGTACCATGGAAGCCAGCTCCCAATGGAACTACAGGACAGCTTCAAATATGTATAAGCAATGTGTAGGAACTCTTTCTATAAAGGACCCATTCCTTGCAGAACATAGCAGCACGTTCAACCACTAACACCACATCAACCATCATCATTGCTACATGACTATTGAGTGCTCAGCATGTGTTTAAAACGTGTGCTCATATATCATGGGTCTTTTACTCCTCATAAATGCTTGGGAGATAGAAGTTTTTTAAATATCCATTTTATAGCCAAGGAAACTAGGAGTCAGAGGAGGAGGCTGCATAAGATTGCAGAGCAGCAGAGCCATATTCAGATCTCCAGCTGCCTGACTAAACCTCCAGCTCAGGACCACCAACATGCTCTTCCAAATCCTAAGGTTATGTCTCAGGGCCAACGTCAGGAGCTATTCAGTCCCAGGATGGAGGCTGCCTCAGTACATTAGTCCTACTTGGGAAAAGCATTAACACTGGCGATTCTCACACGGGGTTGGTTTTACTTTCCAAAACACATTTGACAATATCTGGATATATTTTTGTTGTTGTTGTTATTGTTACCGCTGTTGACCGGTGACGAGTTCTTGCTTCCCCAATGTTGAAGAATAACACCAAAGAAGCACGCCGAGGCAAGGTCAGAGTAGAAATTAGAAGTTTATTAAAGGACAGCAGAAAAGACTTCTCCCGGAGGAAGAAGGGGACCCAAGAGGTGGAATCCGTGGAAGGGATGTTGTCTCCCCTTTTTATAGTTCTTTCAGTGATGGAATGTAGGTAGGAAGGCCCGAGGGGTGGGACACAGGTGGGCCAAAGAAGTAATCTGGTCAGGAAGGACTTCTGAGTCAGCACCTTTTTGCTGGGGGCTGTTCATTGACATTTCTTTGAGGTGGACTTTGGCCTAGGGCCTTTTGGGACTTCATTAACATTCCATGAGTTGTCCTGTGTTTCCTGGAATCATTGCCAGCATGGCCTCCATTTTAGATTTCACTCGGTATTAGACCCGATTTACCTAACTACACTGACTACCTAACTTTAAATCTGGCTTCATTATCACAAAGGAGGGGGCAAAGAGGAGGTACTCCCAGCATCTAGAGGGTGGAGGCCAGAGATGCTGGTCAATATCTTACAACGCACATTACAGCAAAGAATTACCCAGCCCAAGTGTCACTGACGCTGAGGTTGAGAACCTCCATATCACATAAACAACCACTTGGATCTTACATCAAACTAGAGCAATTATACTCTTTTGCCCCTTTTTGACATGTGGCATTTCCTTGCTTACCAAGGAAGCAAGGTATGTCTTGGCAGCAGCCACCGGATGCTGACTATAAAACGTATGAGTCCCACTGGGGGGCGGGGGTGGGGACCAGCTATCTTGCAAACCAGGACACTGTGGAAGGAGGAGATGTTATTTACAATTCCTCCTTGACAACAGGCATTAATGTGGATAGCTGCCCCCCTCTCTCCAGGGAGCTCACTGGTGAAAATGTACTAACAGCAGGGCCAGGATGGCAGAAATCGAGTGCCACAGCCGGTGCTTGGCCGTGTTTTAAGCCCTCCCAACTTACATGTGCATCTTCCTCCAGAGCTTGCCGATGGATTCTAGGCACTTAGGTGCCTCCGCTCTGCACAGTGACCCAAAGCACTGCCATCCACTGGGAAGAGACAGAGCTGGACATTCTGTCCTGCAGCCACTTTTGTTGCTGTTTTTGAAAACTCATCATTTGAATTCTGGCAAACTGAGGCTCTTCTACTGTTCATATTAGCCTGACAAACACCTGTGAAGGAGGTTGTGAGTTAAGGTCATTTTTCAGAAGTATAAACTGAGGCACAATAAGGCTGGGCCTCTGAGGAGCAAAGCAAGTGGGCAGACGTGGAGCCTGGGTTTCTAGCTACACCAATCCCAATTTATCTTCCTTGCACACACGCAGCGTCATGTGCTAAACACACCCCTGTGGACATAGCTATATTTTGAGGGCAACCTAAAAAATATTTTTACTACAACCTCTTCTAACTACCACAATTTTCAGTTAGGTGGCCTAGGTGGGTATATTACCTGTACCCCACCCCCCTTTTCTTCCACTACAGCTCTGAATGTAAATGAGCGAAAGAAATTTTATGGTGAAAATATCCCTTAGATACACTATGCTTTATTAGAAAGAGATTCACAGACTTTAATTAACAGTAATTGTCTGTGACCCACCTCTCGAACCACCATAACCCACCAGGCAGGCGATGGGGCACCATGCTGGAGAACAGAACTCCCCTCCATGGGGCTGTCTCCAGAGAGAGAAACACCAACAACAGCAAGCAACACAACAAAACATGGCCCAGTCTGATAATTGTGGGATTTTTTGTTTGTTTGTTTGTTTGAGTTTCTCTTTTGAATTCAAAATCAAATCCCCTGCTTAAAGCTCCTGGGTTTTAGGAAGATAATGGTAGGAAATTTGGGCCTGAGAGCCGTCTAAGTCTGGCCAAGTGTAGACTAATCATAGAGAGAAGGCCTGAGTAATGAAGAGGCTTCAACAACAACAAGGGTGACGTCCTTTAAAACGAATGGACTCCCCTCTCCCACGCCAGAGGACAGGATGCTGACCTAGTGACCTGTGAGCTTGTGATGTGGGGCGTGGCCACCTAGCCTGCTAACCCTGGGATTAAAAGTGGGAAATAAAAGTGCTGTGTGTCTCTTTCCTTTGGAGAGAAGGTGGCAGCTGCAGGCCGAGAGCAGCTCACTGACAACCGTCATCAGGAAGATGGATGACCCTGGCTCCTCCAAGAGTTTGTAATGGAGTTTTCTCCTCCACTGCCTTCCGTTTTTCCTTGCCACAGTTCCCGAGTTCCCCCTCTCCCCGGCTGAAATACACTCCTTTCTGTTTACAGATGGCAAATTTGACGGTGCAGTGGGCTGTGGGCCATAATCCAGGCTGACAGGCACCCTGAGCTATGAGTGGAAAAGGGCCAGCACTGCAAGCCATGGGGTGCCGTGGCGTCCAGGAGTGCTACAAGGGCCCCCAAGGACTGTGCAGGGCAGGTGGGAGGTCAGCCGTCTTCCTGTGTCTTGTCTGCCTTTCTTGGGACTTCTTCTGTCTCTTCCTCACCTCCCTCCCCGCCTCTCAGAGCACAGCTGTAGCCCTTGAGGAGTTTCCTGAATTTTGAGATTCTGTCTGGGGTTCATTGGAGGAAGAGTCTCTGTCCACAGGACCTGCCGGTCCCCCCAGGCAGGAACCTGGGTGAGGGAATGAGCCCTCTTCTGGTAGGAAGGCTCTCTCCCTAAAGGCAAGCCAGCGTGGCCGGGAGCCCAGCAAGCAGCAGTTCTGACCTCTGTGCCCTGTTTTCTGCCACTTCAGAAGGGGGAAGCACTGTTTCAACTCCTTCATTTTATTTCCTATCAGTTGAAGATGATGAATATAGTGTGTGGAGAAAATTATGTTTAAAGCATTCTGAAAGCATGCATGCTTTGCACTTTGGGCACAAGTCCCCATCAGGGACAGATGGAGGTGAAGACAGATTTGAACTTTGAGGAGGCAAGCTGCATGGGCAAAGCAGAGCCTCAGGATCAGAGAAGAGTCCCTGCCGCTGTGATCAGCTGCTGCTGTTGAGAAGCTGGGTTTAGGAACTTATTCCAACACCTCCCAAGGGGGTCCCCACATTATCTGTTATAATCTTGAAATAATTCCTTCAAACCTAGTTTTTTAAAATTACTGATCTAGCCAACAGAGTCATCAAAATACACTCTCTTTCACAAAAGGCGATTACTATGACTATGTAAAAATGTTGTGAGCAGAGAAATAATTTCAGAAAAAGGAATGATGTTGACAAATTATAGCAGTTGTCCTTATTACATAAACATTCTTCTTTCATAAAACCAGAGAGGTATCATAACTCAGATGAGATGAGGTGGTTAAATAAGCATTTTTTTTTGTTTTTGTTTTTAGTGGGTTGATAACACTGTTTTTCAAGCAGCAATTAGGTATAAGAGCAAGATTTACAGAAACTCCACCTATTTTACCTAGAATAGGGTTTCCCTCCATTATCAGAAATTTGTGCCCTGACCATGTTGCTAGCAGTCCAGCCCTAAAAGTATTCCTAATTCTAAGATATCATCAGAATTGGTCCATGGCATCCAGATTTACTATTTTATATATGGAAAAAAAAACCCCAACATACTCAGAAGTATGATTATGGACTTACAGAGAATCAGAGTCATCTCCAACTCAGCCCCCAAGTACCAGGGACTCCAGCCACATCTGCCCCCTGATGTTTAAGTGGATATCTCATTTCACATCTTCTGAGGGTCCTGGACTTTGAGCCAGCCCTGTAGCCAATGGCATAGGCTTCTAGGGTATTCAACCTGTGCCATCTGCTCCTTCTTGGTGAATGACTATTAGTGAACATTTGGCTTTTTTTTTTTTTTTTTTTTTTTTAGTTTTGAGATCACAGCAGCATGCTTTTCTTCCTAATTAGCAATCACCACCTGCCTCTGGAAGTCGACCCAGAGGGTCTGGCTGATGTCCTGTCTCCACACCATGTTCTGTTTCATAAGATGAAGCAGAAACTCATTCATCCTGCTAAGAGTGCTCCAGGTGACACACTTCATCCTACCTTTCATTATCATTTGCCTCTCCTCCATGCTGCAAGAGACACAGGGAGGATTTTGAGAGAACCAGGGAGCTCAGATGGCTAACAGCTATCTGTAGCAAGGAGCACATGGGGCCTTGGGGTCCCCAGTTACTTTTTGGTTCTGCTGCATTTAATGAAAGCCAGCCTAGCACTGGGATTTTCTTTATCTTATTTTCATTGAGATATAATTTACATATCATAAAATTCACACTTCAGTGGATTTTAGTGCATTCTCAGAGTTGTACAACCATTGTTGTTTAATTCCAGATATGTTCATGGAGTCCCCAAAACACCTGCCGCATTAGCAACCAACCCCCACGCTCCCTCCCACCCCTCTCAATTGCTAATCTACTTCCTGCCTCTGTGGCTTTGGGCATTTTCTTTCTGAAGCTCTGCTGATAGACTCCATTGCCACCTGTTCCTTAACAAGAATTAGAGGGAGACATGAAAGCCCCAGGGAAAAAGGAAGAAAACCAATCCCTGGGCACTCATTGTTGGCTTCTGAAGGGTCCTAGTACTCTGCACTCTTTTCTGTACCCCAAGTTGAGCCCTGCTTGGGTCATCTGTCCCTGGCTGCTGGTGCTCCCTTCCCCAATTCTGTGGCTTCAACTACCCCTTCCAGCAGTGACCAAACCTCTCCTGAGCTCAGGTCATACCAGATACAGCGCTTGGTGCTCAACTGGTTTCCTCTTGCAGCTGTAGCAGATAGCCACAGACTTAGTGGTTTACAGTGGCCCAAATCTCATAGTTCTTGAGGTCAGGAATCTGAAATAGGGGATTTGGGCTACAAACATGGTGCTGATAGGGCCACAGTCCCTTGGAAGATCCAGAGGAGAATCCTTCTCTTGCTTCTTTCAGCTTCTAGAGCCGTGTTGCTTGCATTCTTTGGCTCATGGCCCCTTTCAAAGCTGATCACTAACACCTTGACATCTCGCTCTGCTGTGGGTGTGTGGTCTTACCTGACTGATTCCTCCTGCGTCCTTCTTAATCACATGTGCAGAACAAGTCCCCTTTGCCATAAGGTAACACATTAAAGCTTTCCAGGAAATAAACAAGGTGTCTGTGGTCCAATTTTCAGCCCACCATATAGCGTTCAATGTGTACTCATTGAGAGAGGAAGGAGGGAGGGAAGGAGGAAAGAGAGAAAAAAGAGAGAGGGAAAGAGGAGAGGCAAAAGGAGGAAAAATTAAAAAATAGCATACTGTTAACCTCCCAGGGTCTTCAATGTGCTGATTTTTTCTGATGAGTAGAGGAGGGGACAATGGGACATGCAAGCCATTGTGAAGAGTCCTCAGTTGTGTGAATAGAGAGATTGGGGAGGTCAATCTGTGGTTTTTGACTGCCTCATGATCCTATTTATCTCTGGCCAGACTTAGGGTACAGAACAGGGCAGGGAGAGGATGCCAGAGCTGGGGACCTCAAGACCATGGTGGCTGAAAGCCACTAACCCACCAGGGCAACTCTGTTCTTTCCCTTTGTTTTAGCCAGCTTTGTGTGTGTGTGTGTGTGTGTGTGTGTGTGTGTGACTAAAGGATCTGACTAGCACAATTTTAGGAAAGAAAAGGTTTATTTAAGGAGCTCATGATTTCAGAGGTCTTACTCCACAGAAGGCCAGCTCCATTTCTTGGGGCTCTAGGTGAGGCTGAATATCATGGTTGGAGAGTGCGGCAGAGGGAAGCAGCTCACAGGGTGGATCAGGAAACAGAGAGAGAGAGTCCCCACTTGCCAGATACAAATATATATCCAAAGCCACGCCCCAATTCCCACCTCCTCCAGCCACTTCCTACCATTGCAATTACTACTCAGTTAACCCCATCAGGGGACTAATTCATTAATTGGGTTAAGACTCTTATAACCCAATCATTTCTCCTCTGAACCTTGCATTGTCTCACACACCAGCCTTTAGGAGACACCACACATCTAAACCATAACATCCTTTCAACTACATTTGGAAGAGCAAGAAAAGAAACAGATGGAAGAGAATAAATGCAACACCGTAATACTTTCTTCTCTACTTCCTCTGCAGTCACCAAAGTTAGGATATCTGACCTGGGAAGACTGCACACAATACAGCAGAAAAGGCCACCCCTAGCCTTTCATAATTTTGCACTTATCTTTCACATAAGTTCCCCCAGGATGTAGAAACCACAGCAAATGATAAATGAATGACTAAATAAGCTAAAAAGTTGCTTCATGGGTTCAATCCCTAGCACCACCAAAAAAAAAAAAAAAGTTGCTTTCAGAAATTGAAGCTTACAGACGGATTACAGAGGTCTTACAGGCTGATATTATCATATGTATTTGGTTACATTTGAAATAATTTTAAAAATTGTTATTTTTAAAATGTAAAAAAAAATTGTTTAAAGCCCAAATGCTCACACCATGTTGTGTGACTGATAATGATGTTAGAAGTATAATGCACGATTACAACTGCAGGAGGGCTGGGAGCTGCTGCCTGTAAGGTTCTTACGGGACATGCGAAGTCACATAATCTCAAAGTCCAGTGTTGCTTCACTGCCACAGTCCCGCTGCAGCAAAATAACGGTGTGTGTGTGTGTGTGTGTGTGTGACGAGCGACTTGTGTAGATCAATACAGCAGGAGTGGAAGCCCTTTATTGTAGGACAACAGAGGTATTTATACATTCCACACAGCTTATCTAATTAACATAAACTAGATACAGCAGTCAACCAATCAGGAGTCTCCACACTTAATGGCTCGCTGGCGTTACTTCACAAACCACTCCCTCTGCAAAATGCCAGGCGCCATCTTGACTTGTTTACAGACTCGAGCACTTCACAATGGGGACAAGACAGAGCAGGCGCAAGGGCTTGGGAGTATGCAGGGTGTGCAGGTATGAGAAGTGACTGTGAGTTTTAGAAGGGTGCCTCAGAAATCCTCGCCAGGGAGGGGACATGTGAGCTAATTCTTGAAAGGGTGAAGAGAATCCAGCCATGAGGCTGTGGAAGGGAACAGTCCCTGCAAAGCCCCAGGTGCAAGGATGCTCAGAGCATTTGTGGAATGGCCAAGAGGACAGTGGAGCTGGCATGGAGCAAGCTGAGGACAGGGTTACAGAAATGACCAGAGAGAGAGCAGGCCTGTGTTTGATGTGCATTTAATCATAAAAAAGCAGCAGGAGTCTACACCAGTTTTGTACCTGGGAGTATTTAAACAAGTGCAGCCATGAACGTTAGAGCCTTCTCTCTGTAATGCTAGAGCCTCTGTCTGTAATCTGCATGTGATTGGGTGGCTCAGTACATGGGCTGAATGAATCCATTTCTGAGAGGGGGCCTATTTGGGTTGGGCTGGCACAGTGTCCTTGGCCAGTCTGCATTCATCCAGTGGCCTGAGGAAATGTTCCAGGGAGGTTTAAAGCAGTTGGCCAGTTTGCCTTGTGCTGATAGTAAAGTCAGTCAGTGGAATTCATTTTTCTAGTATTAGCAGCATCGGGGAAGGCTGTGGTCAGCAAGATGTCCTCCCACACCTACTAAGGATTGTTGGGGAGCCTGGGCAGATTGAAGTGACAGCAGTCATACAGAGTAAAGCAGGGGTCCTCTCTGAGCTTCAGTTTCCTCTGCTGTCAAGGGGATTGCCAGTTTCTCAGGATTGTGCAACCATCGGAAGAGTGTGCAGTGCTGGTGAAATGTGGGCACAGAACACAATGTGCCCACAGAGCTTGCCTGGGCCCTTCGTCCTCCCCTCCCGCCTGGGTGGGATGTCAAGTGGCAGGATGCTATGGACAAAATCATCTAGAAGATGATCAGATTGAGATGGGAGAGGAGTCAGGATGGGCTGCAAGGATCCAAGAGGAGGGAGGGCAAGCCTTCCATCTGGAGAAGTCAGGGAGGCTCTTGGGTGGGTGGCTACGGGGCTGGCCAAGATCCAGGGGTAGAGAGCATGGCAAGGATCTTTCTAGAGAAAACAAAAAGCAAGAGCAGCCACCAGGAGATGGCATGGCCACTAGCTGGGAGATGGAATTTTGTAGCAGAGCAGTTGTAATGGCCAACAGAAGGGAGGGCTGGAGAGAGCAGCAGGAGGGTCTGGACATTAGCTCTCGGGGAACCTCTGTTAGCTTTGGAGTTTATGTGTGGGGAGGAAGTGAGTAAATCCGAGGTGTGCTTGGAGAAGATGAATTTGGTATAATTTCCTTCTGAATTTCATTGTTTTAGATATGGAAAATTATCCTCATGGTATGCGATTCTTAACATGCATTCCTTTATAAATTAAAAGGACTCCTCTGCTCCTGAAGCCCTTACATATACAATAGTTCTATTTGGTTTTGCAGAGGGGTGTAGTTAGAGCTTATCTTGCTTCTGTGTATCTAAAAAAAAAAAAAAAATCAAATTATGTAATGAAAGATATTCTTTGGGGGAATGTGCTTAACTTTTATTTTTAAAATGTTTTTTTCTTCTATCTCTATGCCTTTAATTATTCAATACAGGCTTTTCTTTTGTTAAGTCATGTTCCTGTCCCTTTTGAAACGTGATAAAGTTGTCCAAAGTCACAAGACCATGAAGAAAGAGTATTCTCTACCTCAGATTTTGACCTAAGTTCTTCTTCCCTTCTATTTGGTCTTTCTTAATGGAAAGATTGTTTCATACATTTTTCTTTCTCCCTGTATCTATTTCTGTTCTTTCTGATCTCATTTCAGAACTCACTGAGCCATTTCTGCTTCTCAAAGAGATGCTGTTCCGTTGGTAATAGGAAAAACTCCAGGTGCGGCATCATTATCTAATTCTAGGATTTTATTGAGAGCATCTAATCCACATAATTGTGTTTGATTAAGAAAGAATGACTAAGTCTCAGATGGAATTGACTAGGGCATAACTATTTCAGGGCTTGTTATTAAGCATTTAAATGCTATCGGGCAATTTCCCGTGGCTGTGTGAGGTGTCTATTTTCACTTATAATAATGGATCTCCTATTAAAACTGTATTTAGGTCAGCATTTCCTACTTAACAGGGTGCTGGCATGCTTTATTTGATCTTATAATCTTAATCTCTCAAATGTTTTTCTATTATTTTCATGACAAGGCATGAGACTTAAAGGACCTAACTGCCCAAAGCCACAAGTTTGGTAACAGTGGGTGATGATTTCATCTGAGTCTTCACTTGTCTTCAGTTTAAAAGTCAAATCTCTTTCTGTGTCTAGACTACGTGTTACACGGTATGCCTGAATTTGTGAACACCAGACACACGGCACCAATTGCCCTTTGGGTGAAAGGGAGGGCTGGGAATGTTCTCAGTGGAGCCTGATAGCGCTTGTTCAGTGTGATCTATAAATGATGACCTGTTATAATTTATCTCAAAGGATTTGATGAGGCGGGCACCAGCATCAGTCTATTATTGTGAATTACTTCCCGTAATGTGAAATCAGTAATGCTTTTCATATTGCTGTTTGTGTTCTTTCGGCATTGTTTAAATCAGGGTCTCTCAATCTGGGCCTACTGACGTGGGGAGCCAGCTAATTCTTTTGGTGGGGCATGATCCTGAGCATGGCCAGATGCTTAGCAGCAATCTTGGTCTCTTCCCTGTAGGTAGCAACCTTCACCCCAGTCGAGACAACGTCCCCTGGAGGACAAAGTACCCTTTGTTGAGAACCACTGCTATTGATGATATGGACAATCAAGTATTTTATCTCTTAAGTGATTGAATCCTCTAAACAAGCATTATTTATTACTCAGAAGCACATTTACCTATTGATCCTCCTATTGTCAATAGAAATGACTTGAGATGGTGTTCTAGCACAGAAAGGTATCAACATCTGGTTAATTCAAACATAACCCCTGGGATCAGATAATTAAAGATGTTTTTAACTGGCTGTCTTACCGAAATCAATGCAAACTACAGTTCATCCATCCTAACTACAGAGCACATTTTCTTCTAGAAATGTTCCTTTTAGAGGTCTTAGAGCTGGAATTGAGAAAAAACAAAACCAGCACCACCCAGAGTTGGCATCTTTGGTGGCATAATAAATGTTTGGCACACATAGGCCTGATTATTCTGCAAATTGGATGATCATTCCACTAATTTTCCATTGTGTAATTTGAAATGAAACAAACACGATAGAAAATAAAAGGAGGTAAGGCTCTGGGGAAAGAGGCATAGATGCAGAAGGGAAGACAAATATTTTAGAACATGCCTACCTGAAATAGGTATCTAGGGACACTGGCTTTATATACAAATATCAACAGGATGTGGTTGTTAAGTGCACAGTCTCTGGAGTTAGACCATCTGGTTCAAATTTCAGCTCTACTTGTTAGCCACGTGAACTTGAGCAGGGCATCTGATTTTTCTCTGCCTCGGTTTCTTCATCTTTTGGTGTGGCTGCCAGCATTAGGTAAGCTGAGACATGCAAACCACTGAGATGAAGATCCAGTCATGCTCCATTTTTATTGAGTGCTAATTTTTATTAAGACAACCAAGAGAGTTTTACATTTATATCTCTCTGTGACACAAGCAGGAGAGGGGGTGATCTATCCCACCTGGGTTTGGAACTGAGCCCCACCATCCAGCACTGTGTGATGTCAGGACCTTGGTTTTGTCAGCATGAGATGATTTTGATGATTAAATGAGAAAAGATAGGTTCAAGCCTCTGGCACGGGTGCAGTTCAATAAGTGACAAATGTCAGTTTCCTTTCCCAGGTTTCAAGACTGCTGTCCTAATCCCGGTTATGAGATCCATGAAGCTTCCTTAATATCTCAGATCCAGTTTCACATCTGTAGCATTATCTTTCCATCTCTTCATTTAATAAATTTTAATTGGTCCCCAATAAGTTGACCCAGATTCAGTCCTGGAAATCTCAAATTCCTCATTTCCTTTACATCATGGAGACTTGTAAATGTAGACAAAAGTAAACCATGCCTTAAAACTAAGCTCCACTTACCCACCACTCCGTTCTGACAATCACCAACTCATGCAATCTGCCTTTCAGCTTTAAACTTGAGCTCCCAGTCAAGAGCTCATGGAGGGTGGAATGAAAAAGACCCAGGGGTCTCCATTAACTCCAAGTTCAATATGAGTTACCAGCATGACGTGGCTGCATTGCAAACTGACACCTCCCTAGCCTACTTTAATAATGCCCGCATCACACTTAGAACAAAGGTGCTGATATTGTTCTCTCACAAGCTGCCCAGGCCTATCCTGGGGTCTTCCATGCTGTTCCCTAGACTGTCACACTTCAAGAAGCCCTGTGTCAACAAAAAATGGTCTGGGGGAGAAATGGCCCTGGGCAGTTAAGCTGCTGGAAGTCATGAATAATCGCTACAATTCTCACTTATTAAATTCCTGCTGTGCACAAGACACTATGTACCAAGTGCATTCTATAGATAATTGAATGTGATTCTCATAAACTCAAATAAGTGAGTGCTATTATTTTCATCTCATTTCACAGATGATACCTCTAAGGATAAGAAAATTTGAGAAATTCATCTCACAGTAGCAGGTCACAGAGCAAAGTCTTGAACCCCAGCAGCCTGGCTCCAGAACCCCCCCACCTGAGCCTCTACTCACAGCCCAGGATGCTTGGCCTGGGGAAGAGGAGCCAGGCTCCACCGTCTTTCTCCACGGACATGAAGGGCTGGTTTGGGTTAACTTGATTGGCTCTGTGGGTCAAAGGCAGGGGCAGGCTCTAGGGGCAGCAGTAACAGGCAATGAATTTCATTTCAACACAAATTTCTATTTGTGAGTGTTGTCCAGCACACAGCTCTGTGGCCTGGGAGACGTGAGTTCTCTGTCACTGGGGTTGGGCAGTGCCGTAGTGAGGGAACACAACAGGAAGAGAATGGCCTGGCAGGTCTGCACCTGCAACCTGATCTTGTCACTCACTGGCCCAAAGGCTTGGACACGGAACTAAACATCTCTGGACCTGTTTCCTCTGTGTCAAATGGGAATACTTAACTTGAAAGGTTTTCTTGAGAACTAGTGATGCTGTTTACAGAGGCCCTGGTTCATGCTAAGTACCCCACCGAGGGCAGCATTGCTTCCAGTTTCTGCAGAGACCTGTGTTTCTGCTGGAGGTTGGACTGCTTGACCTCAGGGTTCTAGGCATCACCCCATCCTGTCAGACACCCAGCAGCAGTGGCTTTGTAGTATTTCTCCAAAATGGCTTTATCCAGCACCATAAAGCAAACAGTTTGCAAAAACCCATTAGATGCATATTCTTATTAACTTTTCCCTGAAACTATCCTTTACTGTTATATGGAGTGAGAAAAAGAATGAGCAAGAAGAATGATGGTTAAGGGCTCCATCCACTGAGTCCTGGTTTATGGCAGCAATAAAAGCAGTGTGGTCCTCAACCTTGGGAGTGTATATTTTTCAGTAAGTTGAGTTTAAACTTAGATTACACAGATCTGAGAGGAAATGCAGACTTGAATATCTGCAAGTATCTGGCCTGTGGAATGTTGGCTCAGCCTCCCTGAGCAGGGGAGGCTGAAGGGGAGCGTGTAGGAACCACAGGCCAGGGGAATGTCCTCCAGTCACCAAGCACATGCCCTCTGCACAGGCCCTAGAGAGCTGAGAAGGGGCATCAGACAGGAGAAAAGAATAGACAGAATAGAGTTGACCATAACCAAGGTATGGCTTCATCACTCATCAACATGTTCCCTATTTCATTCTCTTTGGTCCCTCAGTGAAAATGGCACAGACGTTGCTCTTTGGCATGCAGGAATGAGTCATAGGCGAGGGTTTTCAATTATTTTTAAGGCTATAGGGCCCTTTCCTTCTACAGAATGACCCAAGTTACACTGACATGAAGGACAAATGACAAGGAAGCCCCACTCCTTGATGCTGGGTGGGGGAACTGGAGCACTGCCATCCATCTGCCCCTTGGACACCTGAGCAGCAACTTAGTGGCATGGAGCTGTCACTCCGGGATCCAGCTCGGCAACAGTGGACACAACATTTCAAATCCCTTTCTTGATTTACCATCCTGTGTTGACTGTCCTCCTTTGCACATCTGACCTCGAAAGCCCTTCTAGTAATGGCCAAGACAAGAGATTAGATGACCTCCCTGTTGACTAGGTCTTCAGAGTCACCTGAATATAACACAGCCCCTTTTCTGATCCTAAGAGTCTTTTAATGTTGTTTAATAAGGCAGAACAATTCTGCTTTATTTTTATACCTCTGATTTTCCCTGAGTTCTCACCATTTTCAAAATAGAAGAAGGTGGAGGAGGTGGTCATATGGTAGCTTGAAGCATTTATTGAAAGAAAATCTGGAAATGATGGTTCCTGTGAGGTTGCCATGAATTCAGCCCTCTGGGGAAAGGTCCAGAAGCACGAGTTTTTCATGTGAGCAGAGGTTCTGCCATTTTTGGGAAGTTAGGGACTGCTCTCATGGACACATGAGTGGTCTGGAAGCATCTGGAACAGGGCCTAGCACATGGACAGTGCTCAATACGCATTGGTTGAATAAGAACGATTGTGGAGTACCAGATGCACAGCAGCCTGATACGCTCTCCAGCACACGGAGAAAATCTAATTCCAGTGCAGGCATCTTTGGATTTAACTGATCAATTTGGCCTCTTTCTGATGCCCATCTCCCCAGAAAACAAAGAGGCAACAATAGGAGATAAGACACATTTACATTTTTAATTTTCTTTTTTTGTTGAATGGACTTTTTAAAAACCAGTAGAGTGGTGGCAATTGGCAAAAGTAGATGCTGAAACCAATTAGTGGGATGACATGAAATAAGATGGAAAAAATGTAGATCTAATTGAAAAGAGCTGTATATAAAGTCAAGCTGCCAGGCTTTAAAGTGGTAATTATTTCTAGGAGCTCATCAAACCAGGCTCATGGCTTCCTCTATAGCATGTTGGCACAACGGCCCGACTCCCAGGAGCCTCCCCTTCTTCCCGTGGCTGCCCCGGACTCTTCTGATCCATGGCAAAGCCTCTCCTCCCGGCAGTAGCTTTATGATTCCCAGCCTCAGAGCAGCTCTCTCCTTGGGAGATGTGTTCAGCACTATTGGTTTAACAATGCCACATCATAAATCCTGCCAGAAGACATGCAATGTGACAGCGGATGCCATCAGGCTGGTAACTTGTGTCCCAGATCTATCAAGAGTCAGAAACAATGGCTCTGTCAGGAACGAGGAAGTAAGAAACAGCCGCTCAGGAGCTAAAGATAGCAAGATCCAGGCAGGGCAGACGGGAACCCACTGCTCATGAGGTAGCTGGCCCTTAACAGGCTCTCACTGAGCAGTGAAGGAAGCAGATCTTAGGATTCTGGAGGGAGAGAAGTGGGCATTCAGCAGGGTCTGAAAATTCTCCCCACAGGACCCAGATCTCTTTCAACCCAACCCTGCCACTTCCTGAAATCTACCATTATAAATCCTACGGTGGCTGAGTCCCCCCAGGGACCTTTTGGAAAAGGCAAAGACCCTAAGAAGACATCTCCATATCCCACTGTGAATTAATTGATCCTCACTGGCTGGGGAGAGAGGGGAAAATGGGAATTTTGAGTACAGGAACTTGATCAAGCTTTGACTCATCTCGTCATAGCCTTTGGTTCAAGTAAACTGTGTGATCGATGATGTCACAGGGGACACCCCTCCCTGCAGGCTTTGCTCTCTCTGGATAGGTGGAGAAGCAGACACCCAAATAGTGGGCCCCTTTCTTATGATCACTCTATGCAAAAAGCTGTGCCCAGTGAAGAATGCTATGTCATACATTCCTGACCACCAGGCAAAGAAGCTGCATTATAAGGAATCAAAGGAGCCAGAACATGCACAAAGGATGCTCACTCTGGGCAATAAATGGGTCTTGAGGTTGTATCCAATCAGACTAAAAGCACTGTGGGCAGATCAAGTTTCATTTCAGAAAAGTTACCCTCATTTCTTAATGATCTCGAATGTGCGGTGCCTAATGATTTTAACATTCACTGTTCTTGTCCTTGAACTTATCAATGAAATAATGATCTGCCATGAAACATGTCCATGTTCTGCTGCTTGGAGAATCCTTTAGCAAAGTAAATCCCGATACGCTCATTGATCTATTGGATAGGATTTTGTTTTAACACCTTGATACGTTTAACTCAGAAAGGAAATGAGAAGATGAAAAATGACCTTTTTCTTTTTTAATGTGAACCTGCTTTCTCCTGGGAGCACACATAGCTAGGAAGTCTTGAAGGTAAGCCACAGACAAGCCTGTGATTTTTCTTTTTCTTTTTTAATAAATGTCTATAAAAGTCTATAGTGATGTCCCCTCTACCCATCCAGGTGTTGTTAATTTGTGTCTCCTCTCTTTCTCACCCCAACCAGGATGGGTAGACATCGTGTTTACCTGCTGAAACAAACCTACATTTTCCAGAACTTCCTTCTGTTTGGCTCTGGGTCCGGGTCGGCCCAAGGGCAATTTACACGATCTCTGTGAGGCCCAATGAAGTGGCAGTCCTTGGAGGCGCGTCTGCTGAGCTCCTGTGAGGATGAGTGCGGACTCCACCGGTCCATCTTGTGTGCAAGGGCAGCGGCCAGGCCTGCAGCCCCAGGAGCTTCCACTGAGTGCTGGCTCTGCACACCTCCTGGCCTGGTCCAGGTTCTCTGCCGCTCTGCATCACGCGCACCAGCAGGTCACTGTGCAGTGAAGTGGGTGCTCAGAGGTAGTGAAAGAAGCCTGAGGGTTCTGGTCTGTATCCCTGCATTCCAGAGGGTCCTCCTGGGTGCCAGTTTGTCCTTGGCTTCTCCCACTCCAGGTCCAGCTTTTGGTCCAGTCTGATGACAGGACACTTCAGACACTAAGCTAATTGCTTCGCAAGACTATTTAACCAGCTCCCCACATTGCATGAGGTCAAGTTCCTTTACTAAATCCTATATTCCAAATCACTCTTACTGGCTCAAGGTAGTTCTCTGATTAACTCTCAAGGGATAAAATCTATCTGAAAGATTATCAATGTTATCATTTCATTCAAAGAACTATTTATAGCTGTTAGTTTTCTCTATAATCTATTTCTTTAACTCCTGCATTTATCTTTTTTCCTTCTTTCTTTGTATTTTTGGTTTAATTCATTCCTATTTTTCTAGTTTCATAATGCAGAAACTTAATATTAAAAAAGTAGAAAGATTTCAAATCAACAGTCTGAGAATTAAATCTATATATTTCTCTTAAGTCAATGCAAAATTCTGAATATTTTGGTATGTCATTTTTTAGTGCAAATTTTTTTCTTATTGCTTAGGATTTCATCTCTGACCTCTGCATTATTCAGAAGTGTTTTGTTTAATTTCTAAGCATTTGAAAACTCTAGCTATCTTATTGTTATTGATTTCTAACTTAATTTTGTTAGGATTAAAAACCATGCTTTTAAAGCTTTCAATGTTTCAAAGTTTATTGATACTTTTTATAGCCAAGCAGAGAGTCTCTGGTAGTGAATGCTCCACACATTCTTAAGAAGTGCACGTGCACTACCACTGGTCAGTGCCAACACATTCTTAAGAAGTGCACGTGCACTACCACTGGTCAGTGCCAATCAGTGTGTTGCTGGTCAGATCTTCCACATCCTTACAGACCTATCTGATCTACTTTTCCTGTAATTATTAAGCAAGAGGTGTTAAAATCTCCATCTATATCTATTTTTCACTTAAAAACTCTCATTTTTTCTTTGTGATTTTGAATTTATATACATATTTTTATTGATTTTTAAGGTCATGCACATTTTGTATGGATGAGTTAGCCCTTCTATTATTATATAAAATATGCCTCATATCTATCAATAATTCTTGCCTTAAACTTATTTTACTGGTGTTAGTACCCCCACATCATCTTTCTTGTGTTCATACTTTGCATGATACGTATTTTTCATCTTTTTTCCCCAGCCTATCTGCATGTTCACATTTAAAGCACATCTTTTCAGACATCTTTTTCTTTTGCATCTTTCAGTTTATTTTCCACAGCATAAGAAGAAACGCCATAAGAATGACCAGATGCCTTGTGATGAAAAAAGGGTTTCTAAATGGTATTTTATGGGGGTAACTATAACCCAAATATGCACTTTTGTGACTTTAGGCAAGTTATTGATTGAAAATATAATTTTCTTATAATTTGTCAGCTGCTCGACTCACACAGATCCTTTTGACAGCTGTTTCTTAAACATGAGAAATATGAGACTTTCACATCTTGCAATAATAGCATCATCTGAAGGAAATGAGATTATAGGAGTTTACTGAGAACTGAACAAATACCATCCTCCCGCAGTATCTCAGAGGATCTGCCAATGGCCATTTGGTGACTGTAACTGAAGCACTTATGTGACTTGAGGTAAAAAGGAAGAGAAAGAAGAACAAAGCCATTATTCCAATCTACACAAACAGTGTCTTCACATTGAGCAATCTTTAGCATTTAAGTGAGCTTATGCACCTACTGTTTTCCTACCCTGCACCAACTTATATATTCTAATCTTTTGAATTGCTGCTAGGCTAAGGCGATTTTATTTTCTACAGGGTCAGAAAAATGTGCAAATCAAGTAATAAGATGAGGAGGAGGTCAATCTCTGTTTATTTCAATCTGTGCTTCTCCTAACTGCAACCAATGGTTACTCTTGTTTTGCACAGTGACTATTTGGGTGAAGTCTAGAAACATTTGTGAAAGTCTTACTTTTTGCTTTTATAACCTGTGAATGATCTCTGCCAGAGTCCTCGAGGCAGCACGGAGAGCCAGCAAATAGGTCCCCTGTGGAAAATGTAAAACCTGAACCCGATCAGGAGGGAATTTCAGACAAACTACACTAAGGAACGATAACTCGACTGTATTCTTTAACAATGTCAGAGTCAAGCAGCACATAAAGCTGAGGGACTGTTGGAGATGAAAGATTAAGGGGACATGGCCACAATGCAGTAGGTGGTTGTGGACTAAACTCCCTCAAGGGGAAAGTACCTTAAAAAGTTGCTACTGGACAATTGATAAAATCTGAGTATGAGCCTTCAGCAGATAATGACCTTGTATCCTGTTAAGTTTCCTGATTTTGATCTTTGCATCATGTTTAAATGAATGTCTTTACTCTTAGGAAACATTCACACGTAAGTTTTTAGGGACAGATGGATCGGATGTCTTCAATTTATTCCCAAATGATTTGGATAAAAACCTCTCTTTCTCCCCTTTGCTACCTTACCCCATAGATAGTTGGTGACTCTGGGTAAAGTACATGGAAATTCCTTGAACTATTATAATTTTTCTCTAAATTTGAAATTATATCAAAGTCAAAAGTTACCCAAATCACTAACAAATCAACTTCCCCCATTAACCTATGTGTCTATTAGAGATTAAAAAAATCCTTAATATTCTCTGGCAGAAAAGATCATAGCCCAGACCTGGGCCAAAATATTGATTTGAATTGGGATCTTGAGTAAATTACTCCTCTGACCTTTGTTTTCCTCCTTTATAACACAGACATAATAAATCCTATCAAAAATTGTCGTGATACTTTATCAATAGGACTCCTAAACCTCAGGAAATAATTCCAGGAGTTAATAAATGAAATGGCATCAAGTTAAAAAGCTTCCGCACAGCAAAGTAAACAATTAGGAATGTGAGCAGAGAACCTACAGAATGGGAGGAACTCTTTGCTACCTACTCTTTTACAGAGGGTTGATATCTATAATATATAATGAACTCAAAAAACTTTACACCAAAAAATTAAATGACCCAATTAATAAATGGGCAAATGAATCAGACACTTCTTAAAATAAGAAATACAAATGGTCAACAAATCTCTGAAAAAAAATGTTCAACATTTCAGTTAGGGAAATGCGAATCAAAACTACACTGAGATTTCATCTCACACCAGTCAGCAGCTATCCAAACCCACATAAATACAGTTATCTCACACCACACAAATGCTCCATAAACATACATTGCAGAAAAGATAGCCTCTTCAACAAATGGTGCTGGGAAAACTGGAAATCCATAGGTAGCAGAAAGAAATTAAACCCCTATCTCTTACCTGCACAAAACTCAACTAAGTGAATCAAGGACCAAGGCTTTAGACCAGAGACCCTGCCTAATAGAAGAAAAAGTAGGCCCAAATATCCATCATGTCAGTTTAGGAACCGGCTTCTGCAACAAGATTCTTAAAACACAAGAAGTAAAATAAAAAATCAATAAATGGGAAGGTATCAAACTAAAAAGCTTCTTCACAGCAAAGGAAAAAAAAATCAAGAATGTGAAAAGACAGCCTATAGAATGGGAGAAAATCTTTGCTAATTGCACCTCAGATTGAGCATTAATCTCTAAGATATATAAAGAACTCAAGAAACTTCACACACACACACACACACACACACACACACACACTAACCCATCAATAAATGGGCAAAGAAACTGAACAGACACTTCATAGAAGAAGAAATATGAACAGTCAACAAATATACAAAAAAATGTTCAAAAGCTCGAACAATTAGAGAAATGTAAATTAAAACTACACTGAGATTTCATCTCACTATAGTCAGAATGGCAATTATCAAGAATACAAGTGACAATAAGTGTTGGCGAGGATGTGGGGGAAAAGTGTATCCGTTTACATCACTGGTGGGACTGCAAATTGGTGCAACCACTTTGGAAAGCAGTATGGAGACTCCTCAGAAAACTTGGAATGGAATAAGCATTGTGCCCAGTTATCCCACTCCTTGGCATATACCAAGAGGACTTAAAATCAGCATAGTATAGTGACATAGCCATATCAATATTTATAGCAGTACAATAGTTCACAATAGTTAAGCTATGGAGCCAAACTAGGTACTCGTCAAAGATGAATGAATAAGGGCTGGGGCCATGGCTCAGTGGTAGAGCGCTCGCCTAGCATGCATGAGGCACTGGGTTCGATCCTCAGCACCACATAATAATAAAATAAAGATATCGTGCCCACCTATAGCTAAAAATAAATATTTGGGCTGGGGATGTGGCTCAAGCGGTAGCGCGCTCTCTTGGCATGCGTGCGGCCCGGATTCGATCCTCAGCACCACATACAAACAAAGATGTTGTGTCTGCCGAAAACTAAAAAATAAATATTAAAAAAAAGATGAATGAATAAAGAAAATGTGGTGTATATATTAACAATGGAATATTACTCAGCCATTAAAGAAGAAAGAAATTATGACATTTGCCAGGAAATGGATGAATCTGGAGACTATTATGCTAAGTGGAAATAAGCCAATCCCTCAAAACCAAAGGTCAAATGTTCTCTCTGATATGTGGATGCTAAAACACAAAAATGGGGGAGGGGAAGAATAGAAGTTCCATAAGTTAAACAGAAATAAAGGGAAGGGAGGAGTAGAAGGACAGGAATAGAAAAGACAGTGGAATGAGCCTGACTTAACTTTCCTATGTACATATATAAATATACCACAGTGAATCTCCATGTCACATATAAGCACAAGATTGGGATCCTAATTAGAATAAAATGTATTCTATATTTGTATAAATATGTCATAATATACTTTACTGTCATGTACAACTAAAAAGAACAAAAAAATTAAAAATAATGATTTTCATTGTTGTAACATTAAAATTAAATGCAAATTAGACTTAAAAATGAACAGCAGTCATCAAGAATACAAATAATAATAAATGCTGGAGAGGATGTGGAGAAAAAGGAGCACTTTTACACTGTTGGTGGGGTTGTAAATTGGCACAACCACTGTGGAACTCAGTATGGAGGGTCCTCAACCAACTGGGCATAGAACCACCACGTGGCCCAGCTGTACCATTCCTTGCTATTTGTCCTGAAGAATTAAGGTCATCACATGACAGTGATACCTGCAGACCTGTTTATAGCAGCACAATTCACAATAGTCAAACCATGGAACCATCCTGGGTGTCCATCAGTGGATAAATGGATGAAGAAAAGGTGGAATATATACACAATGGAGTTTTATTCAGCCATAAATAAAAATGAAATTATGTCATTTGCAGGAAAGTGGCTGAAGCTCGGGACCATCCTGTTGAGTGGAGAAAGTCCAACTCAGAAGGTCAAGGTCATGTTTTCTCTCATGCGGAAGCTAGAGAGGAAAAAGGAAGAGAAAAATGGGAGCAGAGCCCTGAAAATCAAGGGGAGATCAGAGAGGAAAGGGACCAAGGGGCGGGAGGCCAGGAGGAAGGGGAAGTGCTGGGGAGTGACAGTGGCCAACTGTGCTGTGATATGGTGTCTCGTGTGCATGTGTGAATAGGCAGCAAAAATCTCATAGGTGCATTAAAATGCACCCATAAAATATGTGGGAAAAAGTTAATGAAATAAAAAGGGAAAAAGTTATAAAAGAAACAGATGAAATTCTGTATATGAATAGCTTCATTTGGTGTTGGTGAAGCCTAATAAACAGGAGCTCTTATTGTGAGCCGGGGGTCCAAGAGCACTCCATAGACCAATCCTGTGCAGCAGAAATTGAATATAAGTTAATGTGTGATTTAAAATTAATAAAATTTATAAAGGAAAAAGGCAACTAAAATCAACAAGACATTTTCATTTAATCTAACATATCAAAAATGATAATATTATTACTATTATTATTATTTGTACCGGGGATTGAACCCAGGGGCACTTAACCACTAAGCTACATCCCCAGCCCCCTTTTTAATACGTAATTCAGAAACAGGGTCAGGCTTAGTTGCTTAGGGCCTCGTTATGTTGCTGAAGCTGGCTTTGAACTTGCTATCCTCCTGCCTCAGCCTCCTGAAAAAATTATATTTTAAGATATAGCCATTATAAAAAAATTGTTAATAAGGCGTTCTCTTTTTCCTTACTTAACCTTCTAATCAAAGCGTATTTCCCTTCCAGCACCTCTCAATTTGTTCTAGTTACATTTCAAATATTTAGCAGTGCATGTGATGAGTGACAGACAAACTGGACAGCCCAGGTATAAACATGAAGGATCAGACGCTTTTTTCAAATTTCACACTTGTCATCTCATTTTCCTATGCACTATTACTGATGGACTGTGAACTACTATACAAATATTCTTAACACGGGTCTGTCACAGTCCTCTCAGAAGGAATTCCCATGGAGTCCTGTTTCCGCTGACCAAACACTTCACGAGTCTGCATTGCTCTTTTGTGAGGGCGCTCAGGGGAGAGCCAGGAACAGAGGGGCTTTGCCTATGACCCCACATGATAGGGAAGCACTGGAGTAGCTGCAGTGAGGTGACCTAGGATTTGTATCTAACTGAAGAATGTGTCCGTATTTAGGGGCTGGGATCAGGGAAGGGAAACAAGCACTAGGTGCCTTGTTGCTGGAGATGCCCCCTCAGAGTGCCCCTAGATGTTTCCCAGAGGTCCCAGGGAGCGGTGACTTTATGCATGTTCCGAAACCTGGGTTCTGGTCAGTGATGACCCAGAGGAACTTGTATCCACTCCTAGAGCAGGTATGGACATCTCTTCCTAATTGCAGCATCTTCCTGTAAGTCGCTAGAAGGTGGTCACCATGGGATGTATACACCATGGTGCTAGCAAATCCTGCAAAGCAGGGCTTTTTTGGTGCTGTTTTTCTTTGAGGACTGGCTCATCAGCACACTGCTCCTTGCAACCTCAATTTTGCTGTTACACAAAACACTTTCTACTGCTCATGACCTCTCTGGGGCCTGTTGACCAACAGAGACTCAAAGAGGTTAAAATCAAAGCAAAATCAAGTTTTACTTGGATAAAGCAGACCAATGGAAATATGCACATCATAGATAACTATGGGGAATTCAAAGAGGCTCTGGCAAAGGGCAGTTTTTAAGGTAGAAATGAGGAGGGTTACATAATGATCCTTCAATGTTTAATAACAAGGATGGCATCAGTCCAAGGTTGAACAGACAGTTGTTGGGTAAATGTCCTTGTTGAAGTACTTTCTGTATGAGGTTGCAGTGTTTCTGATGGAGTCTGTTGTGATGGTTGCTATCACACAAGCACATGAAGAACCCTTTTTCATAACTCCCCAGTTTTTCTTTTTGTTAGGGTTGACAAGAGTGACAGAGTGACTTCATCTTTTTTTTGCAGTTCTGGGGATTGATCCAGGATCTCATGCATGCTGAAGAAGTGTTACACCACTGAGCTACATCCCCAACCTTTCAAAAATGATTTTTTTTTTTAAATTCTGGGTCAGGGTCTTACTAAGTTGCCCAGGTTGGCCTTAACTTGGCAATCTTCTTGCCTCATCCTCCCGAGTAGCTGGGATAGCACACGTGCCGCTGAGGTCCGCTATGACTCCATTTTGATATAACAGCTTCTGCAGGCCTTGTTCTGCTGTCTCAGCTGAAGCAGCCCTGCTGACATGACACAGGCTCAGTGGGGGAGCATAGACCTTCTCTCCCCTCGCCTGCCTCTCTCGCTCCTTTGCCTACTGCAGAAGAACCTCAGTTGTAACTTTAACCAATAATAATAGGGTGGTGTGAACATCCAGAGGAGTTTTGTCTTCTCAAAAAAGGTCTCAAAGTGACCCACAATCTAAGTTTGAAAATCAGCCTAACAACCCAAATGTCCACGACAGAGCATCTTTCTGCCTTGAAGAGGAATGAAGTACTAATGGGTACTACAGGATGAGGAATCTTGGAAACATCTTGTTGAGTGAAAGGGCTGGCCACCAATGTCCACGCATTTTGATTCTCTCGATAAGAAGCATCCAGAAAGGCAAATCCATAGAGACGGAAAGTAGATCTGTGATTGCCAAGGTCTGGAAGAAGCAGGAGATGGGAAGTGACTGCTAATGGATCTAGGGGTTTTTTGGGAGTGGGTGGGAGGGATGAAAATGTTCTGGGATTAGACAGTGCTGATGGTTGCACAGCCTTGTGAATATACTAGAACCCTCTGAACTGTACACTTTAAAATCATGAATCTTATTGAATGTGAATTATAACTAAAAAAAATTTAACAACAACAACAAAATAAAACAAGCAAAACCAGCCAGCTGTGGGCAGTTTGCATCCCTGCACAACTTACTAGAAGATGGCTTTTTAGCAGGGTCCCCTCTTTCCAAGGGCTCCGGGTGGGCTCTCACTTCAGGGAGAGGAGCCGGAGGGTGCCTTCCTGCTGCTCCTGGAATGGAAAGCCCTCTCGGGGATCCCTGGACAAGACTGTGGCTGGCTACCAAAGGGGAACTGAGCCCCACTCCCAGCGACCCCCTGGGCTGCTGACCACCTCCAGCATCACAGAGGAGTGGGTAGGTGAGAGGCTGCTTTGGGGGATGATGTGATATACTGCCCAGTGGAGAGGGTGTCGCCCCCTTGAAGTCCCGGTTCCTGTGGGATGGATATGACTGGTCACTGCAGACTGGCATGAGCCACACCCCCCACATCAGAGGAGAGTGGGTGTGAGACCTCCAGCTGCCAGTCAGCAGATGAGGCCAAGTCACATAAGGGACCACCAGAGCCTGGGAGAGGAGACCAGCTAGGAACTGAGTGGGTCCTAGGAAATACACTGCACAAGGAGAGATGACGAACAGCAAGGGTGATCAGCCACCCTGGGCAGTCACTGAGAGAGCCGTGTGATCCCAGCCGCAGCCCCTCTTCCCCACCCCACCCAACACCAGGGCGGAGGAGAGTGTTGTTCAAGCCACTCACTGATGCTCCACAGGCCCAGATGGACCTGCGGCTCTGGCAGCTTGAGAGTTTCCATATACGTATGAGGCTGACCTTCAGAAATGGGCAGGACTAAGTCTATTACCCAGGCAAGGCTGCCTTGGTGGAATTTAGGGGTGTCTATTCAGCAGGGGAGGAGGGCACCTCGAGGCACTGAGGAAGAGCAGCAGGGAAAGCCGAGTCCTATTTTCCTCACAATTAGACTCCCCCGTGAAACTAGGCAAGAGCCTCGCTGAAGGGGTCAGGAGAAGCAAAGGAGAACAGAGAGGAGCTTTCGCACAGCCTCCCCCTCTGGAAACCGTTGCTCCTGCACCACCTAGAAATTCCCGGGTGACCCCAAGAGACCCTTGGGTCCATGGAGATGATGTAGGTGCTGGTCTTCACGTCCCCCTTTTCATCTGAGTCCGGGGCTGCCCCTCTGAGTCTTCAGTTCCCAGGCTGATGACAGGTGGTGGGAACCTCAGCCCCACCTCAGGGCTGTGAACTGCTCCTACAGCCACAAGGACAGGGCCATGCAGGACGCCTCGTGGGCACACATGACACCTTGTGGGCACACATGACGTCAACAGGGAGACTGATAACCCGGGTGAGGCGAGACTGAGCAGGAGCAGTCCTACTCCTTCTCCAGCTCTTCCCATTACACTTTCAGGGTCTTGTTGTTCATTCCCTCCCGAGTCCCTTTGTTTCAGGAAGAATCATCAGGCCCATTTTACAGTTGAGAAAACTGAGGCTCTGAGAAGGTGAGGGATTTGGGCAAGGCCATGCCTCAGTAAGTGCGGGAAGTTTCTTTCACTCCTACAAATTTCAAAGGCCCCAAAACCAATACCTTCACAACCTGCACCTGTAATCAGGCAAGAGCAGCTGGGGCCGCCCCCGCTGCCTTTGCAAAGCTGTTCATCGTCCTTCCGTCTTGTACTGGGCACTTCGTCTCTTCTGCAAATCACAGAGGAAAGCCTCAGGTCAACTTCTAATTGTTTTATTAGTACCCAGTAGTATACATACATCATATTGAATATCATTAACCTACTTAATAATGACTTTCTGTTAGCAGGGAATATACCCATAGAGACTAATTCCATTCTGATAGATTTTCTAGGAAACACCATTAAATAAAAGATGATGGTTCAGAAACAATTTAGATAATACCAAAATAAATAAATAAAACATGCCACCAATGAAGGGGCATGGGAATGGGGGAGAGAGAAAGATGAGAAGTGTTTGCTATGCACAATCCTTGGTAATAGACAGCAGTTATTTTACATTTTGACAGATCACTGATGCAAATGTCATAAAACACTCCCCAAAGAAAAACAACCATGTCAACACAGCTGTGTCCTGGTGTCCTGCTTTGGATCAGGGAATTCATCAGAAAGTGGAGACTGAGATGGGCACAGGGAATTGAGCCGGGACAGAAAGGTCTGGCCCAGGAGAGCACAGAGGCTGTTTCTGATTGAGTCTAGCTTTGCCTACTGCACTTGACCATGGGACAGGACAACATGCTTGTGTTTGATGTACATCCTCCACAGGATTGAGCACAGGGCATGCAGCAGGTGCACTGTGAATGCTTATCACTTCACTGGATTTCAGGGCAGGTAAAAAGAGCAATTTCCATGATCAATCACAGCTATTATTTCTATCCTCTTTCTTAAGCTAAGATCAATAAGAGTATTAATAGTCAGCAATGAGCAGAGAGAGGAAATAAACAAGGACGTGATAAGCTGGGGATATATTAGATTTAATTTCCTTTCTTTAATTATGTAGCTATGGGATGTGTAATTCATTTCTTTAGAGAGAAGGAGGAGAGGAAGAAGAAAAAAGAATGTATATGAGGAGTAGAGCAAATATCTAGTACTGACCTGTCTTGTAATTCCCCAGAAGACTTCTGAGGAAGGAGGACCTGGATGGGGGCACTACAGAGCATCAGGAGTAAGTGGGGGATGGTCTCATCTCTTCTCTCATGAGGGTCTCCAACTATCTCATCAGTTCCAAGCGTGACAGACTATCGGCCCCGTGGGTACAATAATGCCAGACCCCAAGCCCATCCAGCCTGGGCAGAATGCAGGTCTTGGACATGAAGGTGATGCCTACAGTTGAGCATGGTCACTGATGGAGGCCATTGCTCACTGTGTGGGAGTCCTGCACGTAGGAACAAGCCTGGCCCACCACCTTGCTCAGATTCTGGCACAACACAAGAAGCCCCTGAGTATTTGCTAAATGACTAGATGAACATGTGCATGAATGAGCTGTCTGTGCAGTTCACATCTTTGGTTGGGAGGAATTTTGCCTTTTACTTTAGGAATCATTCTTTCTGTTTCTTTGAACAATTTCCTCTGTGGTTTGTGACAGTGCAAGGCGCAACCACCCTTCTACCCTATGTTCCAACACAGCCACAAATCCTTGTCTTGTACACAAATACAGGGACAGCGTTAACATTGCACCAACCCTGGCCAACCAACACCCATCACCATGGCATGGCAGGGATGGATGTGGGGGGGACTGACACTTATGCACTTACATGGTACTATTTCAAAGCTTGTTTGTGCTCCAGAGTTTCTGGCTAAACTCTGTCTTTCGGGATATCCTCAGCCACAGAAATTCCTGCCTCACACGTGATGATAGTTGCTCTCAGGATCACAAAACACTGTTAAGCCCAAGCTTTGAACTCCTGCCCTCACAGCTGCATGGACATGATCCTGATCCCCTAAGGGTCAGTGCATAGACTGCATTTCTCAGGTGCAACCAGAAGGGTGCAGCACTCAACCATGGTGCACAGAGAGCAGCCTGAGAGGAAGCCAGGCAGATGTGGGCTGGTGCTGAAAGGTGGGTGTCCTGTGGGGCCACAAGCCCAGGGACAGGCCAGCTGCAGCCTTGCTAAATAGCGGCACAGCAGAGGGAGGTAATTTCTCCCGTCCTGTCTTGGTAATGACACCTGAACCATGAGGCGCTCTGCTGGCTTAGTTTATTTACGAGTGAGGCAGCTGGCCAGGTTTTACTTGTTTAACAATAAGCTACCTGATGTCACAGAACACTGAACACATGCCCACAGCCCTTCTGAATTTTCTGCCTGAGTTAGGGTATTAGCTCATTTGGTCCTTGGGACCCAGTAGGCTGAGTCCTATCATCATTCTTGTGTCACCAAATCCAGAACTTTATGGCTTGTGGGTAGCAGGTTGGAAGGAGACCAGCTCCTGTGATGACAAGGTCATAGTGATTCTTGTCATGCACTGGCTCTGATGCCTTTCCAGCCATGGCCTTCGGGCAGGAGACTGCATCTCTCTGATATGCATTACTTCCGTTAAATGGAACATAATTAGACAATAATACCTACTTCATTCTGTTGTGCTAAGATGAAAATTAATAGCATCTAGTGATGCTTGGCCTGTAGTATCTGTTTGATAAATGGAGTCATTATAATTGGACTTAAGGTTGGAAATGGGGGATATATGAATCAAACTTATATTGGAGAAAACTCAGTTTGTATATAAATACAGGTTGGACTAATTAAAAGCAGAAATCTGTTTGCATTGATTTTTCCTTTAAAAGTAATTTTCGTAAAGAAAACATCACAGACCTATTTTCTATGACATGTAGTTTCTAAGACAGCTTTGGGTTCCAATTTCTATTAATCCAATGTGTCAATATATCTATCCCATAACCTTGGAAGGTTGCTGCTAAACTCAGTAGGTCATTTTGGGGGCTGTTGTTTTACATTGAAAAAGAATCCAATGAACTTCCTCATTCCCCAAGACAGACCTCTCCATTTATTGATCATCTACGGTGTCCAGGCAGCTCTGTGTCTACAGTATTTCATGTGTCCCTCCTCCAGCTCTGAAGGGTTTATTAAGCCCTTTTCACAAAGTAGGAACCCGGATCTCCATGAGGTTCTGCCACCTGCTCAGGGTCCCAAACCTGTAAGTGACAGTGTTGGGGCCACATCTCCTCTTTAGTTCCAAAACCTGGATTCAGTCTAGTGTGCTGCATTTAGTGCTCCAGGCCTTATAGATCTTTAGGCTTTGAAAGATTGCAGAACTTTACTATTTAAACCATTTCTTAGGTAAACAACTTAGAAAAAAAATCACATGCTTTCTTCTTGTAGTAGACAGGCCAAACATTGCCCACTTCTCCACCATTCAGGATCACTGTTCAGAAATTCCATCATTGTACTTTGGTACTTTACCAAACAGAGGAAGGGGAGCCTCTTCTACAAACAATGTCCTGATTGCTATGACAATGAATATTTTTCCCCACATTTACTGATTTTTTTTTGCTGAATTATAAGACAAATTACAGACAATATATCACTCCTAAAAATTTTAGTATATACCTTTAAAAAATAAGGACATTTTCCTGTCTAACCATGCCACCATAATCACAGCTGACAAAAGGAGCATCATCTAGCAGTCCACCTGTGTTAAAATTTCTCCAGTTGTTCCAGAACTGTCCTTTATAACTGCTCAAGTTCTGTTTCGAAATTCTTGCCTATGGAGGGAAAATGCCTGATTATGTCTGAAAACTGCTTAAGGACACATCCCCAGGCAGGTGGTTAGAGGAGGCCTGAGTAACCCCACCGCAAGCTCATTACCCAAATGCAACAGGACCACACCTCACTGCATATATGATGCAACTGTAATCAGACTGTGGCTTTTGCAGGTTGAATGTCAAACCAGTCATATTTAAACTTAAGCCCAGATGGCGGGCTGTCCCCAAGCATGTTAGGTATCGAAACTGGTACTGACACATCTATCGGCTTTTATTGTTGTAAACACAGCTCATCTTCCCCTTGGGTGGATGCTCAAGGTCACAGTGAAGTGTCAGCTAGGAGAGTGGACAGCCTCCTCCCAGTTCTGGAATGCCTGCAAGGAGACAGTGATGGTGTCGGGGGCCATCTCCCCTCTAGTCCAAAGCTTGTGCTCGCTCAAAGTTACTCTGTTTAGTAATCCAGGCCCTACAAATCTTTAGGCTTTGAAAGATTGCAAAAACTTTACCATTTCAACATTTCTTGGATAAAATTCCCCAGGTGGGAGACACAGTTGCTGTAGAAAAATCTGTCTGAGCATGTCGGGAGATTTCATAAGGAACATTCCCACTTTTGTGGCAAATGCCATCTCAGTCTGCCTTGCACTGCAGCAGGAGCAGAGAGGGCAGAGGTGGCAGCCACGTGGAGTGTCACCATCCACTGCGGGCAGATGCTTTGATGCTGCACAAGTGCTGGTAACCTTTCAGGGGCTCCGGCCTATGTGGACTTGGGACTTTTAATGGGTGTGGGATTGTCCTCACTAGTCACCTGAAAACTAGTGGTGTCTGCTAATCAGCCACGTTCATGATGTTAACTTGTCAGAGGGTTTGGCCATGGTAGGGAAAGGTGGAGCTCCCCAAGGATACTTTAGAGGTCATGGTTGCATCCTGGTCTGAAAGTCCTTGTGTCTGGCTGAACCAGGTTTGAGTCCTGGCTCTGTCACTTGCCAGCTTGGAGAGATTTAAGAACTTTGTAAATCCTGCATAGGGTATTAAGGATTAAATGACATCATGCACCGGCATGGTGAATGGCACATTCCATACAATCAGCGGTTACTATGGTTACCGCCTATGGTGCTTACGTAGGGATAGCTCAATGGACACTTAGCCCGAGTTTGATGCTAAATGACAACATTAGATAAGTTAGTGAAATCTGGTTTGTAATCAACTTTGCTCCTGCTGTATTTCCACTTTATTCTGTGCTGGGTAGATATACTTAAGCATTAAGAATTGGAGCAGCTGCTATTTATTAAAGGCCTACAAGCTATCTCAGGCCTTTCAGAAAACTTGGGATTGCCAGTGTTCATAAATCAAGACTCCTGCTCTGAGGCCTATAGCTTAAGAATTTCAAATCTTGGCAAAAGTAGCCCCAATCAATGACTTACCTGACAGTGACAACTTGCTGATCTGGGCAGGCTGAATATCTACCACTGCCCAGTCTGAATGCTGGATTGGAATTAAGGTCTTTGCAGTTGGATCAACTTTAGATCTTGGGGCCTCAGGCTCTCTGGGTCTCCTGGTGGGAGAAATCTATCTTCCTTCCACAGCGAGGGATGAGGTGAACTGAGAAACAAATCCCTCTCCCCTGCACAGGTGTCAAGGGTGGGTCACGGGAGAGTGGAGACTGCTGGGGCCATTTGAACAGGGTCCCCCAGGGGGCAACTCAGCAGTTCCTTGTAGTTTAGTCTAGGGGTCCCATGGTGCACGATCCTTAGGGCAACCCCAACAGAGCGGCTGCTCCTGCTGCAGGGATGGCCCCCTGAGGCTTCTCCCTCCATTGCTCCCCAGCCACAGAGAACAGCAATTGCTGTTGGTGATTCTCTCTCAGGGCTCCGACAATTAAGCAACTCAGCTTTAGTCCTGTGGGTTACCCCTGGGCTTGGAGGGGCTGCAGCTCCCTGTTCATTTCCTTCTGAGGGTCAAAGGACACCCTTTGTGACCCACAAGGAACACAGGTACAGCTTCCTAGGCAGCTTTTCAGAGTCACCAACCTACCTGTGACTTCCATTCCTGCTCTGCCCTGAAGCCTCATGACTAGCTGAACACCCTCCCCCAGGGTGCTCAGGAAGTGAGGGGTCTGCACCCTCCTGAATCTTGAGAGAACACATGGGAGAGGTCTCGGGGCACAGAGAAAAGATCAGCTCTTGATCATTTTTCTGGTAGGAGACTTGTGTGCAGTGGAGATCTCACCAGGCAAAGGGTGGGAAGCAGAAGGCTCAGAGCAGGGCGGGGGGGCGGGTAGGAGAGGCGCTGCTGGGAGGCTTTCAGCTGCAAGGAGTAGGAGCAGGTGCACAAAGGCAGAAGCCAAGCAGTTTAGACAATCAGGGCTATTTTTTTTTTTCAGTTAATAAGAAGTTCACAATGAGCTGACTTTTGGGGTTGGTTAAGTAGTTCTGTTGTGTCTAGATACTGAATTAGTGCCTCTGCTGTTGTCTGAGTTTTCCTAAAGTCCAAAAGCAAGGTGGAGCAGGACTCTACCCTGTATCACTCCAGAGGAGTCCTACAAGACGTCCCCAGGGCATTTCCAATAATGTCTCTGGACAGAACTAGGTCTAGTGGATGCCAGGGAACCAAGGGCAACTGGAAAATGGGTTTCTCTGGGCTTTGGGTTTCTATTTATCATTAATACAGGTTCTACCAGTGGAGCAGTAGAGGTGACACCCTGTGTTGGCAAAGGACAAAATCATTGATGAGGATAAGAGTGCAGTTTTATAAATATATATATATATATTTGCCCCTCCTTTTCCTCCTCCCACATACTTTAAAAGGTGTTTTGCAAATAAACATACTTTCGTCTTCCTATCCTCACAATACATATTTAGAACACTACATATTATATTATGCAGTATAGTACTGCACATGTGTGCATGAAAACTCAGTGTCTAAAGTGGGTTACCCATGCCTTCAAGAATGAGCTTCATTTTCAAGGAAGCAAAAGATAACAGCATCATCAGCTGTTATCTTGTAGAATATTAATACATTTATGCTTGCATGGAGTGGGAAGACTAGAATGTGCTACTAATCTAAATGCTTTAGCAAATTATTGAGTAGAGAAGTAAGAAACTCCAGTCCCTCTTACAGATTCCTTTCATCAATAGACAAGAAGCCCAGCTAAAAATGGAGATGAATTTCTATTGTGGCTACCATAAGATGTTATAAAAGAAAGAGTATAGACAATTCTACAACATAGAAAACATTTCCCAGATTTTATAACCTATACAGAACTAAAGAACAACTAAGATTGTCCAAAGAGAGATACAGGAACCTACCACACACGCCCATTTTTGCAGATGAAGTAACTGAAAATCAGGGGTACTTACTACCCTGATGAGCATTAAGTTAGCAAGTTGGTCCGTAGGACTCCAAATAGTCTTTTTGTCACTCCGTCACCCAACAAAAGTCCAACATTTTAAAGATTAATATAGGGTTTCTTTCAATTCTTCCTTTTCTGTACATAGTGAGCACTATGTTTTATGAATATTATGCTTTATAATTAGGCCCCTTAACACCTGCTATTCATGAGTTTCTCTTTATTTTTTTATTTTTATTTTTTTTTTGCTTAGGAGATGTAGTTTGAATTTAAGGAGGATGTGACTTGCTGTGATGCTGGTGACATTTCAATCTACATGGTGGCTTGTGGGGCGTTCAGTCAGCTCCAGCACGTCCAGCCATCTTGGTAGAAATCAGTTCTGGGGCTGTGTGTCTGGTGAATGTCAGCGAGGCTGACGCTGTGGACAGGGGAGACTCTGAGCACGTTGGTTCATCTGAACGGGGACAATTTCCACTGGAGAACAGGGCGTAAACATGCCGTATAATAACACCCATCCTCTCGTGGCCAAAGTCACAATCTGACAACTCTTCTATTAATCAAAAATTTCCAAGACTCCACACATCTCTCTGTCATTCTTTTATTTGTTATGTCTCAGGAAAGATGCATCTAGTTGTTAAAATGTGTGATTTTTTCTATGGGAAATCATCTGACTCAAGCTAAAAGCATTTCTCAACGGCAGCAACCAATTGCTGATAAGTGACATTTTCACATACAAAATTAAAGTCGCTGTAAGAAAGGCTCCCACACAGCACTGTCTGAATTCCCTTCAAGATGCAGAAACTGAGGCAGCGGAGGAGAGATGATCGACAGAGAGCACACAAGAAGCTGCTAACCAGATTGTGCCTGACGCCACCTCTGCCCAGCTGTTTAAGGTAATATAACATGATGGTAGAAAATTGTGATACGCAGAAGGAAAAATAAACTCATCTCTAGTTCCTCTACACTTAAGTCATTATTTTGAAATGTTTTTTTTGTAACCTTTTTTTTCTATTTTTATTGTCTGATTTTCTAAGATCCCAGTTTTTAAGTATATTCTTACTTAAATGCCATACTTAAGAGAGAAAAAGATATCTAAAACAGCACTTCAGAACACTGCATGTGAATGACTATGATTGGAATAGCATTCAATTTCCAAGGTCCTGTGTTCTGCCCACCATCCCGCCCTAGCACACAGTCTTTTGACTTCTTACCTTTCCAATGTCTATTAACCATTGATGAGGAATTTACTTTAAACGCAAACTCTATCAGGTTGCTTGCTTTGTGCACATTTCCACATTGGACTCCCCTGACCTGGTTTGCAGACCCAGTGGTGGGCTCTGAGCCCCAAGGCCATCTGCCCCTTAGGTAGAACCTGCACTGCTCTTGTGAAGGGGCAGAAGCAAGTAGAAGTTTAGACTGGAAATTCTGGATGTGTGCCCACCCACTGAAAGTCTAAGTTCTGCCTTTTCACTTGCTTTCAATGGTCCTGGTGCTATGCTGGTGGGTGGGTGGCCAACAAGCAAGGTACTCTGCTCACAAATCCAGGACCCAAGTGGGCCACGTCAGAGGACTGACACATTTGAAGAGTGGAACCCATGCAAAAGATTTAATTTTACTTGGATATCTTTCAACCACTCACGAGGCCCCTGGGGGCAACATCTACAATGGCTCTATAACTTCTTTTCTCTGCCACCACCCAGTCATGGGGTTTTTCCTCCCTGCCCTGCATCCTAGGAACCCATTCCCTCATCCCTACGGTCTTATCCCAGATGCCTGCATCTCCTGTTCCCCATCATGATCCACGTGCCCCGTCCCACCTCTCACTGCTTGTGAAGCTAGCTGGGAGGATGTTCTGTGGGATCTCTTTTCTCGGGAGGCGTCTGCTCTTTTCTGCACTGAGGAATCAGGGAGAGAGGGTGGGGACAGGAAAAGCAACACTGCCAATTCTGAGCTCATTACCTTCAGGCAGAGGATAGAGCTTGAAAGTCCCTGCACACTGAGAAGGGTGCGTCCTCTCGCTCAGAGGCAGCAGTGCCCCAGGGCTCTGTGTCAGGCACCAACTGTTGAGTACCCAAGTGCTCAAGAGCTGTCAATCTGCCATCCTCAGCACAGTGTGTCCCTTTGGACTGGGTAGCCTTATGCAGCAATATTACAAGTGGAAAGGGATGGGGGGAGAAACCCACCTGGATGAGATGGAAGTGCTCTGCCCCCACCCTCACCGGGTGGCATATGGAGCTCAGTTGAAGGCTAGCACTGACCAGGCTTGGACAGGAGGAGATGGGGGTATGCAGAGAAGCCGCATGGGCATCTGCAGGGCGGAGGATGGAGTCTCACTGCTCAGCTTCTGTGGCGGCGCGAATTGGCCCCCAAAATCTTCATTAAGTGGTATATTAAGATAATGGAAAAATAATGACACACACAGGACAATTGCTTTCATTATAACGTAGGAATTAAATCAGAACATCGTTTTTCTCTGACCCCCCTCTGTGTAGTTCAGAGACGACTCTTAGGGGTTTTAAGCTCTCTCAGATGGGAAAGTTTAAATAAATGCTGTAACTTTAGTTCATTATCTCCCAAAGCTCAGAAAGCTAGACGTGTGGCGAGATGGGTTTGTTTTCCGTTTTTCCTCCTCTCTTTCTTCCTCCATCCCTCCAGAGGAGCTTCTGGGAATCTCGGGCAAGATTAATGAAAAGATGAAAAAAAAAATGGGGAGTGGGGGAGGGTAACGTAGAACACATTGGAGTGAAAGCCAGCAGGTTTAACTAGGGAAGGGTTGAGTTGTCCTCTAAAGGCCCAAGTCTGAAAAATCCAAAGGGACCATGGCTTCCTTCCTTCCTTCCCAGTGCCGACCATTTCTCTTGAGAACGGAGCCTGGGGGAGGCTGAAAACCCAACATCTGCTTCTGGGAATCAGCCATGAGCCCAGGAAGAGGAAGGAGCTGGGCGATCACAGTGGCCAGGCACTCAGGAGCCTGCAGAGAGAGGGGCAGCAGGCTGGCCCGGGGAGAGCCTCTACAGAAGCACAGGAAACTGCCACGCGTTTGACCCTTTGCCCTCTGAGTGGGTAGTGAGTCGATGTGAGGCTTCTTTTCAGGCTGTGCACCCCACTGGTGTCCTGAATGTGCCCAATTGACAAGGGCTCAGTTGCACACGCTTTCACTACGCTGCAAGTGTCATAGTTTCCCTTCAAAGGACCAGGGGACAATTGAAGTCATACTTTAAAAAGTTATATTGTTGTCCATGGTGCATTTTTGCTTTTGTGGATTGAATCGTGATTCTTTGATGAGAGAATCTTCTTCATTAGCTGGCTGTGTGGCCTGATGTGGGTTAACTTATTTCCATCCAGAGGTACATTCATGTCCCGATCTCGGGTCACTGTGAATGTGGACTTCTTGGGAAATGAGGTCTCTGTAGATGTGATCACGTTAAGATGAGGTCACACTGGTTTAGCATGGGCTCTAAATCTAATATGATTAGTATCCTTGTAAGGAGAGGGAAATTTGAACAGAGACACCTACAGGGAAGAAGGCATGTGATGACACAGGCAGGGATTGGACCCCTGAAAACCAAGGACTGCCCACAACCAGTGCAGGATTCTGCCCCGGGCCTCAGAGAGCATGGTCCTGCTGACGTCTTGACTAGGCTGCTGGCTTCCTGAGCTGTGAGAGGATCAATGTCGCTGTGTAAACCACCCGATTTGTGGTGCTGTGTTGTGGCAGCCCTGGGAAACCGACACGTGACCTGGGCCAACTGCTTGAGCCCTCCGGGGGCCCCATCTCTCAGGCCTGTGGCAGGCTGGCTGTCCCAGCGGCATCTCGCAACAGCTCCCTGCATGAACCCCTGGCATGGACCGCCCGGTGCTGTTCCCAGCATCAGTCCAGAGTTCTGTGAAATCTGGGCTAGAGTTCTGATCACATTCACACCTTCATCCCTGTGGCTGTAACTATTTCAGGGTGAATAATTGTTAGCAGTCGTGATAAAGAACGTGAGGTAATGATGGCGGCAGACCAGGCCTGGCTGGTAATCGCCGGGTAAGGCCGAACTAGGCCGTGGGCCATCTCTTGGCCCCGAGGAGGCTGGGCACAGAGGAGCAGGAGAGCAGTGGGGGCTGTTGGGAGGCAAACAGGGCTGGCCTAAGGGCTGTAGATGTTAACAGAGAATGTCCACAGGACACACAGAGGAACTATGAGACACCAGCCAGTCAGACTGGTCCTAACTCCACGGAGCCACAAGTTACTCAGTCTTCTTGACAAAACCACCTACTTCCCCAGACCACTAGTTCACTAACTCACTCCTGGGTCTTAGGAAAGTGCCTCCCTGCTTCACCAATGAGAGGACCTTCACCCCAAAAGTAAACCTTCCCCAACCTGTGACCCAGTAGACTGGCCAAAATCTATGCTTGGAAGAATGCAGAAAGCTATGAGAGGGGCAGAAGGGTCTAGGCAAGGCTCTTGGATCAAATTCAAAGGTCGTCTGAGAAGCAGGAAGGAGGTTCCACCTTGAACAGGCTACACTGCTGTCTACACAGGATGAGGGGAGAGAGGGCGATTGGAATGAGATTCAAGAAGACCGTGTCTAATTAATCCAACTGCATGCCCGCCATTGCTCGGCCCTGAGCCCTTCTCTTCCAACTCTTACATTGATAGGAGGAGGCATTCCCTTTTATGTGACAACAGTAGGCAGAGAATCCAGGCACAGAATTTGTTCAGACGGCTGCCACGTTATTCCAACCTGGTTTCTGACAGCAGAGTATATTTTGCTTGCACAAAGTGCTCTCACCATTGCTATGTATTAATTAGGAGCATATGGAAAGTTGTTTGTGGTTTGCAAGGTATATCTAAACACGCACTTTCACTGGGTGCCTACAGTACCGTGAGGTTGTATTCTTAGTGCCTACTAGTTTTGTTTCAACCATTTTATTTGTCGGATGAAAGCCAATTAATGATTTAGTCTAAGGTTTGTGATTCCAAATCTGTCACTGTCCCCCTAGACACCAGCCAGGAGGAATCCTCTGCCTTCACCATACCGTAGGTGTTAGTTCGGTTCCTCCAAAAGCACCTGCCCAAACGGGCTTAGCTGGGCAAGAGGGTTACTGGGGGGCACACAGAAGGGGAGGCAGCTGCAAAAGCAGTCAGATGGCCACACAGGCCTAACCTCTGCAGCCCAAAGCAAGTGTCAGGGAGCCCCTGGGAGGAGCCTCAAGCCAGTCATGCATCAGAGGAGTCCTGCGTCTTAGGAGAAAGGTTGTCACCAGCTGATGCAGTTATGAGGGAGGTCTCAGTTTCCCCAGCCACCTATAAATCAGCAGATTTCCCAGTGACGGCAAATGTCTCACCTCCACCTCCCCTGCCGGGGGTTCAGGCGGGGCTCTCCTCTGTGGTTGCAGTCTGTGCAGCTACGCTTGGAACAAACTCAGCACTTTTGCTGATTTTTCTCTCCTTGACGAACAGTTAAAATGCAGACCCCAACTGAGCAGCTTCCTCGTTTCATGGTGATAATGGCCCTGACAGTGGGAAGGAAGAGGCTGTGGACGTCTGAGTGTGGAACTAATTGAAAGCATCCTCTGAGCTGAGGGGGATGAAATATGTATCTCAGAGCTCTTAGGGAAGAAAGTTTGGAAACCAGCAGCAGGTACCAGTCCCACCTGCTGTTCCCCACTTGCCGTTGCTCAGCTCCTTGGGCTCCGACTTCTGCTGCTTGGCTGGAATCCCCCTCTGGGGTCAGCAGTGCCATCCTGCACATGGAATTCAACCCTGTGTCTGCAGCTCTCCGTGTGGTGCCCTGAAGATGCTGCCTCGCTCTGCCAGTAGCATCTCCGGGGACGGTCTTCACAGCTCCCCGTCTCTTCCTTTTCCCTGGATATGCAGACCTCAAGACTCTGTCCCCAGCCCTGGGCTTAATCAGGGTTAGTTATGATTCGTCTCTAAAAATCAAAAGCTCTGAGCTTTTCTTGAAATATCATCTCTGGTGCACAGGACCAGCTGATGCCGTGCCTTGCAGTGCTGTGCATAGGGACAGCCCTTTAGTGGCTTCTGTTCTGCTGTGGGTCCCACCGGCTGCTTCCCTTGTGTACCTACATGGCATTCCTGACCGTGGCCTTGGGATGGCTTTGGTTTCTCCGTCTCCTGGGGCTGCACCCCCCACTGATACTCACAAGCCTCCTTCTGCTGAGCACATCTTCCTGCAGGGGGTAGCGAGGGAGGTGCTGGTGGCTCCTGGCAGTGCCCCTCCAGTCCCCTGCCTCTGTCCTGCAGGCACTCTCAGCAGGCCCTTCCTCTTGGATCAGGGCTGAGCTCTCCTTCTTCCCTCAGAAGCTTTACTAGCTCAACTAGAACTGTGGCCCCAGCTGTGAAGGGTGCTAGGCATGGAGTAATAGAGGACTCCGTTCCTCTCACAGATGAAAAGAACCAGCCAGACAAAGGGGGACGGAAACTATGCTGCAGCAGACCCAGGAGATAAAATCCAAAGGAGAGTTTAAGATTCAGAAACCCTGGATTCACAAGTTCTGGCTTGAAGAACCCCGAGGAAATCCGGGACTCCTGTGGGCTGCGCGTGTTTGCCATCTTGTGAGGGAAAGGACGATCGCAAGTTCTCTGGGACGCTCGGCAGAGCCAGCTGAGGGTTCCCATCGCTTCCTTTCTAGTTGTGCAATTTTGGGATAACTTTTAACTTTTCTGAGTCAACGTCTTTTTGTTTTAAATTGAAAAATATAATTTAGTTGAAAAATGGTACAACTCCCCCTGCCCCCAGGTCTCTAAGGAATGAAGTTTGCTATGATAATAGGGTGATCTAGAACGGGACTGCAAACATAGGAAGGCTCCAACAGCCGGGATCGTATTGTCCAGCTGCACAGGTTGTTCACCGTGTGGAGCCCAGAGTGTCAATCACGTAGCCTCTGCATAACCAATGCAGCAGCCCCCAGTGCACTGCCATTCCCATTTCCCTTCACCTCCTTTCCTTTTATGAAAGTAGCTAAAAGATAAAGTGAAAAGATTATAGATAACCACCAAGGCAACCTTGTAACTATATAGCCAGCACAGATGCACTGAAACAATAAGTGGTACTCTCCTGTCCCTCTGTCAGCGAGAACCAGGCCTACTTGCTAATCCACTCGACACTCAAAGAACCTTACATGTGTGAGGCAGGCTAGACCCACAATTCTCGTTTCTGCAGAGCTCAGACCTTTTGGCCTGTGGATCTATTGTCCTCACCTTGTGTGAAAGCAAATAGTTGTCTCCGTCCAGGAGCACTGTGCTGATTTTGAAGCATCTCTTCTCCAAGAACAGTCTAAGCCCCCAGAGGTCTACCTGGTCTATCAGAGCTCAGGGGACAGGCCATTGGTGTTTGGTGGTGAGAGATTGAGGGGTCACTGTGGTCTTCCAGCAATGGAATCTCAGCATCAGGCAGTCAGAAGGACAGGGCACTGCCTAACTGCCCACCCACGTCTAGCAGTCCAGTCCTCTGCCTGGGCTGGCGTTCCCTGCCAGGGCCTCCCTTCATCCAGTGGTGCTTGAGGTCAGGACCTTTCTTTATGACATCAGTCAAATGTGTGAAATCTGAAAATAAGTGTGTTTGAGAAGAAGCATTCTAGACAGGAGCAGTGGCTCACGCCTCTAATCCCAGCAGCTCAGGAAGCTAAGACAGGAGGATCGCGAGTTCAAAGCCAGCCTCACCAACAGAGAGGCCCTAAGCAACTCAGTGAGACCCTGTCTCTAAATAAAATATAAAATCGGGCTGGGGATGCAGCTTAGTGGTTGAGTGCTCCAGTAATACCACCCACCCCCCAAAAAAGAAAAAAAATAGAAGCATTCTGTTCTCTGAGATATAAATTATAAAAATTCTACTTAGACTTGTCTTTTAGGCAAAGAAAAATATTGAGATATCTTCTGTCCCGTACTTCTTCTTCAAAGTCAAAGACCCTGTCCCCAGGCTACGATTTCCATCGTTGGCTCAGCTGCAATACATGGATGAGACCCGTGAGCCTTAGTGTTGCTATCAGACCTTGAGTTTCTTATTCCCCTTAATCTTCGTGGAATGATATTAAAATGCGTAAGTGCACAGTGATGCAGAAAGGCAGCCCCAGAACCCACCGTGGCTGGCAGGTAGTGCCACCAGTCTACCTGCCGGCTGACCTCTGAGAGTCCTGAGTGAGGACCGCACGTGCTGATGATGAGCTGACAGACTGGACGGCCCATGGTCAACGGCAGCATCCAAGCTCCAAGTCCATTAGATGGGACGAGTGGTGGACAGAAAGGACCTCGGGGGCAAGGTGAGCCTCCACTTTGTCCTGTTCTATGCACCCTTGCTTTCTGGGATGATGTTGCAAACATTTGTGAGGCTTAGTGGCTGGGGCAGCACTAGGCCCTGGGCGTGAGCCTGGGCTATTTCTCAGCCAGCTCTGCTGGAGGGGCTGTGCTCGGCCAGAGCTGTGGCCGGGGCCCCCAGCCCTCAAGAAAGGTGTGAATAAGAAACTCCTGTCACCAGGCCCCGCCTTGCTGCTGAGCTCCCTTGCTCTAGGGAGTCTGAATGTCACTCAGGGGAACAACTTTCAGGTCTCCAAAGGAATGAGGTTGGGTTTGCACTTTCAAAGGATCATTGGAGAAGGGCTGTACATCCACCCTCGGGCAAGATGCTGGGGCGGACAAACTCCCTGCTAGACCAGAACCTGGTGTCCTCAAGTCCTGCCACAGGCTGGGCTTCATCTCTGCACTCCACAGTGTTCAGGTGGCACCCCTGCACGGACACACTCACACACCCACTGCTGAGTGAGGCACTTCCACAGCAGTAGTGCCTCGGTGGCTGCATCCTTTCCCTTTCCCAACCCCTTCTCGTTGACGTGGCCTGGTCCTCTGCTTCAGCTCCCACCCATGGTGCTCTGCCCTCCCCAAGATGTCCTGACTCAGAGGGAACAGAGGGGTCGATGGCAGAGGAACAGAAATCTGCCTACATGGTTACTTTCCCTCTCCTTGAGTGGGACAGAGGGCCAAGGGTAGAGTGGAGTAGAAAGAAGTCTAGGCCTGAACACCTGGGTTCTTCCTCTTCCTGTGATCTTGTGTAGTGCCCCCCCCCACCCCCCGCCGACTCTTTAGGAAGGAGGCCAGCCCACCTCCCACATCCTGCCGTGCTAAGAGGCTGATTCTGCAGTGGCTGACCAAGGTGCTGGCTAGGGCTGTGGTAGAAGCAAGAAGACAAGCCTTACCAGTCATAGTGCTGGATCCTTCTGGGTCCATTTGGCTTGGTGGCTTAAGACAGCATGTTCTGTCACTCTGAGGAAGCCCAGATTGCTCAGACCTGAGTCACAGAGTTTCAACAAAATAAAGGTACTAATAGCAAAACAGGGTGGCCTGGGAAAGGGCCCACTCTTTGCCCTAGCAGGGAAGGACAGAGTCTGAAATATGGCTTTGCTTGACCCCCTACTTGATAATTTATCAAACATCCATGGGATGGAGTATTATATAGTCATCAAAAATAACAAAGCAATGTGTGTCTATTTATACCAAAATATCTTCACAATCTGCTGTTAAATCAAAAGTTGACTATATAACAATAATATAATGAAATCTCATTTTAATTGTTTACTGTCAATATAAGATACATTCAATAGCTAACATTTACTGAAGGCTTACCAAATACAGAAACTGAATTAAGAATTTCACTTATTACCTAATTTGATTCTCACAAAATACTGGTAAGGAAGATCATATGTTAAATTCCAATTATACAGATAAGAAAATTGAATTAAAAAAAAGTTTTAGTGAATTCCTCTGATACTGGAGTCAATAAGTTTTAGACCTGGTTATAAATCCAGTTACCCTAATTCTAAGGCAAAATAGTGACAGTGGCTATTTCTTGAAATGGTCCATTTTCTTCTTTCAGATTATTTATAATGTAAATACTTAAAAATAATATGCAAACATAATGTATCTCTACAATGAATGCCTTATATTGCAAAACAACCAATTAACGATAATTAGAAAAAAATCTGAAAAAGTACTTTTGCAAATCTTTATGTCCATCTACCAAGTCCTCAGATGCATTTGGAGGACCACTTTGCAGCACAGTTCCTCTGTCCATCATCTTTCTAAGTACTCCAAGAATGAAACCAATTCCCTTTGAGAATATCTAACAAGCTTAATAATGCCTTTCAAAAAGGGCTGAGCGACCCGCTAAATGGAATTACACAGGCATGACTATTTGCAGTTACAAGACAATCTTGATATTCTCAGACCTCTTAACTGGTTGTGTGGTTTCTGACTCTCGGGCAAAAGAACATCTCAGCCTTCTCAGTTTGCTGAAAGAGAAAGAACTGGGAGTGAAGTTGACCACACTGTGCTGTGTATCTGTTCGAAGACACCAGAATGTACTCCACTTTTATAGATGACCAAAGTGCAAGTAAAAATGACTAAATACAAGGAAGGCCAGCAGAGTAAAGGGAAGAGATCAGGGGAGGGAGGAGGGGAGGGCGAGAGGAAGCAATGCACCCCACGATGGCCCGCGTCCTTATGGATGTCAGAAGGAGCCCCACTGTTATGTACAACTAGAAGCACCAATGAAAACATTTTAAAGCGAAAATCACATGAAACTTTGCTGTGTGGTGTGGATTTCATTGTGGATGCTGGGAATCAAATGCTGAGCAGACACTCTCCCTAAAGGTCACGCTGACCACTGGAAAATGAGCTGGTGTGTATAGCTCCATTCATCTTAGCAGTTCAATTAATCTTACAGAGTATCAGAGTGGGGCGGGGGAGCAAGATGGATTTGATGCCTGGGGCGCGTCTCTGAATCTGAAACAGCACAGGCCTCCTTAAGATCAGAGCAAACCGGCGGCCAAGTAGGCTGGGCTAGGAACCCTGAGATCCTAGCCCAGGATCTTGGGGTGCCTCTGTGGCATCTTTCAGACCTCCAGGGCCACTCCCTGATGGCAGTCCCCATGTATGCAGGCTTTTGGCTTGACCTAGGGTCACAGCATTATCCTTGGCAAGGTTTCTCATTCCCTAGCCCACAGCTTTAGCTCACTTGTCTTTAGAGTTTATTGTCAGAGATAAAGAGCTCTTGCATATTCCTAAATGTGACGATGGGCATGAAACACGAGGGTCACAGCCACACTGCCCTCTGGCACAGCCTCTCCCTTCCTAGAGCTGGTAGAAAGCTGGGCCCCCTAGGCAGAAGACGACCCAGTGACCACAGATAGACCCACAGCGCCCTGCTAGTCCTCATAGCCCTCCTCCTGTCACCTGGGAATGGTGCCTGTGTGGGCCACAGCTCTAAGGCCTGAAGGGAAGCCCATGAGGAATTCTGCCCTGTACCACCTGCTAACACGCTCTTGACATTCACTGCTTTACCAAACCTGCCCCATCACCCGATGAGGCGGTTCCCTGTATTGTCCCCATTGGCTCACGAAACACTGGAGGCCAGGATCTAGGGGTTCTAGGAGAGGCAAAGCCACAAGACCAGCAAAGGATGCTGCAGAGCGCGGAGATCAGGCTCCTGGCCATGTCTGCCCGACGCTGAGGCCCCTGCAGGTTCAGGCTCTGTGCTGCGTTGTCTTCGCACACAGAGGAGGAGCCTGGGTGTGGTGGCTTACAGCACGGCTGCTGAGGGGGCCCGGCAGGCAGCACGAAGCCTCCTCAGAGCAGCAAACCTGGGAAGTTTATTTCCAAAGCACTCTCCTCCCCTATCCCCACCAACCCAATGTGGTGCTAGGAGAAGTAAGTCACAGGCACACTGTCGCCTCAACACAGAAAGACAAGTCTTGCCGCCCGTTTGTCAGAGAGGAGCCAAACACAGTGACAAGGATTGCTTCAAATCCCACAGCAGACACCGTTTCATTGTTGTAAAAGACAGAATGCATTTGTTTTCAAAGTACGTCAAGACTTCAGATAGACAAGGACCCTGCAACCCACACTGCTTCCCGTTCTCCTCATGGAATTCTGGAAGCTTGTGTGTGTCACATGTCTGCTTTCCAGTGTGGCCGGGGCGGCGATGGTGGTGGAGGGGGCTGATTCTCAGGGCTCTGTGGCTGCACTGACATCCCCAGAGGTCCTCCCCACACACACTTCAGCTTCAGAGGGATAGAAACGTCCATTCTTCACGCCTTTTTATAACATGCTCCTGAACACGTCCTGTCTGGATCCGGTGTTCTAACCTGGAGTTGCAGCAGTGAGTCCCAAGTGCCCTTTGAGTTTCCAAAGAGCACAATAATGCTCCATCCCAAGTTTGTCCTAGTAGAAAATTCAGTGGCGAGGTGGGGTGACGGGGCCCACCTGGAAATACCAACTGCCCTTGGTGATGGGGTTGCCAAGAATGAGTTCCAAATCAATTATAATCAGAGTTATATATATTTTGTTGCAAATTCAATATTATCTAGTTTTGTAGGCCCTTAAGATCTGAGAGTTACAGGGTCATTACAAATGATTAGATCATAGAATCATGCCACCCCTGACATCGACTGAGCAGGGTTTTTCTTTAGAAAGTACAATTTCTCTCTCCATGCAGCTTCATTAAAATTTGTGGATGAACAGCAGGGTGGCTGGCAGTCCTGTGCCACACTGGCTTTGCTAAGCCCTGTTCCCCTCCGTTTGCTAATCAGGAGAGTCTGGAGGAAGATGAGGCTCAGCCGTTGGCTGGGGTGGGCTGGGCGTTAACCCTGCCTTTACAGCTCTGGGAGTCACTGGTGCTGCGACTTTTGTTTACCAAGCTGGGATCAGACCCTCCTCTTTGGGAGGAGGCAGACGGGTGACGGGTGTGATCACTCTGTGGTGCTATGCACTTTGATGGAAACGCTGACTATAATCTGTGCTTTTCTCCTGGGTGTCCTAACCACTTGCCTCATGCTTCCAATCAAACAGAGACTCTACTTCCTCTAAGCTGTGTGGTAGAGGAACAAAATCTGTGATTATTTTGTTTGAACTGCTTCTTTCATTTTAGAAACTATAACATCTTCAGAGAAAATAAATACTCTGTGATATTCATACATACTCCTCTGAGAGTAATTAGAAGAATCTCATAGACACAATTATATACAAAATATCCCCAGGAGATTCATTTTTCCACTGAACCATTAGATAACGTTGAGAACTACTCCTCGTCACTCCCAGCCCCCACATCATCCCTTCAAGACCCAACATCCTTGTGTTATTACTAGGGTTATATATATTTTGTTGCAAATAACAATATTATCTAGTTATCTAGGCCCTTAAGATCTGAGAGTTACAGGGTCATCACAAATGATTAGGTATCATTCAGAAAAGGTAAATGATCTCTTACTGCAAAAATTAGCTTTATATTTATAAAAGATTCTTCCCACCTTGAATATAATCCATGCATCTTGGTCCTCAGAGAAAATGAGGATTTGTGGCCACGGGCTTGAGGTACATTCACAGTGGCTCACTCAACCAAGACTGGACTGTAGCATGCACATCTGAGTGACCACCCACGTCTGTTTAACAGGCCCTGCTGGCTGGGAACCGAATTGTCAAAGAGAAGATCATCAAAACATCAACAGTGTGAAAAATAGAAAATTCAGTGGTTCATTTTCAGAATACAGTATTTAGCTTTATTTGGGAAGTAAGATCTAATTGTAACTATTTTAAACATAGCCTCTTCCCTTTGTGCCAATTTTAGGGTTAGTTAATGGCCGAGATTATAGCCCCAATCTCCTCCTATCTGGGCCAGGGGCAGTGCTGCCTTAGGGTTAACAGCAGGCAAACTGGCCAGCCAAGTTCAGCAGCACGCCCTGCTAGCAGGAGTAAAGTCTGCCTTGCCCACTCACTTCCAAGCACGTGTTTGATTTCTTGTGGCACTAACAATAGCTACAGAGGGTCCAAGGAGAAGGATCACAAAGGCCATCTGTTGAGATTAGGAAGGTAGCCATTGGTGGCTTCAGAGAGACAGTTCTAACCAAGGCAGAATGGAAGAGGGCAGAAGGTGGGCTGCAAGGATTCAAAGCAGGTTTGGATGCTGAGGAAACAGAAGCACAGGTTCCCATCTGCTTGACAGCTATGTTAGCAATAAAAGAAACAAAGAGAAGGAGAACGGTTCCTCATGGGAAGTGATGCTTTGCTTCCTTAGTTATGTCATCAAACGTGCCACGTCTCAAGGCCAAGGGGAAGGAACTAGTGAGACCCACTGCATATGAACTGTGTAAACTTGGACAAGCTACTTGACTTTCCTGAGCCTTAAAAGCACCTTCTGTAAAAGTGGGTAATGCTATTCTATATTGAAATATGGTGACTGCTAAATGAGCGAATTCACGAAATACTCAGCTTCACATCATGCTTGTTACAAATGAATACTGTGTGAACAAATAGAGTACTCACCCAGAGAGAAGAAGGACGAGGAAAGAGAGGCCGAGGAAGGGACGCTGAAGAAGCTAGAAAGGAAGATGGGACAGACGGATGTGCAGACACAGCTGCCCGAGGAAGAGCAGGGAAGGAGCAAGCTCCTGTGGATGTTTCCCAGGTCTTCAACCAGAGCACGGTTCTCACTGGGACAACAGCTGGGAGTGGGTGATGAGGAGGGAGAGCGGGTGCAGGAACGAGGCTGGAAACACTTGCTAGACTTCATGGAGGTGACAGAGCAGTTGGCGGAACCCATTGGGAGTAAAAAGCAAGTCCAGAGCCAGGTTCCAGGGCAGAGAGCAGGTGGAGGTGTAGGAGCCCAGGGAGGGCGCTGAGAGGAGGCGAGGAGGGCTCGCCCGCCCTCTGCCTCTCCCTCCCTTTTTCTTCTGGTAAGAAACACATTTACCTGCCCAAACTCAGAGAAGGGACTCATCAGACACGAGGTGCAGGACAGTCCTACAAGAGGGGTGTCTGGTGAGCAGCCACACCCAGAGCAGTGACCACCAGCCATTTCTTCCCTGGCATGCAGGTCCCTCCCCAGCTCCCCACAGGCTGAGGACCATGGGCTTACAGTCTTCCCAGACAGAGAAGGTGGTCGGATTCCCAGGTGAGAGGAAAATGACAGCCGGTGACAAGAGAAGCCCAGCTCCTGGATGAAGAGAGAAAGGGACCTGACATAGTGTGGAGCCTCTTCTGTATGGTCCCTGAGCCATTCTCAAGGAGGGTCCTCATGACGACTCGCCCCCTAAAGGGCCCGCCTCTTAACACTACTGCCTTGGAAATCACATTTCAATATGAATTTTCAAGGGAAATAATCATGCAAACCACAGCAGATTTATAAAGTCGAGAAGGTGCGTAGGTGTTAAGGGGACAGTAAATAGCACTATCTGTATGCCATATGAAGTCAGAGAAACTAAAGGAAAAAGACACAGGAGGTAGACAGAAATAAAAACAAGACCTCATCACAGGCAAAGATGGTATTGGAGATGGGCTTGCACCAGCCAGGCAGGCAGGTCTGCTGACAACTTCCTGTGAACTGCAAGGAGTATAGACAATGGGGCTGGTCTCTGTCTACAGCTGAACAGGAAGGAGCAGAGGTTTTGCTTCCTGTGGTCACTGGCTCCAAACGGGGATATGTGTATCAAATTTATTCTGAAATCATAGGTCAGTTTAATCCCCTTTCCAAAATGAGGAGTAAATAAGGTGTGGACCAGGAGGTCAGGAAGAAGAAGGAAAACTTAAGTTATTATTTTTATATTACTCTCTCATCCATACCAATCGTATCCTAACAGAATAAACGTTGATAACTAATAAGAGTTTAATAAAGTTTCCAAATAAAAATATAAACATATGTGAATCCATAACATCCATCTATATCAATAGTCAGCAATTAGAAAATAGAACAGAAAATAAAATGTCATCATCGTGCTGACATTAAAGTATCTAGTAATCAATAAAGAATCTGCAAGTCTTTCATGAAAAAAATCATAATATTAAGAGATATCAAAAGAGAGAGGAATAAATTGGAGGCTGGGCCACCATCATAAATGGGGTAATCTATCATTAAAAAATCACCTCTCTCCAAGTTAATCTGCAAATTCAGTACAATTTTAAGCAAAATCCTAGCAGTCATTGGCTGGAACTTGATAAACTGATGCCAAAATTTGAAATGAGAAATAAAACTTTACAAATGGATAAGAGCCTTTCTGAAACAGAAGAACCAGAAGTGGGAAGAACTACCTTGTCAACTATCAAGATATACTGCAGTGCAAGGGTCATAAAGACTGAAGACTAACAGTGGAAGTGAGAGCAACAGAAACGCCTAGAGGGGAATCCAGGAATCCACACAGACTGAGTGAATTATTTAGCAAATGATGTGGGGAGAACTGGTTCTCAGTATAGAGAAAATAAAGCTGTATCTTTACCTTTTGCTATGGAAAAATAAATTTCAAATGGATTGAAAACATCAGTGTAGAAGGCAGGAGTATAAAGCTAATGGAAGAAAAGGGAACAGAATATCTTTGTGATTCTCTTCTTAAACAAAATCATGAAACAAAAACCATCATAAAAACAACAATCGGCTGTGCATCAAAATCAGACTTCTCACCAAGGGGCATCGTTGCAAAGCTCGAGGTGTTGGTAGGCCAGGGGAGGGTGCTGTCCATGCCCCAAATTCTTAAGAGCACATACTGTATGACCCTGCAACATGGAGAATTAAAGGCCATAGAACGGAACCTGATGTAGCACTCAGAAAAAAAAAAAAAAAAAAAAAAAGCGAACCAGGCTTACATAACTGCAGGACTAGATCTCAAAAACTGTGTTCATAGAAAAAAATAAGAAACCATGAGAATGATAGCCACCATATATGAAGTTGTAACACAAAGACCTAGACCCTACAATTTTTGATGATACAAATATATAAATAAACAAAGAGAAAATGGATTAAAGAACAGGAGTTAGATCCAATGGAGGGAGTACTCGTGCCCGAAAAGCAGAAGGGGCGTGCCATGGAACAGGGTTCCCTATACACCATGTCTTGCCATAAGGGCCTTGCAGCATCTGCTCATGACCATGGGTGGTGATCTAAGAAGCATGACGAATTATTTTATGTGGATCTATAGTTGAGAGAGACAGGGAGAAGGAGGAAGGGAGTAGGCAGGGGAGGAAGAGGAAGAGATAAAGGGTCAGTGGAAGGAAGAGAAACACATGGCCAATGGGTTTCATCGCCCACTCCCAATGCCCTTGAGAGTGTCCTCTTCTTCTTTGGTCCCACTGATGCACAAGGAGAGGGGACTGAGCAGGACAGTTTGCATCTTGACAGAGAAGGGATATAAGAGCAAGGTGGGGTGGAGAGGTTGCTTTATGGATGCTTGAGATAAAAATCATATTCTCAAATACATCTATAACATGTAAAATAGGTTAAGTTCTTTTGGATACCATGAGCCGCCTCTGGGTAGAACCTAATTTCTGAAATCTATGTGCAATTTAAACTGATTGCCAATAGCTCCCCCTGCAAAAAAAAAAAAAAATCTATTTTATACTCAAATCAAACTTCAGAAGTCGCTGAATTCAAAATACAAAGACATTCTTGGGACTTTGGCTCCCAGGTCTTTTCCTCTCCCAGGCATTAGATTTTGGACTCTAAACCACCCCAGGGAAGCATCCATGCCTTTGATAGTTGAGCATAAGGAAATGATTCATGACCTAGAGGGTTGCAACTTCCACCCTCCACAACCATATCCTTCTGGCTCTCCAGCACCTGCCCTTGTTGCAAAATGGCTTAAATTTGTGGCTTTGCATCTGAATTCAATTCATTGGTCCTCCTCTAATTAGCCCAAAGTATCTCATTATCAGCCCAGGCCTGGTCAATTAACTGATTACCTGCAGTATCTATCAATCAACAAGACATTGCCTCGGGTTTAATTTGCATGCTCAGGACACTGAGACATCCCATGGTCCTTTCTTGTCAGAGATTTATTAAGGAGAGAGGATATATTACCCTCTCAGTGGATGCTTCCTTCATTGTTATGAGTGGCTCATTACAGCTGGCTGAAGCTGCACTCAGATGCCTCCTGCCATCTGCACTTCCATTTGGAAAGGTGTCTTGTGCTCCAGCCGGGCTCAGTGGTATCACTACCTTCAAACATGAACATCGGAAATCACACAGGAAAGGCTCCCCAGAATACACCAGGGGTAGGAACGGAGGCTTTGAATCTCCTTTATGTTTTTGTTCAACCAAATTTAATGAACTGTTTAGAAGGATCGTTATTAGGCCTAGAATTAATGTTTCATCACAAAGAGGAATTGGTCAAATTTCTTGAGACCCACAGCATTTTTTTTTTTAAGGGGAAGTCATTGCATGGCAAATCTTACAGGACAGAATTTTTAACAAAATGCATTTTTTTTCATCTATCCATTCAACTTCTATTGAGCACTTATTATAAGCAAGGCCTATGTTAGGTTTTGGGGATACAGGGTGAAGTAGGAGAGACAATTAGAGATAAGTATTGCTTGTTTCATTTACCTGAGCAAATGAAAAAAACCAAACCAAAACAAAACAAAAGGTCAAAACAAGGCTATACCTTCTCCTGGGAAGAGTCCCAAGACAGACACAATGCTGAAATTTCTCAGGTTGTGTTTCTTGCTTATTTTGCCCTATTACAACAAGAGAGGACCAACAGATGTTCAATTCAGACCCTGAATAGAATATATAATTTGAACCCTCTGTTTCTTAGCAGAGGTAGAGGGAGCGAATTGGCCGAGTCCAAGAAAGAAACCATGGTATTAGTCCAGGCATTCTATTTTCTATTTCTTTTCTTGTGACAAATTTACTTCTGTATATACAACTTTGGAAGGAAATGTATCTGCGTGATAGCTGTTCAATTGCCCTTCTGTCTGTCCAAATTAGACCAGAGATACTTTGACTAACAATGTCTGATGCTCTTTCATCCTCAGAGGGGAAAGAAGTTAAATGATGAAAACAAGATAAAATGCCACATTTTTAGATGTGAGGCATTCTCCAAAGGCTAGCTGAATCCTCTTGATTGCAACCAGTAGGATTTATCTTGGATCCTGCAGTTAGAACTGAGAGGTGACTTTAAGTCCCATTAGTGGTGGGGCATCCATTTTGGAAGAGTTTGGCATTTCTATTAAATTTGAGATATACATACCTAATGATCCAGAAATCCATCACCAAATCCCCTAGAGAAATTCTGCACAAGTATAGCAGCCTTCAGGAACAAGAATGGTGCTAATGGCAAAATGCAAACCTCCTGAATAACCTTCAAACCATTGATGGCAAATTGGGTGAATTATCATAGTAACAGTGAAATTATGGCAACCAGAAGAGTCCATAAGTGCACGCATCTATGTGAATGAGTTCCACAAATATGATTTTGAGTGAAAGATACACATCAAAAAAGAACACACCTGGCCAGAGTGGATCCATATCAAGTTTTAAGACAAGCAAACTGAGTCAAATAATTTAGAGATGAGAAGCAAGGTGCTGAAGCTGTAAAGAGGGCGTGAACGTGTTTACTGTGAAAATTGACATATTGGCTATCACTAGAAAAGGGCACACATGTTTTGAGTGGAGCGTACCAGGTGATGCTTGCCTGAGCAGTAGTTGCAAAAGCATTTCATATGTTGTTAGGTTGTTCAAAGGCTCTCATGCATTTTTCTGTGTCTGTTATATTTCAAAGAAAGAAAAATAATCTCCATTTCTTTGAGACATCTTCAGTACTTTTGACCTGTCAGGGCCTCTCTAAACAGTATTCTCTGTAACCCAGATGTCTGTTCCTTGCACATCATTCAGGCTCTGGGACTGTGTTTATCTGTGCCCCAGAAAATAGAAACAATTAGCTGATGGTGACCTCCCTGCCACAGCAGAGCCCATGCTTTACCGGTGTCAGCCTTGTCAGTTCTGCTAAAATGATGGGCATCTCTGGGCGGTCTCGCTGTAAGCACCGACTGCAGCCCACTGACAGGTTCTGGGGGCTGCGGACAAGGCTGGACAAGACTCAGAGCTGCACCCCCGGGTCAACGTGAGTTGCAAATGGTGGTAACCTTCACAGTGAGCTGTCGACTCTTGATTTCAGGACTTCAGAGCACAGAGACATTGCATGGGGTGCCATGGGGTTTGACTGAAAGAGAAGAGACTTGGGGTGGTGGGGAGGCAGTTGATGTAGAAGACTCGCTCCCTCCAATTAAGCATTTTTTTTTCATCTGTCTGACCCTGACATTGCCAGACAGTCCAGGGTGAAGGAACACAGAGAAAGAACTCGTTGTTGGGGCTACATTAACTGAATTCACTCATTCATTCAACAAGCATGATTGACTGACTTCTGGTGCTCAGAACAGACCTAGACTCAAGGTGAAGGGGCTTAAAAACACGCAGATCATACCCTTGGAAGCTCAAAGGGATATGTAGACAGGATAACTGTGGGGACATCTTCTGATAGACATGACGGGGACACAAGCAGGGGAACTGTGGTGCACAGAGGCGGAGGAGGAGACAGTAGAGGCACAGCTCCTTGGTGGTCCATGGTCACTCTGAACTCGCTGTGGCCCAACGTCAAATCATCACCTTCCTAGACCCTTCCTTCCCCCTGAGTTCCCCGTCCAGGGTAATGACTCCCCATTTTTCCTCATGAGAAATATTCAAGCAGAAGCTGGGAGTCCGACTGCTGTGGTTTGGATAAGCCTCCCCCAGAGCCCATGTGTTGAAGGTTGGTCAAGTGGCACTACTGGGAGGTGGTGGAGCCTTCAGGAGGTGAGGCCCAGTGGGCGGAAGTTGGGTCACTGGGACTGTGCCCTTGAAGGAGATATTGGACCCAGTCCTTTCCTCTCCCTTTCCCTTCCCAGGCACCATGGCTGAGCCGTCTCCTCTACCATGTGCTCCTAGCATCATGTGCTGCCCCGCCATAGGCCGTGAGCAACAGAGCTAGCCAACCATGGACCGAAACCTCAGAACTGTGAGCCAAAATAAATATTTTCCTCCTCTCTACCACTGAGCTACATTCCCAACATCCCCAGTCTTTTATTTTTTCTAAATTTGAGACATGGTTTTACTAAATTGCCCAGCCTAACCTCAAACTTGTGACCCTTCTGTCTCACCCAGTAGCTGGGATTACAGGCATGCACTACCATGCCTGACTAACCTTTTCCTTTTTAAAGCTGCTGTATCTCAGGTGTTTTGTTATAGTGATGAAAAGCTAGCTAACACACATATTCAGGTCTGGTCTGTCTCTCACCACCTCCTTCATTCACTGCCATTCAATTGTGCTCTTCTGGACCAGGGGTCTTAACAGGCTCTCTCTTGAGGGAAAAGGGCTAAGCTGACTGAATTGAGAAATAATACAGAGAATAGCAGATGGAGAGGCTCAGCCAGTGACATGCCCTTATGTCTATGGACCAACTAGACTTGCACATACTGCACCTCAGACTTTGTTAGGGTCACCCACTCAATCATAGTAGCAAGGCAGGACGTCCCTCAAGGGTTTCCTGCCCATGAAAGATCTAGGACATGGAGGAGTAGAGGAGGACTGATGTTCTCAAGAACAGGCTCTCTCTTGAGGGAAAAGGGCTAAGCTGACTGAAGTGAGCATGCCAATTATTATTTCCAAATCACTAATTAAATATACTCTACCTCCCTAGAGGAGGAAGATGTAAAAAGCATGCATCCAGGGGAGGGTTAGGGAAGCCCAGACTGTAGAGCAGCCAAGTCCCTCTATTAGTGAGTAGCTCCTGACTTTGCTCTTCTCCAGACCTGTGGCCATAACTGCACCTTAAGCGTGCTTCTCCTGTTACCTCCCCAATTTGCTCCTTCCTGCACAAGTTGGTTCCCAAACCCCATGGTGCAGGCTGAGTCATCTTTATGAAAACCAATGCACACTCATTCCGCCCACATCGGTAGACTTTCTTGGCTCACCTCTGTTTACATGCTCAAGCTCAGTGTCACCTGCTTAAAACATAGCGTCTTGCCCCGACTGCATGCTCCCATCCTGTCCAGGTTCATTCTTTGGCCCCTTTGCCTGTATGTGCCCTTCATTCCAGCCCATCTAGATTATTGGCCGTTCCTCAGACAGTGCTCCTCCGTGCCTTGTCCCCTATCCCTCTGCCTAGAGTGCCGCCTTCTCCTTTCTCTGCCCGGGTAACACTTCCTTAGAACAGCGCCAATCCTACTGGCTGTCACCCAGCACCTGTCTGTGAATCGAGGATCCTTTTCGTGTTTCCAAGGCACCTGTGCACACCCCTATCAGAGGAGATGTCCCATTGTTTCTTGCTATTCTCTTTTCTGAGGCTGGATTCCTCGAGGGCAATGACACATGTCTTATTTAACCTGCACCGAGCTCTAAGTCTGACACAGAACTGATGTGCAGAAAATGTGTGTCGAACAAGCAGACGATCAGATCTTCTCTAGGAGTCATTCACGTTTTGAAATTCTGTACTCTAATGCATCTATATTACATCACAGTAAAAGGAGTGTAGTTAATGGGAAAGAAATAACAGCTGACATCTGTGCCTGTGTCTTGGTTTACAAAGCCTTCTCATTTACTCCCTTATGTGTTCCTTCTGGGCAATCTTGACCTTGACCCTGGACCCTAAGCATGCGGCCAGTGCCACAGCTGAGCTCTTCCATTCCCACCAGAGCTCCTTCCAGGCAATGCTGGCAGCCAGCAGGACAGTGGGGCGAGGTGTCTTGGAGAGAGTTTGTGTCATCTACCCAGGATGGGACATGACAGGAGGGGATGAGACCCTGCCCAAGACACCCTCCCAGTGTGGTCTCAGGGTGGTCCTTTTATTAACCACGGCACCTTCTCCATGCAAAACCACCCAATGATCTCTACTTAACCCCCTCCCCCAATTTTCAACCCCTTTTCCTCAACGTGGAACCCACAGCCACCAGGTGCTCAGACTCTGATCTTGATGTGCTTCATCTTCACGTGTGTTTCTCTCTTCCAGTTACCTGTTAACCTTAGAAGAAGGCCCTGAATCAGGAATGGTATCTGGGAAGTCCAGTGCTGGCAGGGACCCCTGCACACAGGGTTCTTTCCTTTTTCCTGTGTTCATCCCTTACCCATTCCTACTCTTTATCATTGATGTCTCCCAATGCCATGCTAAATGCTATATTTATGTTTTATCTCTAACCATAAATCATAAAGCACAAAATGTCCCTAACACGTTGACCTCAAGGAGATCTCTGATTAAATGCATCATGGTAGTCCCTCCTACCCTGCCCAACACCATTCCATACTTTTGTCCTCTATGGTTTTAGTTACCCATGGTCAACTGTGGTCAGGAAATATTAAATGGAAAATTCCAGAACTAAACAGCTCCATAAGTTTTGAATTACATGCTCTTCTGAGAAGCACAATGGAATCTCAAGCCATCCTACTGGGTTTTAACCAGGACACGAGAATCTCTTTGTTCAGTGGATCCACTCTTTATACAGAGGCCTCCCGTGGGCAATTGGAATGCAAACTAAACAAATACTGTATAATATTGTTGAGAAGAAAAGTCCTTGTATTAAAATATTAGAATTTATGGGCTAAGAATTATGTAGGCATAATTCATTTGGCAAGAGATTTTATAGATCTTATTCTAGAGGGAAAGACATAGGGCTTCTGTCCTAGGTCTTCTGACTGCAGGTCCAGGAGGTTTTTACCATGGATCCCAGAGCTCAGTATGAAAACCAAGTCCAAGGTATATCCTTGGACCATCTCTTCATCAACATAAGCAGGCCATGATGCTGTTTAGGATTGAATCATTCCCACATCCCCCCAGGTTAAAGTGATCTGTGCTCTGTGGGTAAAGCTGCAATCACTTCTGAGCAACTTTTAGTGGGCCCGAGAGAGAGAGTTGGCATGCGCTTTCCCCTATAGTGAAAAATCAGTTTAAATCTTAAGGGGAAAGTAGAACTATTTTGAAGTTTCCCCATCAGTCATTAGAATAGTGTTCCTGGGACCTTCAGCTTTCTTTCTTTTCTTTCTATTTGCTGTGCTGGGATGAACCCAGGACCTCGCAGGCTAAGCAGGCATTCGACCACTGAGCTCTACCCTCCAGACCTTCAGCCTCCTACCCCGCAGGCTGATGCTCTGCACAGTTCCCTCCTTCACTGCAGAAGACACAGAGAACCATGGCTTTCCAGAAGCTAAAAACTGTGCTGTCTGTGACCTGAATTTCAATTTCCTTTCTGCGGAGGAAAGAATTCGGAATCATAGAATTTGCTTCCTGATGATGGTAAACTGGCAAGGAGACTGCAGCTCATAATGGCTCCTGATGGGACAGGATGAAGTGCGTGAGTCTGCTGGAGACAACTGCCTGTCTGCACAGGCGGTAGATTCACCCAGAGGCGGCTCCCCAGTGTGAACGTGGCCTCACGGCTGCCTCACCATGCTGTCTGAGCAGGCTCTGTGCAGCCACCACGCAGGAGCCTCCAAATAAGTGTCAGCACACCTTTGCGTGGGGTTCTCACCCTCAGAACTCACTTGGAATTCAGGAGAGTCCTACCTGCCAATCACAGTGCTCACACGCCCAGTCACTCTGTTGGAAAGGGAAGTTGAGAGGACGAGGTCCAGCAGGATGGGGACATTCTTTCAAGCTTCTTCTGAGCTTCAGATAGTTTATAAACTTCTTCCTTATAAAGTGTAATCTTGTCTCTAGGGGCATGGGCTTTGAAGTTAGACTGGGGTTCAGATCCTGGCCCTCTCCTTGTTAGTTTGTGAGCTTGGACATATTTCTAACTTCCCTGTGGCTCTGCTTCCTCATCTTTACCTTGCAGAACTTTTGGGAAAATTAAGTAGGAGAAAGAATGCAATGTGCCTAGCCAAGCTTTGGGTGCAGAGAGGGGGATCAGCAGTTATTACTATTATGGGCCATTTAAAATCAGCTGTATTAAAATAGGTGACTTGAATGATTTCTTGGTCCAAAAGAGCTAACTAGAAAATCGATCATTTTTTTCTCATTAGGTTTTCTTTTTCTGTCTGTCAAAATGTAGACCATGGCATCACAAAGAGTTTGTGATTATGAGGTACCCCAAGTGTCTTTTATTACGTCAAAATCTTAATACAAACCCTGTGCTCTTGTTTTCCTACAAAAGGGCAAACTTCTCCTTCACAAGCCATGGAAGAAGTTAGCATTGGCAGCAAGAGGCCACACGTGACTTCCACACATGACAGTTTGCATTTGTAAACATGCTGTGATTTCTAAATTGGCATAAAAGAGCAAGAAATTTTCAATTAAATGGGAATTTTTACAGAATACATAAACAATTTCCAGAAATTCATAAGCATCCTAACTAAGCATCGGTAATCCATAAGAATCCCAGAATCCAACAAGCAACCCAACTAAACAATGAGCAAAGACTTCAAGTGTCTCACAGCCAAGGCTCTCAGATGGCTAGTAAACATAGAGAAAGCTACTCAATATCATTAGTAGGAAAAATAAATGAAAATCTCAACAGGACAGAACTGCACATCCCCCAGAATGATTACAATGAAAAAGACACCACCAAGTTGACAAAGGTGTGGAGCCACTGGAGCCCGGGCACACACGCTGTTGGGAGGGCAGTTTGGTCCAACCACTTTGGAAAATTGATGTTTTGTACTAAAGCCAAATATGGCCTATGTTATTACCCAGCTATTCCACTCTTATGTATGTGCCTAAGAGAAGTGAATGCAGGTGATAAACTAAAAACAACTAAAAACAAAACAAAAAAAACCACCCCACACAAAATATTCATATTTGCCCCAAATTGTAAATCCTCTCAGAGGTCATGTCTGGCAGAACACAGGTGACTATCAGGAAGGGTAGAAAGATTCATTTGCATTACAACATTAGGATTAAAAGATGCACACTGGGGCCAGGAGTGGTGTGGCACATGCCTGTAATCTCAGTGGCTCCGGAGGCTGACAAAGGAGGATGGCCAGTTCAAAGCCAGGCTCAGCAACTCAGTGAGGCCCTAAGCAACTTGGTGACACCCTGCCTCAAAATAAAAAGTAAAAAGGCCTGGGGATATGGCTCAGTGGCTAAGTTTCCCTGAGTTCAATTCCAGCAGGAGGAGGAGGAGAGAAAGAAAGAAAGAAAGAAAAAGAAAGAAAGAAAGAAAGAAAGAAAGAAAGAAAGAAAGAAAGAAAGAAAGAAAGAAAGAAAGAAAGAAAGATGCACATTGGGCTTCACACTTCATACAGAGAAGTCATTGGGTCAGAGCAAAGCTTCAGGAAGAGCAGAATCATGATGGATGTTTGCAATGCAGAACTCCGGAGACAGGGACACTGCGTTGGAGGTTTCAATAATGGCAGAGAACAGGATTTCTTAACCTTAGCACAATTGCTCTTTTGGATCAGAACGTTCTGTTGGGTGGGGAGGTCTGGTCATTTTGGATGTTTGTCAACATCTCTGGCTTCTGTCCACCAGATCCAGTACCAACCCTCCAGGAGTGACAAAAAAAAAATGTCTACAGACATTGCTAAATGAACCCCAGCTTAGGGGTGGGGTGTAAAATAGCCTTTGGTTGAGAACCACTGGTCTAGAATATTAGTCACTGGAGAAGATGCCAGAATCACCAAGAGGGCCTTTAAATGCCCCAAGATCAGTCAACCATTCTCAATCCCCTTCTCGTTGCTGCAAGCAACCTACAAGGCAATTCTAGCCAACTAGATGTAAACAGAAGTCTGTCCACAGCACTTCTTTCTCTTTTTCTCTGGCTGGAGCTCTGGTGACCATCCTGCCACCATGAAGTCAAAGCTGAGACACTTTTAGATACGTTGGAGCTAATATTGTGATGTGATTAGAATCAGTGGCAGCCACTGCCTTTCTGCAGACTTTTTAAAGTGTGCACAAGTTAGTAAATATGCTCATGCTTGTTTCTCTCTGGCTAGCTGTTTTGCTATTTGTATTTAAAAACTTTCGTGGTTGATAAACTTTCCTCCAAGTATCTCCTATGCCTTAACCTCTTCACCAGAAGAATCAGTGCAGTGAGCCAAATTACAGATGGGAATGTGTCCTATGCCTCCGAAAAGGAGAAAAGTTTGGTGGAGTTGGGAGAGTCCTAACCTTAGCTATAACCAGAATCTCCAGGAAATTAAAAAAAAAAATACATCAGGGCTGCAGATGTAGCTCAGTGGCAGAGCACTTGCCTACCATGTGCGAGGCCCTGGATTTGATCCCAAGCATTGCAAAATAATAATAATAATAAATATAAATAATAATATTATTATCATTCTGTGCCCAGGCTCCACCACAGATAAATTAATTCAGGGCCAGTGGGTGAGATTCCATTTTGATTACATCCAGTGTCTCTTGGCTGTACCCTTGTGTCCAGATGTACATGTGCAGTGCATAAGAACAGGCTAATGGCCCGTTTCCTGTGTCCCCGACCTCAGCAGGCCAGGCCTGGGGATCCAGGGGGCTGTGCTCCTTCTCAGCGGTTACCCCCCTGGTGCTTCCCCTGGGTTGAACAGGTACGGTCCCCTGCTGTGGGGCTACTGTCTTCTCCCAGGGAGCTGGTGTCTGGCCTCATTTGCCTTCATCTCCTGCAGAACACAACTTCTCTATGGGTAAGTGCTCAGTGACCAAGCACTCGATTTTGGATGTCATCACAACCTGCTCCCATTCCAACAGAAGGTGTTCAGGACAGCCTCTTAGCACCAGTGATGGTCCCAAGCCACAGAGGCATAACTTTGCATCCCTGCTGAGATGGGCTGACCTCTCAGAAAAAGGGCGGGGGCATGGTGTTCACCAGGCAGGCAGGTGCGGATCAGGACCCCAGCGGAGAAGCAGCTCCAGAGCAGGTGGGGATGGAAGCCGGGGTTCCAATCCTTCCTTTCTGCCCTGAAACAAGTTATTCAACCCCCTTAGGCTTCCTGTGGCCAGTGGGAATAGTGCATGACATGAAATTACATATGCCAGGGCCAGGTGCCCAGTAGGTACCCAGGGTGATGTACTTAAGTACATAGCAAGGGCCAAGGGGTAAAATTCGTTCTTGGTGGGAGGCAAGAGTCTTAGAAGTTACAATGGCATGTGCCCTGCACATGGAAGACAGACAGCTTTATGGCATTATGAGGAGGGGAGGTTGGGAAATAGTGCCTTAAAAGAAGGCCGATGGGGGCCCTAATGGGAAGAGGCTGAGCAGCTGGATGGGTGCTTCTGGATCACACGTCGCTCCATTTCTGAGTCTTGGATTCAGAGCTTGCATCCCATGGCTGTTCCTCCTGCAGGCGAGGCTGCAGGCAGCTCCTGGGGTAGTGAGTTCGCTGGGTTGGGCTCCCGGTTTCATACCTCTCTTTGTTTCTTGTTCCATGAACCAATGACCCATGAACAAGTAGAAAAAGCACTTACTTCAAACGTGATGGATCGGACCTTTCCTAGGATTTCTTTCCAGGCCTCCCCCACTCCCTCACTTTATCTTGGATTCAATCTTCCAGCAGCGCCTTCCCAATGGTCCCCCCACCCCCACCCCAGAACCTTGTGTTCACTGCTCTTAAAATTGGTCTTTAAAACAAAGCAAAACAAAGATTTATTCCTGTGTTGGGGGAGCCCTCCCCAGAGCTCTTGAGGTTCAGGAGATTCTTCAACTCTCATTTCTCCAGGATGCTGTGGGGTCAGCAAGAGGAGATCCAGGGACTAGAAAAGCACCAGCTGTTCCCAAAGCACGGCCCATGGGAAAACCACCTCCAGTCAAAACAGTGGAAATCAAAACCATACCCACAAAGCCATGAGGGGTAACAGCATGCCCCTGTCCCTTCTTTGGTGAAATATAAATTTGGTTCAAAGTTATAGAGCAGAGCACTCGGGAGCGTGGCTTGCAATTTTCATGCCGGTGAGTATCTTCATTGACCTAATTATTGCCTTTCCTAATGTTTTCCTTTTGTTCACTTAATAAATCACATTTATCTAAACATCATCTCCAAGGCTGACTCATGCCCGGTTTGGAAGATGCTAGCTCACTCCCCAGGCTGGCATTTTAAAACCCAGCATTAATTACAGTAATGCCCTCGCCCATCTCTGCAGGCACTTGCAGAAAGAAGGGAGAAGTTGTTTTTCTCCTTTATAAAGAGCCTGAAGAAGTTTGTTAATTAGCTACAAAATTAGCCAGGATTAGATTTTATTTTTTGGTTTTGTAGGCTGCCTTAGTGCAAAAATTTCTGGCTACTGAGTAACAGGAGTAGATCAGATTAAATGTAGTAGCATGCCTGCATATTCAGAAGGAGAGAGTTCTAGTCATCATCTGAGAAAGCACACAGAAACAGGGAAGGTGGCAGAATCATCATCCAGTAGCTCCATCCCAGTCCCAGAGATACTGGCAGCCAAGGAAATGGTACATTTTGGAAAGATGCAGCAAATTCTTTGTTCCTGATAAGTCTCATATGGCATGTTCTGAGGGGTACCCATTCTGGAAAACAAGTCAACAGCTACTATCAGATTAGCACTGGGAAAGTGCTAGGTTCTCTGCAGAGCCCCTTGTATGAATTTTTGTGCCGCATATGTCCACGTTGCCTGTGGCCTGGGTTCCATTCTTATCTCCAATTTATACCTGAAGACCCTGAGGCTGAGAAAGGCTGAGGACGCCTCACAGGGAGCTGAGGTGGGCTGCTTCCCAACCACAGAGCTGTCGAAGAGCTGACGGAGCTAGTGACTGGTTATCAAAGGCTGATGGAGGTGGCAGTGCTCTTTTCTCCTCCCTTACCCTTTTCCTCCTTTGTGCGGGAGCCCTGGCTGGGGATGTGGCTCCATGTCAGAGTGCTTGCTAAGCTTGCATGCGTGGGGCCCCGGCTTCAATCCCCAGTACCCCACCCACCTACATAAATGAAATGTACTGAAGCTCTGCCCACCAAATGCCTCACCACTGCCCAGCCCAAGCAGGGTGTGAGGACACTTTGGGACGCTCTTGCCTCTCAGGTGCCCTCCACCTCCCTGGGCCTCTTGACTACACACCACTCCTGCCCTTCTCAGCAGATGACCCTTTTCTCCTGTTTCTATAGGAACTTCCCCCATTGGCTTCTGCCCCTGGCCAACAAATCAAGGTGGCCACCACTTGCAAGGTGCTGGGATACAGGGTGACAACACTGGCCTGGGAACTGCCTCGGGAGTCCCAATCCACCTTCCACGGGTCTTCTCGGGCTTTGGATTTCATCTCAAAAAGTCCTCCTTGCTGAGCCCTGGCTCCTCCCTGTCAGCATCACTGATCTAGGCCTATGTGTGAATCTAGGCAGAACCACCACCGTACCCAACACACCGCTGTCCTGCCTCTGGCCTCTCCTCGCATAACACTAAGCTATCTTTCTGCAGCTCAGCTCCTATCCCATCACCCCACTGCTTACACGTGCACACTGGCTTCTAGGAGTCAAACCTCAAACATTTTAGCAGGGACAGCAATTCAAAAATATCACCTCTGCCCACTAGATGGCGCACTTAAATTCACCAAACATCATACCCCCTTAACTCAAATGTGTGGTGGCAAGTTCTTTATAATGGTTACAGGATCTGTCCACAACCACTTACCACAACATAAACACTGATCCAGGCTATAAATATTCAGGGGACAAATTCAATTATGCAACTGGATGTCAAGGATCCCAAGGCATCAATCTTAACGTTCTGATCCTGAAGTCGGTCCTTTAACCCATCATCACCTTTGGGCTGCGGAGATGTATTTTTCTAGTGTTATAATCAACTAGCTCTCGACCTGAAGATGCAAAAAGTTCAACCCACTTTTCCAACCAGTCCTAAGCCCGAAAGGGATCTGGCTGTGCTCCACCCAGCTGTGGAGCAGATGATAAGACTTTGACACTCTTGGCCTCGTCTCTAAATTATTATCCCAAGGTATTTGCTTTTAGGGAAGTCAACAAACGATCAAACTGGTATGAGCAAAATTATTTTTATCACATATTAAAGGGTATTTATGGAATAATTATCCTATGAGGTTCCCACTCAAAAATGATTTAAAGCGATAGCAAGACCATGTCTACACAAGTAGAGATATACATTTACTCACTTCCCTGAGCTCTGGTCTGATCCTATTCATTTCCTGCCTTTTGTTTTAGTGCCTGGAAGAGGTTCATCTGAAGTCACTCCTGTCTTCTTCCTGAGCACTGAGCTGCACTGCATAATTGTGAGCGCTCCTTTATGGTCACCCCACAGGAGACAAGTGTCTCCCCCCCTCTAGAGGGAAACGTGGCCCATCGCAGGAACTTCACACATTAAATAAGCCAGGTTTGCAAATCACACCGGGCCAACAGAGAAGCCCCCAGCTTATGACAGATTATTGAAGGACTGTCTCAGCCTCGTCATTGAATATTTTCTTCAGCTGTTTTAGGCCTGGAGGGTAGAGCGAGGATGGTCCATGAACCAAGTTTTGCCACCTGCCCCTGGAACTGAGGTTTACAAAGAATACCCGTACATTCAGCTACATGTACATTTTTTTTTCCTTTTTTTAAGACTCAGATGTCACTTCCAGGAAGTCCTCTGTGACTTCTTCCCAGGCCAGTTCAATTACCTATTGCTGCACTTACACCATGGATCATAACAATCTGCTCACAGGGCTGGTGAGGCCATGTTCCTCAGGCTAAGACTGTGCATGGCCCGTTCTCCTTCCTGGCAGAGTGGCTGGCACAGAGAAGGAAGCAGATGAACAGATGGATGCACTGATCAGCCAGTGTGTGCATAATGGGGTGCGCTCCCTGTGGCAGGGACAGGCCTCTGTCTGAGACGGGACATGTCCTTGTTTTCAAGGCTGGCTGAGTGCTTGTACATGAAAGAAGTGAACGGAGCCGCTGCAGGTAGTATGTAGATCTACATGTATATTCCATGAATGTGACACCGCCACGTGATTTGGTCATTTTAATCAGCAACTGTGAAAAAGGCAAAAAACCATTAAGTAAAATCTCAAAAATGAACAGATTTTAAGTGATTCATTATACTAATAAAGACCATGGATGGCATTTTGATTTTCAAAATGCTCTCACCTATGGTATTTCTTCACTCCTCAGAACAAACCTCCTTAGTGGTTGGGTCAGGGATCATTCTCTAGACAAAGGAAGAGAACCCCAGGGAGCCACCTGCGGGCACTCAAGAAGGTGCATTAGGGCACAATCTTCTGATTCCAATGCACTGTCCCTCCTAGACCCTGCCGCACTCTTTCCCTCGTCACTGCCTCGCTGGCTGCTTGGATAGCTTGGCCAGTGAATTTGCTTGTCCCAGTGGACAGTTCCAGGAAAACAAACCAGCTCCTCTCCCAGCTCAGCCATCAACGAGCAGCCTGGCCTTTTGCAAGCCATGGACACTGTGTCTGGTCCTGCAGTTTCCTGAAGCTGAGATTAGAAAAGTAACGGGTAAATCTATTTCTTAACTCTCAGGTGGCTACAGAGTTCACCCCCACCCCCAATGGCAATCGTGACTACCTTGTGTCCTGTTCTGACTGTGCACCTTCACTCTCAGCACCTGACATTGTCACTTCACCCTCAAAGCAATGTAAAGTAGGAACAGCCAGAATTCCCACTTCACAGATGCAGGAACTGAGGCTTAACGAGGTGACAGTAACTGAAACTCAGTGAAACATCTCGTCAGTGGAGAGGGAAAGACTGGATTTCAGGAGATTCGGTTTGCTTCAGAGTGTGTGCACAATTGCACAGAAAGCACCCACTCAGGGCTTGACAGAGCCCTGCTCAATTAACACAACTAGTCTTGTTATTACTACTAAATGCAAATCTTACCTGTTTATCAACACAAAGCAGACCTCAAGTTCATCTACCTGGAAAGATAAAAACTATGGGGATCCCTAGGAGCTGAGCCCCCATGGCAGCACATGCACGCCAGCAGCCAAAGTGCACAATTTATGTAATAATTCCTGCCAGCGCTTGCAAAGCCATGAAAGCAATTAGTTCATATCAAGCTGTTATTAAGAAGTTATTTTTGTAACAAAAATACCATCTTCCTTTAATTTCTATGCAAATGCAAGGAAGCCAACCCAAGTATAGTTTATTTAAAGATGTTCCTTGTAAAATAATTTAATTTGTCCTTTTGAAGAAGAAAGTTATGGAGACAAGAGGGTCAACATGAAAGTGTTCTGAGCCCCTGATACAGAGAGCACAGCTTCTTTCTCCCCATGAACCCAACGCCAAATCCTCCTCATCTTGATCCAGGACAGAGTGTGCAAATCCACAGTGGCCAGTGGCACTTTCACTTCTCAGGTGTTCACCTGCATGATGAGGAGTTATTGTAAGGTGCATCCCAGCTCATGATGGTTGACTTGAAACAGTGGAACTGAGACTCAAGCAGGGACATTCAGTGCTCACCAGTGTCTTCAGAGTGCCCTGAAGTGGGGCTCATTAAAGCAAATGGGAGAAGAAATACCCAAGCACAATACTGGGTAAGCAACAGCAGAGAACAAGGACACTGGGCTTGGAGAAGGCAGAAAACCTGAGCCTGGTTCCACTTAGCTCTGACAGATGGTGTCCCCTGACAAGTCATTGGCTTTCTTGAGCCCCAGTGTCTTCTAGAAAATGGAGATGGCCTTTACTATTTCTCAGAGCTACTACTTGTTTTAAAAAATATGAAACAAAGAACATGAAAGTACCTGGCAACTGTTCTATTCAAATTGCAAGACTTTTTAATGTACTCTTAATTAAAAAGAGAGCCATCTAATATGAAATGTCCAAACCCCTGGAGCGATCTGTGTGTTAACATTAACATGAATCCTCCTGGCCTTTGGGCAGGTATGATCGGATTCTTGTTGTATTTATTGGCCCAAATCTTTGAAATTACATTCACATTATGCCAAGTGTATTATAGCCAGTGTTTGAACGTGCTGAGCAGGAAACCATGCAATTTAGATTTTAACTGTGTAACAGATCTAAATTGTCAGCAAGTACCTGAAGGGAATGATTTGGGCTACTAGTAGATAATCATGAAAAACTATTCAGTCCCACTGCGGTTCTGGGGTGGAGAGTAGTTTCATAATGGCATTTGATTAAGGCCTGATCACTATTCACTGACATAGATGCAAATTGTTGTGTGCTTAAAGGTCAAGCTTGATTATGCATCAACTTCTACAGTGATTTGTTATAAGGGATGCCATGTAGAATCAGGAGCTCCTTGGAGTCTCCTCGGGACACTTAAGGAGTCACAATTTACCAAGAGCAGGTGGGCACAGGACAATATTGATTCTTTCACGTGCCCCAGCATAGTTTTTGTGGGAGATCAGTGTTCCCTGGCTGAAATACACATGGATTCTGAAAATTAATGGGCATATGGGAAAACATGCTCCACTGCACATGAAAGATTTATCAGCTTGCCTCTCGTGACCCAGATGGTAGCAAAATTAATGGCTGTTTAGAAGCCATAAATTTAGAAATAAAGTTTGTAGATGGGAACTCAGTTTTACACATGTTGTATGTTAAGTGGCTTAGGAAACAGCTGAACCACTGAAAAGCATCCTTTCTTGATCTCTAATTTGTACACAGTGGCCCTATTTACTTGGAAAGATTCTTTATTTTCTAAGGAACGGAGCATCCAGTACAAATACTCTAATAAACAAACAAAAAATAATATTTAGGTCCCACAGTAAAGATCAAATCCCCCACACCAGTTTTGGGAAGAGCTGAGAGGAAAAGGATTATATCCTGCCTAGTGGATCAGAAAGTAGAACCTTGTCAAACTTATCTCCCTTTTCAGATAAATTCAGTGCAATGGAATTTTTTAAAATATTGAGCATATGGTAAGAATTCCAGACCAACAGTAAGAAATTGGGGCATCACTGTGGAAACTATTTTGGAATAAACCTGCCGAGAACATTCCTTAGATTTGTCTCCCTGCAGTAGGGTAAGAGGGTGACAAAAGTTCATCTCTGGGGCTCTTCCCAGCTCTGACATTCCATGATGCTATGATTCTCTAATGTTTAGGTCAACCTAAATGTATATTCAGATGTTTAGAATTCTAAACCCATAGAATTCAGGAAAATGGTCATAAATGCTTTAATTGATCAGATGAACAACAGAAATATATATGGCTTAGTTGGCAACTGTACAGAATAAGGAAATGAATGTTCCTTCTTTTCTTTTTTCTGTTTTTGGTGCTGGGATTGAACTCAGGGTCTTATGCATGCCAAACACCCTCTTTACCATCGAGCTGCATCCCCAGCTGCTTGTCCAAAGGGGTGTTACGAGCTGAATTAGATCCCTTCCTCCAAATACATATGCTGAAGTTCTAACTCTCAGTACTAAAACCTGTGACCTTCTTTGGAAATAGGATCATTGCAGATGTCATTAATGAAGATGATGTCCTATTGCAGTAGGGTGGACCCCCAACCCAATGTTACTGGAGTCCTTTAAAAAGGGGGGAATTTAGATACAAACATAGACACAGATACAGGAACAACATGAAATGAACATGAGAGGAGATATCGGGGTGATGTGTATAGAAGACAAGGAAATCCAAAGATGGCCAGCAATCCTCCAGAGGCTAGGAGAGGGGCCTGGAACCGATGCTCCCATGAAGCCAACAGAAAGACCAACTCAGCTGACATCCTGATCTTGGCCTTCTGGCCTCCAGAGCTGAGAGAATAAACTTCTCTTACTCCATCCTCTCCCTGTTTGGTGTTTTATCATGGCAGCTCTAGGAGATAATGACGGATGACAGCATCTATTGGGCACCAACCTAATATTGCCCTGTGAGGATGCTGGCGTCTCCTGCCAATTTACTAAGAGAAGTCAGAAACATGGATTTTGTTCCATATAAAATACCCCAATTTTTAAATGCTGGCAGCAGACACAGAAGATCTAACAATGTAAAGGCAAGATCCATTTGACTCAAAAGTTACTCAAACCCCTACTTTAAGGATGGCTGGATATACCCCAAATTCTCTTCTTCAAGACAATTGAAAGTTATCTGGACACTCTTATGCAGGCCTGATTTGGGATAAGACACAGGAAGACTCCCAGCATAGTGTTCATGGGTGATTTGATATTCTAACACAGGAACCAACAGTTTTTATTTAGTGCAAGTCTGTTTGTAGGTTCATTCATTCATTTATTTTCCAACTTGTAAGTATGGAAATCCCATTTTCAAAATTAATCTTGCAAAACTAAAAAGCAGAAGTGGAATTTTATTAGCACATATTTGTTTTATGTGTTAAACTAATATTATTCATTATAAAGAGGATCAATGAGAACAAAAAGACACTTCAATTAGTGCAATATCTGAAATTAGGATTTGTTCAATTCTATAGGAATTTCATCAGTCTATTTACTTTCTGTTTGATTTTGTTTGCTCTGTTTTGTTTTGTAGCTTTAAAAAGACCTTCCTACAGATGTAGGAGTGGCAAAAGGTCACAGGAGTTTCTATACAACTTTACATATAAACAGTGATATTTGAATTTGTTTTTCACCTGACATGGATTCTTCTTCCTCCTCTCCCTCCTCCTCTCCCTCCTCCTTCTCCTCCTCCTCCTCTTCTTCTTCTTCACTTTTACTAATACATGGACACAATATCTTTATTTTGTTTAGTCATTTTTCTGTGGTGCTGAAGATCGAACCTGGTGCCCCACATGTAAGGCAAGCCCTCTGCCACTGAGCCACCACCCCAGCCCAAGAACATTATTCTTCTTATACACCATGAATTTGTCCATGGCCCTCAGTTCGAAGGTCATTGCTCTAGAGTATCCATTAAAAGGATTGTTTAAAAGTATATTATTTGCAAACTGAAAAGGGGCAAGATGGAATAACAAAAAAAAATCTCAATTAATCTAAAAGAAGATAAGAAGGGGGAAAAAAGAGAACAAAGAATGGGTGAGATAAATAGCACTGAATAAGATGGTAGACTTAAACCCAAATACTTAGGTAAGCACATTGAATATGAGTGGATGAACGACCTCATTAAATGAGACTGTCAGATTAGGATTGGAGCAGAGTCCAAGAAGTGAAACAAATAAAACATATTTACAGAAGGAATGAAAATAAAAGATGCACCATTGGAACCACAAAAAGAAACTACATTCATCAAATCAGGCCTAATTTAAGATAAAAAGCATTATAGGTGATAGAGGGAAACGTTTTGTAACCTTGTGTGTGAATTCATCCGGTACAACCTGCATTCTCCTACTATCGTAGACCCAAAATATAAAGCTTTATAAATACAAAACTTGACAAAGCCACAGGGAAAGAAATAAATCCACAATCACAAAGGAGAAATGGATATAATTCTTTCAGTTACCAGTAGAACAAGCACACAAAAATTCAGTAAAGATTTAGAAGATTTCACTAATGTCATGAGAAAACAGGATTAATGTGCACATATAAAACATTGCATCAAAGAACCTCAGAATTCATATTATTTCCTAGAACATGTAAAACCTTCCAAAAATTGACAGTAAGCTGTAACATTAAGCAATTATCCATCAAAATTTCAAATGACCTCAAACTTTGTGTATGTTCTCTGATTATAAGACAATTAAGTTATAAAGCTATAAATCGATTATAAAATAGATAACTATCAAATCTGCACAGGTTTGAACATTTTTAAATGAACTTCCAAGTAGCCCATGGGTCAAAGGAGAACCACAGTAAAGGTTATAAAATATTTTGAACTGCATAATAATTAAACATGCATATAAAATGTATAGGAAAGAGCTAATGCTATGCTTATAGGAAGGGATTCCATAGCCCTTAACAGAGATATTTAAAAAACAATATGGTTTAAAAATAAATAAATTAAACATCCATCTCAATAAGTTATTTAAAAAAAATTTAAAACTAAGGAATTATTACAGATAGCAATATTTAGGTTCATGTGCTGTAAGCTGAGAGGGTGTTATAGTTTGTATATGAGGTGTACCCCCAAAACTCCTGTGTTAATGCAGAAATATTCAGAGGTAAAATGATTAGATTTTGATAGCTGCAACCTAACTGGCTCACTGGCGTTTGAATGGACTGAGTGGGTGGTAGCTGGAGGCAGGCGAGGCATGCTGGAGGGGGTGGGTCAATGGGAGCATTCCATGGAAGGGTATCTCTTCCCCATGGCCCCTTCCCCACTCTCCATCTGCTACCTGGCTGCCTTGGGCAGAGCAGCGCTCCTTCATCATGCCCTTCCGCTGATGTGCCGCCTCACCTTGGGACCAATGACGGACCAACCATGGACGGAACCTCTGAAACTGTGAGCCCAAATAAACTTTCCCTCCTCTAAGTTGTTCTGGTTGGGTCCAATGAAACCTAAATATCAACAAGCATCCTTAACTCATAGGTCTTTGTTTCCAATACCCATTCTCCACTAAAAGGAACTAGGGTTCCTTGGAGAAACGCTGCTTATAAGACTAAGCAAGAAATGTGCCTGGAATATCTTACAATGCCAAAGTGTGAGGAAGACTCAAACAAGTCAACCGCACAGTGATGGGGTGCCACGGAGCCAGTTGAAGAGCTTTCAATGGCCAAAGTTAGAAAAATTTTAGCAACAAAATAAATAAAATGGTTATTATCCCAATGTATAAAATAAATACCCTCAGGGCCATGCTGATGTAAATAAATAATTGAATAAAAAATTAATTGGAAGAGAATAGGCATACAGAAGAATTCCAAATAGTGTACGTGGCTACTCTTCCTTTGAGGAACCCAAGGTCTGAATCCGTAAGTGTGGGCTTCCTCCCAAAGCACCGAACATGTAAAAGAGGGGGAAGAGTAGTCCTGCAGTGGAGGACCTGGCAAACATCTCCGAGGCCAGGTCATCAGAGCCAACACCAATGGTGGAAAGTCATGTTGACTGTTTGCACCCTAGCTACCATGTAACAAACGTGGCACTTCGCATCCGTGGTCTTCATCTATATAGAACTTCCAGAACACTCATGGAAAGGGTGCAGAGACATTCCCGCTCCTCAGTGCCTCACATGGGCTGTGACACCAGCCATTTTCGTTCAGGGCCCTTTAGTAAAAACTGGTCACATGGCCCCAAAGTAACTCCGCAGGAAGTGAGAAGATCCAAGGAATTCGTGGAGAATCTGGCCAACAGTCCTGCTTCTGTCTCCTTTGGACTTTGAAAGCAGAAGAAGGGAATGCTGTGTGACTGTCTTGTAAAACTGGCATATTCAAGGCAAATACAATATGCTTAAATATTTAGTCTTCAGGTCCCTCATGGGCACAGCACTACATCAGCCTGATAGATTTCTTTAATCCCCTAGTCTGCAAAATTTGTGCCTCTTCTTCAGTTCATAATCTCCTGGCAGTGATGTATGTCTTGCCACCAAGTAATAGTAGCCTGCAGGGGTGTATTACTAATGATGCAATTTAGAGCTTAAATTTTTATTCATATTCTTACATATCTGTGCTCTGGTATTTTCCAGAGGGATCCTGATAATTTTGAAATAGGATGTATTTTTTTTAAAACCAATTCCAGTCTTAAAACTGACATCTGGCCCTAAAATAAAGAATGTGTGCTGTCAGTCAGCAGATAGCAAACACAATCAATTTCGTGAATTGCATTTTAAAAATGTTTGAGAGCCATAGACAGCTGAATTTTTAGTGCTTTCAGTATCATTTAAAAAGCAATGAAACGTCCTCCTTCCCTTGATTCCTTCTTTCCAGAAAAATTGAATCAAAAAGCCAAAGGGATCAAAACCCCTCATAAAATTGTGCATCTAAAAAGCACAGTGGCTTTCAAGTGAGAGGTTTGGGACATAAGAATGAGATGAGCTGAGCAAAGAGGGGTGGTTTCCTGCAGGGAGGGAGGTCGTCCACATGAGCAGACCTGCGGCCAACAACCCCAGCTCTTTTCTAACCACTTCGTGGTCATGGACAATGTTGGAGTCCCAGCTTCCCTGTCCAAAAATGAGTCATTGGGCCAGATTGGGGATGGCACACTTGGTGGCACTTCAGGAGCCATCGAGGGTAGGGAGAATGTAGGGAGACAGGGCAGGTTCTGAACCCCATCCCTCCAAAGAAGTCCCACTGATTCCCGTTTCATGATCTGCATGGGTTTCAACACACGGTTATGTTTGTCCGAAGTTTCCTTATCTAAAAAAGGGAATAACTGGAAAATGACATTTTAGAAACTAATTGGCAAGGTCACGTTATCTCTGAGGCTTTTGTTTTGAACCTTTTACTTTGTGAACATTTCTGGGACCTAAAGAGGAAAAGTAGAAGCACCTCTGGCCAAGCCGAGGCCCTGGGAAGTCACCGGAGGCCCCCTAATCATCCATTTTAGTAGTGTGTCCCTTCACAGCCTTATCAGCAAATGCTGTTCATGACCATAGAGGACAGAGACTAAAGAGAGCAAATCAATGTTGCCGAAGCCTTTGGCAGGAAGAAAGAAAATCAAATACTCTGTCTAGATCATCATGGACGCCTCAACCTCCTCAGGATCTCGCAGACACACAGGTGCACACACCCTCAGCACACACCCCGCACGGCAGCTGGACAGCAAGGGACCCTGTTGGCATGAGCCTTGGTGAGAGGGTCAGACCAAAACTTCTGTTAGAGTTCAAGGTGTTCAGGGTTGGAAAAGTCTAATCCATCCCAAAGTTGCAGCTGTTAGAAGTGAAATCAAAGATTCAAGATTCCTTTAAGGTATTATTTCTGTTGAGGCCCAGGAAGAGAGACTGACTCTCGGCGGCACAGCTCCTGTTGTAAGTGACAGATGTGGAAACAGAGACTAGCGGTCCTGACTTTCAGCTCCATGTTCTGCCAGTGTGACCTTAAGGAGGCCCATGGAGTCGGACCATTTCAGGAACCCAGGGAGAAATATTGTGTGGCTTACTTGCTCCAAGTCATTAGGCAGATAGCAACACATGCACGTTTCCCTTTATATCTCTTGCTACCAAATTATAATCAAATCCAGATTTGGTAAAGAGAGATGCTATCCAAAAAGATCATAGCAGGGGCCTACTGCAATAGGAAGGGGGGGGGGGGCACAGGAAGCAAACTCTGACATCTACAAGCATCTCAAAGGTCAGCCAGAAAAGGGCTTTTCCAGGGAGAAGCAAGAAAGTCTGGAAAGAGCCAGATGTGGGAGAAAGGGATGTGATAAGGGGGTGATGGTCAGTAGATCAGAGATGCTTTGCCCCAACATTTGCTGGCTTAGCCCGAGCGTGGGTCAAAATTCAAGGAGAGTGGGCAAGGACAGAATCCTAACCAAAGCTGGGTTAACAAGGAGTTTGTTTGGATCGATCACAAATAGTTCAGGTAATAATGTAAAAGTTAAAGAATGGAAATCTGGAGGGGTTCTCTAGGGCCTTGTCATAGGTGAACAAAGGGGCACTTGGGAGTCCCACCTCAGTCACACAGGGATGGGATGCCCTGCAGCAAGCCAGTTCTAGAACATAAAAGGGATTGACCATCACTGATGCCAGGACCCCAGGCTCAGGCCAGCACAGTCAGAACAAAGGAGGACTTTGATGGTATCATGGTGAAAACCAGCCCCTCATTTCCTCCACCCCACAGTCCTCTCTGGGAAAAGTGCTTTATAAGAGAAATCTATTTTGCATGATCCTTCTATGTCTAAAGGTTGGCCAGGTGGCTGCAATATCCCTGCAAATAATTGCAACAGGATATTGATTTCAAAATAGTGAGATCTAAGCCACGCTGTCCACTGCCTCTTTCAAAATCCAATTTTTCGGGCTGCTCTTTTTATGACCTATGGATAAAAGACTCTGTTCTATGACAAAGCCCAAGGCGGTGTTTCCTAGATCCTGTCCCACAGAAGGCCGTTTCTTTGGGACCTTAGTACTCATTACCCAGATATCAGCTGGTGCCACCTGCCTCTCCAGTATTCCGTTTTCTTGGTTTAAATCAGGGAGCCCTGCTACCTCTCCTCTCTTGATTTCTGCAAATTCTCAGGGAATCCTCTCATAGACATTTATTCTTCCTTGGACCAAACTATATTCAAAGCTTTGTGCTTTCCAGGTCTCCATACAAGAGTCACCTGCTGGTATGTTGTGCTGGTCTAGTATTTGAGTTAATATTGAGGGGTACAACATGAAGCAAATGACCTCCAAACTTGTTTTTTCCACTCTGGGAAAACAGTTGGGCCAACCCCTAAATTTCTCTTTATTTTTTACTTTTGCCCCCAAGCACTTGAAATTATTTTCCAAACTATTTGTAGCCATCCTAGCTTTGTTGGGAGTTAGGTTAAACAGAGACCAATAATTGCACGTGCGTCGTCTCTACACTGAATACAGGAAAGCTTTGATGCTCAGTATTTTTCAGACCAGCAGCATCAGCTTCCTGGGGATCTTACAGAGGTGCAGATTCTCAGCTACTGGATCAGAATCTGAATGTTAGCAACATCCTCAAGGTGATCATATGACCATTAGAGTTTGAGAAGTGCTGCTGTGGAGTGTAAGGAAGTTTGGATCAGCTCCTTTCACCCTGGAGTCACCTGGTATGGTGGGTTGAATACTGCTCCCCTCCTTCCTCCTGGTCTCCAAATCCATGTCCATCTGGAAACTCGGAATGTGACCTTATTTGGAATAAAGGTCTTTGCAGATGTAATTAAGTTAAAGATTCAAGATGAAATCTTTGATGTTTAGGGTGGGCCCTAATTCCAGTGACTGATGTCCTTATTAGATAGGAGACACAGATTTGGGATACAGAGGCACAGGGGAGATGGCCATATGGAAATAAGGCAGAGGTTGGAGTGATGTGTCTACAAGCCAAGGAATGCTGGGGACTTCCGATAGCCACCAGAAGCTCAGAGAGAGGTGTGGAATGGATTCTCCCTCTACAAGGAACCAAACCTGCCAACACCTTGACTGAATTCCTGGCCTCTAGAGCTGTGACAGAATGAATTTCTGTTGTCTTAAAGCCAGTTTGTGTTCATTGTTAGAGTAGCCACAGGAAACCAATGCATCCACCAATACCTGGGTTTGGCTGTATGCCTCAGTCTCCATGGGGTCATACCAGTCCTTCGTTTTCCTCACCAATCCTGAGCTGGAGCAAATGTTGGGGTCTCCGTTGAGTGTGGTCAGGCACTTGCCATGTGCTCCCTGCCTGACCAGGACCAACACTAGCCTTTCTCTCTTGAATGCCTCCCACTCTCTGAACTTTCCTCTTAGCTCTGGGGTGCTCTCTCTCTTATCCTCTAGCAGTGAGCTCTTGCTTCTCCAGAATTTCGAGTGAGTCTGTTAGAATCTGCCCCCAGGCTGCATTCTGTCTACATTGCTATTCTGAGTTTTGTCACTATTGTTCTAAAGGACCTCATTCACTTCCTTTAAAAAGGAAAGAGTCTACCTATCCCAGAAGTCTTGTCAATTAGGCTCCAAGAAACTGGATTTGGGGCAATTCCCTGGAAGGCATTCTGCAGTTCTCACTTCCCACATTTGGAGTAGTCAGGGGAAATGCTGTCTCCTGGAAATTCCTGCTTTTTTAAGTGCCTCTAGACTGCAGGGGAAACTTTTCCCTCCTCTGCATATTGTTAATCCAAAGACTGGCTTCTGAAATGAGCATTAGTCCATCCATTTTTTACTCTACTTCCATAGCATATGGGTCACATTCAGAAGAGAATGAGCTTAGAGCAGTTCATAGCTCATTTGTTTTATTTTTGTGAAAGGCTATTTCCCAAAACAATATGCTATCAGGTCACATAGGAATTGCTAACAATTTGTGCATGTATGTGTGTATTTTTGTGGCAGGGATTTGAAGCCAGGGCCTTGTGCAGGCAAGCACTCTACCACTGAGCTACCTCCCCAGCCCATAACTTTTCTTTCTTTCTTTTTCTTTCTTTTTTTTTTTTTTTTTTTTGCAGGGCCTCACAGATGCTAGGCAAATGTTCTACTACTGGACTACATACATCCCCAGCCTGCAAATATATACCTAAGATTAGGTGATTAAATATGAGTAATCCTACAGGGTGTTGCTACCTCACATCTCCAGCTCCCTCCTTGAGATTGAATTGTAGCTTCTCCTGGAAAGAAATGCTTTAAGTCCCAACATACAGAATTTGCTAAGCCATTGACTTTTCTCCTGAAAGTCTCTTCTACTTTCTGCTAATTCAGCAAATACTCCACTGAAAAGGAAGGCCGACTCTCCATCCCCATTGGTTTTTGACCCCCTTCCTCCTTCCATTTTGGGCCACACATAACCTGGGGCAAGTGCCTTCTGAGCCATGAGGAGCTGCTAGCTCAGATCCATTCCTGTGAAGCTGCAGCCTGTCTCCTGGCTCCTGCTGGATGTTGCCACAGCTGCCAGCAGAAGGCTGCCTGTATTGATCTTCGTGTTTGTTTTCCTCAAACACTGCTCATTGCTTTTCCGCTGTCACACCACAGCAAACTGGGGTAGGGTTAGGGTGGGGAGGAGTGTTTGATTTCCCCAAGCTCTGCTTCTTTGTGAGACCGGTGACTATTGGGGCAGTGACGGTCATGTTTTTAGGACAGGGATCCCCTCCCTAACACACTTGGCATTTGGGCCTGGATAACCCTTAGTGGTGGGTGCTCTGTGCACTGAGCAAGTTGAGCAGCATCCCTGGGCTCTACCCACTAGATGCCAAGAGCACCCCATCCCTAAACTGAGACCATGAAAAATGTTTCCAGATGTCGCTAAAGAACCTTGTTGACAAAAGTGCTGCTGTTGAAAACCACTGCTTCAAGGGCACTGTCAGGTGTTCATTAAGCTCAAACACAGAGGCCAGTGCTCTGTGACTGTCACAGGAATCGGAGTGACTGGGTGCTAACCACTAGAGGGGGTACCTACAATGAGGCTCTGTGTTCAGGGAACGCATTCAAATATAACTTGCCTTTGTGGAAATGCCAGCTTATTTTCTTGCAAAACATTAAAAAAAAAAAACCCTTTTGTGAGTTTCCTAGTATGCAGAAGAACAATGAAGATGGAGACATGTCTCTGTGGCAAAATAAACTTTCCTTCTGATTTGGATCCTCAAGGTGCTAAAGCAACAATTATTACTATTACTCCTATTATTTTTATCATTATCATTAACAGTATTATTATTAATTTTTCAAAACCATTCTCTGAAAAGTGAATCAGTAAGTTTTAAAAATTTCTGCACTGGATTTATTTTCTTGATAGACACATCGGGTAGATACATATTTTTCTTTGGTTATAAACTATGTAAAATATACATAATTTTATGAAAAACTCTGTAGGTTATATTTTGATTATTTTTCATTCCCTCTCTTCTCACATGAAAAAATTAACTCAATTGCTTCTCATTGGCATGAGAAGGAAATAGTTTTGCTCCTGAATGCCTCTGGGTACTCAGAGTATAAACAGAAAGGTGACCCTAGCAAGCCTTGGAGTCTGGGAGTCCACAGCTGTCGGACCACTCTATGAACCTGTCTGGATTGTCTGGGATGCTAAGTGTCCTCGCAACCCCTTCATTGAGAATGCAATGAAGGAAATGAAAATTAACTCCACAGTGGGACAGCTTCAGCAAATCCAGTTTGTTAAAAAGAGAGAAGTATACAAAGTAAGAGTCTTCAGTTAAGTAGGAGATTTAAAACTATTTCTGGAGTGTCTAAGGTGGAAATTTCTGTAGACTTGCAGGCAAGTTAGGTGTTACAAACTCTACATTCCTAAACAGGTTAGGGTTAGGATTATATTATGTCATGACCTCTACCTTACATGCTACCTTGAGCTCAGCCTGGGTGACCATGGTGTCTGATTCTGTGGAATGGTAGGGATGTGACCTTCTGGCCTCACTGGTTGTCACCAGGATTTCCTGAAGCACCTAAAATCTGTAGGGATGAACGAAGAGTCAACAGACTGGGTTATAGTCCCACTGTCTCTGGCTACAGAGGCAAAAAAGCAGGTGCCTATCAGGAAAATGGGCCAGGTTCACATTTCCTTCATATTTCCCTTCCATTAATTTAACATTTTCCCTTGATTGTCCTTGTGTCTGTACCTGCCAGCCCAATTTGATTCACAAGTCCCAAACAGCAGGTGTTCAGCCTATGCCTATCTAAATTACATGACAAATTAAAACCACTTTTTTCAAGTATATTTTTGAGCTTAGCAGAGCCCTGATTCTGCTTGTGCCTACATCCTCTCATGTTACAGATCAAGCCATTCCCCCAAGCATAACTCCTACAATCAGAACCCGATGGCACACAGCTGCCTTGGAAGGGCTCTGCCATCCTCTCAAGCTATTGGCTGTAAGTGGCAGAGCAGCCCACCAAGACAGAGAAGACCACTGTAGCATGCAGATGGCTGCGTAAGCATCCCTTGTGGGTGGGAAGCCAGCCGATCACTTGGTCTGACTGAGGCTGGAAGAAGTGGGGAGAAGAACATATCAGCACATACCTGGGACCTCAGTGATGAACTTGAAAGGTCAGAACACCCAGAAAAATGAGAAGGGGGTGTCGGGAACAATACTGGCTAGGGCATCTTGCTGTTGAAATGTTGAGTACCAAGAGGCATTCAGGAGCAACCTGTTTCCTTCTCATGCCAATGAGAAGCAATTGAATTAATTTTTCTATGTGAGAGGAGAAGGAATGAAAAATAATCAAAATATAACCTACTAGAGTTTTTCATAAAATTATGTATGTTTTGCATAGTTTGTAACCAAAGAAAATATGTGTCTACCCCTGATGTGTCTATCAAGAAAATAAATCCAGTGCAGAAATTTTTAAAACTTACTGATTCACTTTCCAGAGAATGGTTTTTGAAAAATTAATAATAATAATGCTAATGATAATGTAACCACAGGCTGCCCAGACAAATTTCCTCTTGAAATTGACTCTCCAAAAAGGGGACAGGGTTTAAGGTGGAGGAAAATCAGGTCTGAAGTTCATAAGATGCTAAATTAGAAATGGGTGCGAAGTGAGGGGCAGCCTTCTTTGCACTTTAGTTCAAGATGAAGTGGGAAGGGGCCTGGTGCTCCTCCAAGAAATCGCTCCTCATCAGAACTTCCCGCTAGTCCCTCTCCTCCAGTGAGAGGCCCGGCTGTCTCGGAGGAGCACAAAATTACCCTAGAACAGAGAAACTTATGACTTGGGAATGTGCCCTCTGAGTGATAGATGCCAACCACAATCTCCTGTCACATCTACAAAGCCGGGTTCAGTTTGACAGAACATTCTGGAACACTCCATCATTTGAAATGTAGATGGGGGAGCTGGCTTGGTGGAGCCACAGGTAAGTGCATGGACATTTATGATGGGATTGCATGGGCTTTGTGTCTCTGAGGGGGCGTCACAGACAGCTGAGGCGCCTGGAGGGTAGACGGATTAGACTCATGAGTGGTCCCTGCTCCTGGGAGCAGGGTAAGAATCACTCTCTCCTGGAAGCTGTTTTGTTTTTAGCTGAACAAAGGGTGCTCACAGGGCAGGAGCCAGTGCCTCCCTGCATGGCTTTCTGAGATCAGTAGAGAGGTCAGGAACAGCTAGCTGCACAGAGGCTTCTTGCTCTCAGCCCCCAGGCACCCCCTGCCCAGGAGGCAAAGGGTGCCACAAGCTGATCTTAAATCTGCAGGCAGCCAAGTGTGCGACCAGGTGTTTATTTTATAATCCACATCCAGCTGGGTCAGTGTGAATCCTCAGCACAGAGGGTGGCAGAGCCCTGTTCTCACCCACACCCCACCTGGCCTGGTGCTGGGGGCCTCCCCTCAGAGTCCTGGCATGGGGGTGGGGGTGGGTAGAATCCTTTTAAAGTAGGATGAAACTGCAGGCAGGGGCCCTGAGGACCTGCACCCTCAGTAGAGCCCTTTCTTCACAATCAGAGGTAGAGTCCCCAAAGCCCAGGATGTGGATCCCCTGGGGACAGTCACTCTGCACGCCATGCCCAGCTCCCTGTGTCCTCTCCTAGCCTGGGGTGGCATGTGAGGGAGGACAGACTCATTGTCCTAGGACTTTTTTTTTCTTTTTTCCTTAACATATAGCCTTTGGCTGTTCTTTATTCTGTTTGCTTACACAACTAAAGCAGACTCACTGTGGGAAAGTTACACACACACACACACACACACACACCAGATGGGAAAAAAGAATCTGCTCTCCCACTACCTGTGAAAAACATGGCTGGTTTTCCTTCCTGTCTTCTCTGTGAACACTTTTACATATTTCAGAAATTCTCTCACATCGCACATAGTCATTTGGCCCAGGTCTATAAATCTTGAGTATCTTCCCGTGACATTAACTTCAACGGCTCTTTGGTGTCATCTGTAAATAATGTACAAAGCCGGATGATTTTTGGAGAGGTTAATTTATATCTCTTCTCCCTTTGTTTCCTTTCTTCTTTCCTCCCTCCCACTCCTTTCCTTTTTAAAGCAGATAGTAAAACCTGTGTTTCCTCTTCCCAATAGGAATCTATGCTACCGATCTGTGACAATATTAAATGCTTAACAGATATATCACTGTGGCATCAGAAGAAGAATGGGCCAGATGAAAACACACACACACACGTATGTATTATGTGTGTGTATGTATGTATGTATGTATAATTTTTCAAAGATAACAACTGATAATTTTCCAAAATTCATGGGTGGTATGAATCAATTAATTCAAGCAGCTCAGTAAATCTAAGAAGGATAAATATGAAGCCAACAACACAGACACATTACATTCCAACTGCCAAAAAGCAAGACACAAAGGTAAAAACAGCTAGGGGAAAAAAAAGATGTATCACACACAGGGAACAATGCCAATGAACCTGTATTATTTCTTCTTTTCATCAGAAACAATGGTCAGAATATTGAATAGCATTTTTGAAGTTCTGGTTCTAAAAAGCAATGGGAAAGAAAATGGTATCTTCAACCTAGAATTCTTATCCAATGTGAGAACAGGGCTTTGCCACCCTCTGTGCTGAGGACTCAACACTGACTCTTATCCAATTTTTATCCATCAAAAATGAAGATGAAATAAAGACATTTCCCACAAAGAAAGGTTGAGATGTCTCCAGCAGACCTAAATGGTAAGACATGGTCAAGGAATTTCTTCAAGCTAATGGGAAATGCCATCACATGACAGCAACCAGGAATGAAGACCCCAGAGGGGGATAAATACCTGGCTTTTTTAATCTTAGGATACACTTTAATTAAAAAGCATATTTAAAAGGGATGTTTGTTTAAGGCAAAATAATAAGAATGAATGCTTGCTGTGATGGAATATGTGCAAATAAAATACATGAGAAGAACACAGACATAGGAAGACATAAATGAAAGGGTCAGTGTTGTGAGGTTCGTGCACTGTCTGTGCAGATGTGATTTGAAAGTAGACTAGGATAAGTTGGACATGTGCCTTCAAGAAGCCCATACAATAAAGTTAGTAAGTCAATGGAACGGATAAAGTGAAATAATATTTTGTTAACCCAAAAGGGGATAAAAGAAAAGGAGGAGGAAAAATTAGATCAGCCCACGAGAACAGTTTGGGGTGGGGTGGGAGATGGTCATCACGAAGGCCAAGAAGCAACTGGCTCACCCATTCCTGGTGGGAATATTAAATGGGGCTTGCACATGGCAGAACGATTTGGAAGTTTTTTATCAGGTTAAATATATGTTCAGAGAATACACTATTAGGTGTTTGTCTAAAAGAAATGAAAACAAGACTCATAGGAACCCCAATCTGGAAATGACCCCCATGTCCATCAACATTACTAAACAGGTTGTTTCATATCCCCTGCAACTGAACACAATTCAGCAACACAGAAGGAGGGCTCCACTGACACACACCACCCCAACACAGGCGAGTCTCACACAGGCTTTAGGAAGTGGCTGGACAACGGAAGAGCATGTGCCATGTGACCCCGTCTGACTGAAGCTCTATAGCAGCCAGGGCCAACCAGAGACGGGTTGCCTTCAGGAGGCACAAGGGAATTTCCCAGATGGTCAAAATGTTCTGGATCTTGTTTGGCTTGTGCTACACACATTTATACAACTCTCAAAACCCACTGAATGGAATACTTTATGGTTGGTACATTTTATTGTACATACCTCAAAGTAAAAAATCAAAATCAAATTAATGTCCCTCTCGTGGGAACACTAATGCTATTAACTAGTGGGTCTACTGACAAAAGATGTTTGCAATATTTTAGAGCAGTCAGAATTCTAAGGTTTGAAAGCAAGAGTGACCAAATGTTTCTATTTCCCAACTCTGATTCTGAATATGCACATAGAAACTGAAGGATCACCATGAATACTGCCCCTGTCAGTGCAGATTGGATGGGATTGCTCAGGCTGTGTCGGGCTGAATCAATGTGTGGTTCAGATTTTGTGAATCAGCAGTATGGATTGTAACCCTGACCCGAAGAGTGGGTGTGTGTGTGTGCGCGACCATGCCAACAGGACCTCCCATTTCCAAAAGCCAGGGATTTCCGAGTATTTTCCAGCTTTATTTTCACTGGGCTCGCTGAAGTGATGACAGTTTTGTTCCCATTTCCCCAATAAGGGGCCTGAGTAAAGCGGCAGATCTAGAAGTTAAATCCATCTCTGCCTGTGTCTAGAAATCAAGTTCTTCACTACTCTGGAGTACTGAAAGAAAAAGCATCTGAAATGTTATCTTAGATATCACTGAGGGACACGTGGGAGGGATGGATCTACGACATTGAGAGAAATGAAGTGCACAGTATCTGGGTAAAATGAAACACTTCATTACGTGATGATCCGGATTATCTGTTGCATAAGTTGGTGCCTTCACATCTGTTTTCTCATCACAGTACATGTCTCTGCTGCAAGGGAGAAAAACACCTGCTCATACCAGGGACCTATTCTTAACAAGGCTGGGATGTAAATACTCCCAGAGAGAGGCAGGTCTCTTTCAAATACTTCACTTAAAAAATCTACCCAGCACCTTCTGCGTATATCTCATCTCAGTGGAGCAAGGGAGTGGGAAGATGTTATCTGGGGGAAGTATACCATCACTCCCAATTAAACCAAGGCAGTGAGTGAGCAGGCAGGACCCCGAGAGGCTAGCTTGAAGTCCCACTTAGAGAAGGAGACACGCAGGATGGATGGAGACTGCCGACCACGCAGAGTGACAGCTCAGCAATGGGATGTCCAGCAGGGGAATCGGGGTGTCAGGCAGGAGAGCTCCGCAGCCACCTCAGTGGGCACCAGTGCTGGGGCGGAGGCCCTGGTGGTGCTGCCTGTCCTTGTGCTGCTCGGGTCGACATGTGGAAGTCTGGGGCGAGGAGTCCAGGGGCCACATCTGGATGAAGCAGCTGCTCGGGTTCACACAGCACTTTTATGGTCTCACCAAAGTAGGCGCCACACACACACACACACACACACACCACACACACACATTCTCTCTCTCTCTCTCTCTCTCTCTCTCTCTCTCTCTCTCCAGGCCACTGTTAGGAAAGGAGAACAATGCCAGGTGGCTGTGAATGACAGTGTTCACACCTGTTGGACACTTGCTATGCTGGGGTGTCAGGGTTGGTACGAGGGCTGGTACCCCAACTGTTACATGGATGAGTGTGCCAGGGTGGGGGGAAGGGCAGGGCACTCTTTAAAGTTAATGGAGTGGCAGCCCCTGCCCTGTGTCACTGCTGCGAATGTGGATTGAATTGAGTGGATCAAATCATATTAAGTCAGGGACTGATGATTTCAAAAAGGGGGAGGCAAGAACACTTCCATATTCACCAAGTGTGGTCAGTGGGCGGTCCTCATTGGCATCACCTGGAACCTTCTTTAAAACACATTTATTTGTTCACTGAGCAAATGGCTCCTTGACTCCCTCTGTGTGGCCAGCGTCTTTCACAGATCCAAGAACAAAAGAGTATACAAGGCTGACATTGTCCCTGATCTCTTGGGACATCCAATTTAGTGAGGAAAACAGTCAAAATTTGAAATTCTAATAATAATAAGCAAAATAAAGCAATCACACATTGTGATATTGCGGTAAAAGAAGCGACTCGGTTGCTAAGATGGAGATGAACGTTGGGCGCTATGAGCAGGACCCTCTTTAAATGGGGAACCCAGGAAGCACCTTCCTGAGGAGTCAAATTACCAAGCTTCATCCCAGGTCCCCATAATTGAGTCAAGAGCATGAGTGGATTAGATACTTCCTTTCCTAAATGTTCACATAGGTTAGGTACCTCTCTTTGAAGGGACGGTAGAGGAAATCTTTGCTCTTGAAAGTATTACAATCTCATAAGATTAAACTGGGGGATCATCCCACACTGCTGCTGAGCCCTCCAGGGCTTAGCCTGATTCTCCTCTCCTGTCTAGACATGGGGGAGAGTATGCTGTCTGAGACAGGCCAGATGATTGGGTCTGGCCAGTGGGCTATGATGAGAAGTCATATGTGAGCTTTGTAGTAGCAAAATTAGATTTAACCACTTCAACTCAGGAAACCAATGGCAGTCAATAGTCTCTGTTCCCTCACTGCCCTTTTTCAGTGACCTTAGAAGCCACTGTGAGCTGGTGAAATCACCAGATGGGGGAACCTCTGTTAAACTAAGTTCCTTAGTAACCCAGTGGAGGCTCCCAGCTTTCTACTAACCTTCATGTAGCAGGTATGAGCAAGAAATGAAACCTAGCTTAAGCCACGGACATCATTTGTTACAGCAACACACCTGAGCATTACCCTGACTAACAGAGGTATGAAGTAGTACCTTCTTTCCCAGAACCCACTGGTTATAGAAAATCAATCTAAAACAAAATAAAAACAAACACTCATGGACCTAGGGAAATATGTCCTACATGGGTTCCTAATAATATCTCAACTTTATTGAGCCACTAAATACATGCTTGAACCTTTGTTAAAATAAAGTGCTGTGCAGCAGATTAATTTAATTATCTGAACTTGGTGAAGAGCAAGCCCAAACAACTGTTCTTTACCCTCTTACTACGTCTTGAGTACTGCTAGGACTTGTTTCTCTCCACTTCTTGGATGGGAAGAACCAAAAGCTTTTCTGATCACTGTCAGTTAATAAAAATTTCAATTCCTTCCAACTTTAAAATTTCAGAATCTCACTCAATTCTGGTTTATGCTGCCCCAGGCTTGGAAAGCAGGTAGACGAAGTATGTGGTTGGTTTCTTCACAATGTTCTTTATTTTTTTCATACGAATGGTTAGTTACATCCTTGATGAATAATATATTATCTAAATTCACTGTAAGCATAAATACTTGAGAAGTGTCATCACCTAATAATGACAGCTGATAAGTTTGTATTTAATATCTTTAAGCACTAATTGCAAAAATTGTAATTGTACTGTACTGTGGTCCCCACTTGTAGGGGTCAGAAAATATTGACTGCCACTACTTTCCTGAGTTGAAGTGGTTAAATCTAATTTTGCTACTATTACGGGACAATTTTCCAAGTGGGCATTAACTACAAAATGGAGATTTTATATTTTCCCCCAAACCAATTTTATTTTACCCTATTTAGGCTTCGGATTATAATTTAAAAGGCCTTTAAAATTGAATCACTCTGTGTTATTTTCTGTCCCTTATTATGTTACAACACAAGAATATATACTTGACTCCTGTTTTTCTTTTGTTAATTTTTTTTCTGTCATAAGAACACCACACAGTCAAAAAGAGGATACTTAAGCGTCAGCGACTCATTTTCATGAGAACGGTTGTGATAGGAAGTGGAAATAGCACACGATTTGCTCTGAGACGTGAATGATCTGACACTAGCTCCTTCCCCTGGCTGGTTTGCCATTGTGGCTGTCAGTCTCGATGCCTTGGCCTGAAGGATCTTTTATGTAATTTAAACACATCCTCTGTTCTCAGAGCTGAGATAACCAATTTCACATCTCCCACTTGGTAAGCAAAGTGGAAGAGGCTCCTGATGGAAATGAAATGAATGTTTAGTCCAGGCAATAAGTAATTGCTCCGTTGGAAATACCCCCATCCAGAAAGATTAATGGAAGTTATTCTGACAGCATCTTCTTGAACAAAATGCATCGGAAGTAGGGAGAGGATAGGATGCAAACTCTGAAATTAAATGCAATGATGTATTTGTTTCCACATCATTTCCTCTCTATCCTTCTAAAACAGGAAGTTGCTGCACAGAAAATACCACGAAACCCCTCCCCCTCAGAAGTTGACGCTAATGGAAAAATCTGACAGTGCCCATTGAAATTCTGTAGACGCTCCTTCTAAAAGAAGAGGAAAAATCCTCATTATATCTTCGACTTACCTGGAAAGGGATTGCTCCAGGTTATCATTTTATTATTATGTCTTTAGGGCCTTGGTGATCATTTTTAACTATTTTTTTTCCAATGGGAAGGGACTTCATTAACTAGGAGTTCTAATAACTGAACAAAATTCCAACACAACCAAAATAAGCTATTTTTATTTAACTTAGGATTATTTTATCTAAAGCTAAAAATAAAGTAAAAATTTAATGAAAATAATAACTGAGAAAAACGTCTGAGGGGGTGTTTCTTAGAGGCAGGTTAGGCCCATGGACGAAACAAATGAGCTTCTGGCCAAACTCGAATGCCCATGTAGGAAACTCAGTGAAAGTTAAAACGATAATGGCATTATTTCATTTTCGGTTGAATAAAATGGCTTATTGAACGTGTGTTTGTGTAATTCAAGAGCTCTTTGCAAGCGGGCAAGAATCATATCCAGAAGTAGCTCCACTTTGTTTTGATGGTCATTGCTGAAGAGGTTGACTTTTCAGTGTGCTACATCCAAGGGGAAGAAAGACATCCCTCGGGATTCCAGACAGGCGTGCCCTTGGTAGGTTTCCTCTGGACAGGCCTCAGCACTGAGCTCCAGGGGGACCCTGCCTCCGGCGGGGAACAAGGGAAGAGCTGGCCCCACACAGATTCCCACAGACTCGGGCACCTAAACACAAAATACTACAGGGTTACTTGGCCCAGGCCTAAGTTGGGGACAGTGTGCATTGTGCCCAGGATGCACAGGTGCAGGGGTTCCAGGGTGGGGAGACAATCTCCAGAGGGGACGGGGGTTCAGGCTTGTGCCCCAGGAGGGAGGCTCTCCCTGCCTTGTCACTGTGCTCTCGGTGGTGACCTGCCCGCCCCAGGGCTGTGGTCCAGAGCACTTGCTGGACTTAGTTACCTCCCTCGTGGCTCTGCCATCTGCAGCGGTTGCTTTCCAGCAGGTGACACCAGCTCTCTTGGCCCCTCTTTCCTAAGCTGTGATGATGAAGTTGAGGACGCTGCACAGGATGAATCGGAATCAAGGTGACATCATCACCACTGTGCCTGACATATAGCATGCCACGAGTGGTGGCCATTAGGTGTTGGTGTCTTGAATATTTGTGGACCCCCTATGGTGTGATGGTGCCAGGGTACACACAGAGGAGTTGGACCCAGTTGTGCCTTCAGGGACACCCCATGTGCCAAGTGGGGCCTGTGGCTGATACAAGTCCTCTCCTGGGACCCGACATCGGCCCCACTTCAGGGCACCCACGGGATTTCCTCAGGCCTCTGCCCACCCACGTGTCCCACCCAGATGTCACAGCTGCTTGTCTCTCTCTCTCTAAATGCTGTCTGTCCTTCTACCTCAGAAAAGGCTTCTCTCCTCTTAGAGTCCCCAGGAATTATTAAGAGTAGCTTTTGGAATTGCATGAAGTAGGAGAGGGACAGTTTCACAACAGGAAAGGATGACAGAGGGACAAAATAGCAGGGATTGTCTTCAGTAAGAGCCTGGCCAAGACTCGCTGACTGGACGCAGGGCGAGCTCTCAGGGAGGAGTCTGGTGTGACTAATGGTTCCATCCACGTGAACTGACAGGAACCAACGACACAGTTAACATTTAGATGTCCATCCCCACGTGCCAAGGGCATAAAAGACCACTTCCCAACCATGTCTTCAGTTAGACAGGAGTGGACAGCAACCATCACAGGGGAACTGTGCTGCCCGGAGACAAACGTTTTGAGTCAATCCCAGGTTTTTGAGCTAGAAGTCCTCAGAGTCCTCATTATTTGGTGCTACAAAAATACAAGTGCAAGAATGGAACAAAGGGGCAGGCTGGGAGAGAGTGGGAGGAGGATTGGAGGTGAATAGGGTGAGTAGCTAGTTTTTCCCCTATGGAAGCCGGGACACCTATGTGTTCAGATCATTTCTTAGGACATAAGGGCAGAAGCACACCCCAGATTGACAGAAGCTCCCATTAGCGTTGGCAAGGTTACTGGGGAGCAGGGGACAAGACAATGTCTTGCTGTACTAATCTTTGTCCTCAATGACTCCACCAAGGGCCATCTCACTGAAAGACGTCATCGTCATGGAGGGCTCTCAACAAGCCTGCAGGGAGTCAGCTGCCCCCATCATCCATGCTGAGATTTGCCTGATTACAATTTCCTTTTTTTTTTAAAGGAAGTATATCTAGTACATTAGCATCCCAGAGAGAAAAATGAGCATATTAAGGGCTATTAAAAATTCCAGCTAAAATAAATCTTTTAATTTATTTATTATAGTGGTTTTCAAACTTATTTGAACATAGAACCTCGTGCATATGTGTATAAAGCATCTGTTAACAACCCACCACCAGAATACACTTGTAGAGAAATATTAGCCTAGATGATCTGCAGCCTTGAAGGCATCTACCATGTTCTGCCTCAAAGCAATAACCAGGAGAGAGAGAGAGAGAGAGCGGTCCGTGAGCCCACTGCACGTGGCTTTGAATTTGCTATTTATTTCTCATGACAGACCTGTCTAACCCAATTATTGCTGACTCCCAAGCACCGTTCTGAGCGTCAATAACTGAGCTACCTGGCATAGAATCCCATGCAATGTGCAATTCTGGCCCTCTAGCAATTCTGGAGTCAGAAACAGCCTTGGTCATGTATAGTCAAGAAAACACCCAGGAAAGAGAAACAAGTTGGAGGTTGAAACAGAAATCATATTTGAATTTCCTGGTGCTCGTTCAAGTATTCCTCTATTCTATTCTTCCACCTCCTTTGATGAAGTCCCAGATCACTTGCTATCAACTGACTCTATCTGCTGCTTGTATAATGTGCAACTTGTCATTTCTCCTCCAAAGCCAGTTCCACTTCCCAGTGAGCAGCAGCACCATTCTTCCCGTGACTCACATTGGGAATTTCAGAGCTCTCTGGGATCCCTCCCAGTCTTAATCTCTAAATAATCATTCCTTCACAAAAAAATGTGCACCAAGTGCCCCCTCTGTGGTGGGCTTGCGTCAGGTGCTAACAATGCAATAGCCTCGGCCTCCTGGAACTTTCACCCTGGCAGGGAACACAAGCTGTCCCCGTTTCCTCGGCTCAGCTCTGCACAGCCAGTCCATCGCCAGGTCCTGCTGGGGTGCCTCTGGTGAAGCCCATCTCACCTGGGCCCCTTTTCCTTCTGTTCCTGGGCAGGGCTCTCTCACACAAGTCCATAGTGGTGGGAGGGGACTGGCTAACCTGCCCTCAGGTGTCCCCTACCCCCAACCCCTAAACCATCCTGTGCCCTCGTACCAAAAGGACAAAGCCAAGCCACTCGCACAACACCTCTCCCATTGCTCCTTCAGTGAATTCTGTGCTGTGCTCCTGTGAATCCATCCATCCCTTGGCCCAGCCCCACATTTCCCTACTTCTGTGCCTTGGTTTATGGCTCTCCCTCTCTTCCCCTCTATCTGCATGATAAAAATACCTGAAGTCTGTCAGCTCTAATCCTGCTGCCCCAAAGGGGTCCTCAGTTCTGGTCCCCAGCTCAAAGCTTCCCTGAACTCCAAAAATCCTACTGGAATGGGTCTTAACTTGGGCCTACAAACACTTAGAGTGGTTTTTAGGTACTTAAAACTGGCTGCTTAGCAGAATCACCTATGAGGATTCCCCCACTGACCCTGGGAGCCCACTTTAGGCTTATTGACCTAGAATATCTGGGGCAAGTTTGGGTAAATTTTCTCAGATGATTCTGGTCCATAGCTGGCTGAGAAATGTGGTCGTGGTCCATGGATGCATTTCAGGAAGAATCTGGCCTCTGCTCCTGCATGCTAAGTTTTCTTTGTTTATATATTTTTGTGTGGAGAGGGTACATAGATTCATCAGATTGTAAAAGGTTAAAATCCTCCAAAAGTTAGGAACAATGATCATGCTGTGTTACTACATATATGAGAGGTACATGTGTTCTGTGTGTGTGTATGTGTGCGTGTGTGTGTGTGTGTGTGTGTGTGTGTGAGAGAGAGAGAGAGAATCAAGTCAGTCACTTTCATCAAATGTTTTGCAGTGCATTGCGCACAGTAGGTGCTCACTTTATAGGAGTCAAATAGAGATAGGAAGATCCAAGAGACTCCAAAGTGTGTGATGTTTCCTAAGGAAGACAAGCAATGCCTGAGTCTGACATTATTCCTTTCCAATCTGGCTACAAGTGGACATACCTTCTTTCCAAGTTAAAATTTAATTGAAATCCTATTGCAACTCCTAAAGAAAAAGGGGATTGACTCCAGGTAAAGGCTGTGTGCCCCACAATCATCATATCCCCTTGATTCATGTGAATCTGGAAAAATCCTGGAAGCCCTTCAGACTCCAGTGAAATTTTCACCAGTCCCAAGAGCCAAAACTGAGTCCCACTCCCTCAGCTATATGAAGTCTGTCCTCGGAAGAAACTAGCAAAAGTGTAGAGCCAGGTACCTGCCCCAGCATGAGAACCAAAGACTTGGGATATTTCAGTGGTTTGAGGCCAAGAAAGGGGTCTGTGTTGCATGTACTCTGTCGGCCTTTTTTCTTAACCAATGAGACTCTGCCCACACCCTGCAACTCAGTGTTTTATTGTGACCAGAAACAGGGTGAATATCGACTCATACAAGTGGAGCCAGGTTCTGGTTCAGGTTCTGCCACTCAAAAATGCTCAACCCATCTATCAACAATAAACAGGTCATAAAATCAGCAAAGATATTTCCAACCTAAATAGTACAATAAGTCAAATGAACCTAACAGACATCTACAGAATATTTCACCCCTAAACAGATGAATTTACTTTCTTCTCAGCAGCCCATAGAACCTTTTCCAAAATAGGCCTTATTATAGGTCACAATGTCAGTCTTGGCAAATAAAAAAAATGGGTATAATCCCACGGATATCAGATCCCAATGGAATGAAACTAGAAATAAATAGCAAGAAAAATCAGAGAAACCACAAACACGTGGAGACTAAACTGTACTTTTTAAAATGAGAAATGGATAAAGAAGAAATTAAGAACTTCTTAGAAACAAATGAGAACAGAGACACAACATCAAAAGCTCTGGGACAGTATGAACACGGTTCTAAGAGAAAAGTTGATAGCACCGAGTGCCTCCTTTAAACAATAGTAGAGGAAGGAGAATGGGGGAGGGGAGAGAGGTTGGGAAGGAAAAGGGGGAGGGAAAAGTGGTGATCACGAACTGAAATAAATTTCCATGCATGTATGAGATTATTGGGATGAACCCAACGACCATGAATAACTATAAGGCTCTAATAAATAAATAAGAGGTCCTAATTAAATAATATAATGTTACACATCAAGACTTTAGAGAAGAGAGAATACACTAATGCCAAAATCAGTGAAAAGACAGGAAATAATTGAGATCAGAGCCAAATTAATGAAATGGAGAACAACAACAACAACAACAACAAAAATAGAAAGGATCCATACAACAAAGAGTTGGTTCTTTGAAAAGAAAAACAAGATTGATAAACCCTTAGCAAAAGCAACCAAAAGAAAGAAGACCCAAATTAACAAAATTGGAAATGAAAAGGAGATACCACTACATACTTGTGAAATTCAGAGGATCATTAGGAACTGTTTTAAAAATTTATCATCAAGCTGGAAAATATGAAAAACACTGACAAATTCCTAGATATATCTGTCCTGCCCAAATTGACCCAGGAAGATAACAGAAAAGCTAAACAGACCAAAATCAAGCCATGCAATTGAAATATCAATTAAAACAGTCTTCCAAGGGAAAAAAAAAAAAAAGCAAGCTCAGGACCAGATGGATTCTCTCCTGAGCTCTACTAGACCTTTAAAGAAGAACTAATCATAGTAGTTCTCAAATTATTCCATGAGATTGAAAGGGAAGGAATATGCTCAAAAACATTCTATGAAACCTGTATAACCTGGATACTAAAACCAGACAATGACACATGGAAAAAGAAAACTATAGACCAACATCCCTGATGAACCCAGATGCAAAAATCCTTAATAAAATATTAGCAAACTGCATTCAAAAACTCATCCAGGCCGAGAGTGTGGTGGTGCACGCCTGTAATCCTAGTGGCTTGGGAGGCTAAGGCAGGAGGATGGCAAGTTCAAAGCCAGCCTCAGCAATTTAAAAGGCCTTAAACAACTTTTAATTTTGAGCAACTGTCTCAAAATAAAAAATAAGAATGGCTGGGGAAAAAAATTATAATGTGCCATCAAAAAGGAAAATAAGTAAATACATGGTAAGTGGGGGTGGGGAGAGCAGGAGATGTGGCTCAGAGGCTAAGCACCCCTGGGTCCAATCCCACCCACCTACCAAAAAACTCATCAAGAAGATAATACACCATGATCAAATGATCAAGCAGGTTTCATTCCTGGTTCAAAATACACGAATCAATAAATGTAATTCACCACTTAAATAGAATTGAGGACAAGGATCACATGACAAATCTCAAAAGATGCAGAAAAGGCCTTTGATAAAAGCCAGCACCCACTTCAGTTTAAAATGCTAGAGAAACTAGGGATAGAAGGAACTACCTCGACACTCTAAAGGCTGCATATGACAAACCCAAAGCCAACATCACACTGAACAGATAAAAACTGAAAAAGATTTCTCTAAAAATCAGGAACAAGATCCTCAACCTGAAGACCCCAACCTCCCCATTTGTAAAACGGCTGGAGACAGCTATCTGCCTCCTAGGATTATTGAATGTTAAATAAAATCACACCTCCAAATACTTTGCCCAGATCCAGGCACCTACAAAGCACTTAATAAATGATAATTCAAAAAATTTTTTTCCTATTATAGAGCTCTGGTGAAGGAATTAATTTGTTTCTCTCCTGGACTGCCCAGTGTTTGATAGTAAAGCTGTCCCAACGTCTCCAACATCCCTCACGGCAGTGGGCACGGCACTGAACCTGAATAGATGCCCAAGTGCCCACAGGACAGGAGGAGGTCTGTGGGTTGGAAGATCACGCTGTCTGCGTGGGGCGAGGAGGAGGTGGCAAGACTGAACCTGCAGGACCGTCTGAGGGACATGGCTTGGCCTCGGGAAGCTTCTGGAAGAACCGTGGGGTGGGGTGGCGACAGGGGTCTGGGAAGTGCTTACAGCAGCAGCTCAGAGCAGGAGCGTGACAATAGCAGGACAACTGGGAGCAGTGGGGCAGCCTCGCTGTCCTCTCAGCATGAAGAGGGTCCACGCACACAGTCTCTTCTACTCCTGCAGGGACAGACACCAGCACGCTCCCAAACCCTGCCTAGAAACACAACTCAAAGGATAGGTGTTCAGAAGGAAAAACATCAGCAAAATGCCAATAAAAGGGCCTCTACCTTCCTAAAATCCTATAATGACCTTTAGCTCTGATCTATTTTTTGATGCAGCTGGCTAGGAAGTCTAGATACCTAAGGTTTGTGTGGAGGGGCAGAAAATGACCTCAAGTATGGGGCGCGGCTGCCCGTAAGTATGAGAGGAACAGAATTCAAAACCTCACACCCTGCTCAATAGGAGGGAAATCAGCCTGGATCTGAGTGTGGGGCAGGGGGGACACTGTCCAGGGGAAACCCAGATGTGGGCAGAGGGAAGTCCGTCCTCCGGGGGGTGGAGCTAGCAGCCGTGTGATGGTGACAGACCAGCAGTTGAAGCCACCTCGGTAAATCAGACCCAGAGGGTCTGTGGCTAAGGAAGGGAAAAAAAGAAAGGTCAAAGGGAGTCGCACAGAAGCAGCCAGGGGCACCTGGTGTGGGGTGAGGGAGTGGGCCAGGCTGCCCCTAAGACAGACATCAGTCACCTCCTGGGCAAGGGCGGGGCCTCCCCAGGGTCCACAGTGTACATTGGAGTTCACTCTTGGTGTTGTACCTTCTGTGGGTTTGGACAAATGTATGATGACATCTGTCACTATAATGTCACACAGAGTAGTTTCATTGTCCTAAAAACCCACTGTGCTCTGCCTGTTCAGCCTGCCCTCCCTCCTTCTGGTACCCACTGATCATTCTCCTGGCTCCATGCTTTGTTTTTTCCCACAGGTATCATTGGGACCCTACAGTCTGTAGCCTAAAGTGAAGCTTCTTTCACTTAGAAATATGCACTTAAGGATGTCTTTTCATGGCTTGATAGCTTATTTCTTTTTCATGTTGAATAATCTCAGTTTATGTACTCACCTATTGATGACACCTTGATGGCTTCCAAGCTTTGGCAATCATGAATAAAGCTGCTATATGCACCCACATGTGGGCCCTTGGTGTAAACATACATTTTCAACCCCTTTGGGTGAGTACCACGCAGCTCGATAGCTGGATTGTATAGGAAGAGTATGTAAAGTTTTCTAAGAAAATACCAAACTGCCTTCCAAAGCCGGCTGTGCCATTTCGCATTTCAAATGAGAATTCCTATTGCTCCACCTCTGTGCCAGCACTTGGTGCTGCTGGAATTCTGGATTTTGGTCATTCTAATAGGTGTACAGTGGTGGGAAATGTTTTGATGGCTGAGTGGGGAGGGGGCAGAGGATATCCCAGGCTAAGGAAACAAGCGGAAGGGAAGACCTCTCTTGACCCCACTCAAAATGGAAGCTGCAAGGTGAGGTGGTGCCCAGCTGCCCAGTTTTGCTGGGGTATAAGATATGAGAGGAAGGACAATGGACATGGACATTCACATAAGAGAGAAAGGGGGTGGGGATTTAGGGCCACATAGTGTAGGGCTATGCTTAGGAAGGGCCCCAGAGGCAGGACTGGCCCCCACACACTTTTACTCCGGCCCAGGCTTTAACGTACACAGTACCTGAGCAGAGCTAGATCCCCTGCTGGACGTCACACATCTTAGAATCAAAACCCAAAGGAAGTATTACAAACCTTGCTTGGAGACCCCGACTCCTGATGTGCCATTTGCAGGGAAATCTAGATGGTTACTCATCTGAGCCCATTAAAAGCCAGCCTGAGCCTCTGAAGACCTGATCCTTCATCTAAACCAAAGCCAGAACACTTGAAGCTAAAAATGGGAGAGGCTGGCACCAACGGGTCTCTCTTTTGGTCTTGTGGATCATGGGGCCTCTCGCATCCTGAGATGCCTTACTTTTGGTGGAGGGGAGTTATTCTTGGCTTCCTATTTTGATACGTGAAGAAACTGTCCTTGGGGCAAAGCTATTCCGGAGAACTTTGTGTTATTCATCAGACCACATGCCAGGCTAGCTCCAGGGTCTGGGGCAGGGGAAGCTGTGCATTCTGTGAAGCTGGGACGCAGGATGCTCTGCTGCTCAAAGCTTCTCCTACAGACCTGAGCCCTTCCACTAGCTGAATGTGTTTGTTTTTTTTTTTCAGGGACCCTGGGGACCTTCTCAGATACCTGGAGACATTGAGGAGTAGGCCCCAGCATAGAGCAGGCCTCACTGCAAACAGGATTCTGCCAAATCTTTACTTTCCTAAACAAGTCTGAAACTGCTTCTTGTGACAATGCTACCACACAAGCCCCTCCCGGTACACACAGCTCCTGAGTGGGTTCCAGTGGCCTTCATCCTCCTCAACAATAAACTGCCTCCCAGAGCCTCTGGGTGATGCTTGGTTTGCAGCCTGTGCCTGCCTAAATCAAACAGCTGCTGACACAGGTTGTACAAGGTCAAAACATAGCCACCGGCCGGTGGGAGGCAGCCTCCCTCAGGTCATCTCTCATGGCCACACAAGGGTCCAGGAGACCGAGCAGGGCAGAAGCTCATGAAAACATGTGGCCCAGACTTTTGTGAGATCCTTAATGTCTCCTGGAAGTTGACAGTGGAAAGTGTCAGAAAATAAATCAGGGGAAACCCCACTACCTTCTCTGCTCTTTGAGCCACCGGTAGAGAACTATTAAGTTTCCAACCCAAACTTTGAAACTCTCTTCTTTCTTTATTTTTTAAATTCAGGTTTTTAGAGCAACAAAGACTTGTTGAGTTGCTTTTCCTAGTCCATCATTCATTCCACAGATAATTATCATGCACTTATTATGTGCCAGGCAACTTCCTGTGTGCTGGGGATTTCAGGTGAGTAGACAAGACTGAAATTTTAAATGAAGGCTTAGTTTTACTAAAAAAAGAAGCAGGTATGAGCCAGAACTCAAAATCCAGCCCTAGGCATAAAGTAGGGTGCAAACCAATAACCCAGTGGCAGTGGTTGTGTTTCCGACTGCTTGGTCATCGAAGACACAGCACAGCCTCGATTGATTAGGAAAGGAAGAGATATTTAGAATGTGAAAAGAGCAGCCGTCATCAAGCCCTGGCTTTTACTTTATACGATCATGGACTTATAAACCCTTCTCCACTGAGCTGGAATCATGGCCAAATTTAAGATTAAATGACAGCTTTTCCAACATTGTCACCACTGGCAGCCAGGCCTGAGCCACCACCCTAGCCTTGTGCTGGGGTCTGCAGTGCCCTCCAAAGACCCGTGTGTAAAGGTGTGGTTCCCAGCCCATGGCAGTTTGGGGAGGTGGTAAGACCTCGAAGAGGAAGGGCGTGCTGGAGGTCTTCAGGTTACTGGGGCACACCTGTGATGAGGATAGTGGAGTTTCAGCCCCTTCTTCCCATTCATGTTTTCTGGCCATGAGAGGAGAACTCTGCCATGAGCTCTCCACCATGATGAGCTCCCCCAACATAAGTCCATGGACTGAAACCTCCAAAACTGAGCCAAAATAACCTTTTTCTCTTTATCAGTGGATCGATCTCAGGTATTTGTCATAGTGTCAGAAAGCTGGCTAACACATCTTGGTTATTGCATTGGTCTTTGAGGTGGCCTTCCTGCTCGTGGACTCTCAAATGCTGCGTTCTTAGCGTGGGCAGCGGAGTGATCCCGTGAGAAGGTAACAGGAATAGGCTGAGTGCTAGGATTATGAAAGTGTATCAAGGAGGCAAAAGCCTCTGCTCTGGCAACATCATGCAGGCAAGAGGAAAAGAGCAAAGGAACACACCTGAGGGGAAGTGGCTAAGTGACAGGCAGAAAAATAAGGCCAGGAGATGGGGGAGACTGTCGCTATGAGGTAGTGTAATTCTATGTCAGTATAATTTTATTTAAGGTCATAATAAAGCTTGGTGGCTGCTCATCTCATTCAACGTCTCATGTTGCCCACAAGACCCTCTAAGATCAGATCCTTGTCGTCTTTCTGATCCTGTCCTCTCCCCTTCTCATTGTTCCCCAGGCATATTCATCTCCTCCTTGTTCCTTAAACATACAGGCTACATCCTCACCTCAGGGCCTTTTCACAGTCTGGTCTCTGTGCCAGGGAAGCCTCTCCCATCACCCCAGGTCCCAGGTATCCCCCTGTCACCTTACCCTGGAGGCCTCCCCTGACTGCCCTATATGAAACATCCACCTCCCACTTTCTCTTTTGTGGCCTCATTTTTCTGCAGGTTACTCATTACCATTTATTCGTTTCCTTGTCCTTTATCTCTCTACCTTTTGACATTATAAGGCAGAGGCTTTGCCTGTTTCACAGATTGCCATATTCCTGGTGTCCGGAACACAGTGGGTACTCACTGACTTTGTTGAATGATGCTCCATAACACAGCCTCCCGTGTGGCTCCTGTGTCTGGGTTTCTCTGGGTAAAAACCTGCAGATCAGTTGCTGAGGCAAAGAGTTGGCACAGATCCCACTTTAGTTATGTTTTGTGAGTTGTTCTCCAAAGCGGTCATGTTGATTTTTACTCTACCAACCGTGTTGCCGAGTTACTAAATTTTTACCAATCTTTGATACTATCAGTCTTTCTCATTTTCACCAAAAATAGGAATGATGTTAATCTATGTAGAAAAAAAGTGATTATCTAGGATACAAAATACATATTAGGTAAAATAGGAGGAAATGGATTAAAATGTTGACACAATAATCTCTGGGCAACGGGAGCAGAGGTGATGGCTAGTGAGGCAGGGTCAGTTTCTATGCATTTCCCCTTCTCTCTTATCTTAGCAGTGCCACAGGGCCATTTTCCTCCCCACAACCCTTGCAAAAGAGGAGCAAAGCCTCATGAAGTCCTTTAATAAGTAAGAGACAAAAAGAAGAGCAGGCCAAACTGTAGAGCCCACTTCACTGACCTCAGAGATTAGCAAGGCTGAGGCTCGGGGAGGGAGAGAGGAGGATTTAGGGCATCAGAATCCCGGGAGACAATGTCAGGGAGGAGAGCCTTGTGTCGTGACAACAGGGAGAAGACTAGAAGGGATTAAGTGACAAGATTTTTAAAAATGTGAGCAACTGCCCTGCTGACACATATCATGTGGTCCATCCAACAGTTTACAGTTGTTGGGGAGAAATGGGTCCAGAAAGGAAAGACCTTGTCCCCAGTGAGATGGAATGGGCAGAAATTATAGGAAATTCACCAACAAAGTAGAGGAATGGCTAGCATTCGGCCATTCACATTAATTTCATTTTCAAAATTTCCACCACCAGCATTCATTTTCAAGAAAAGTATTACATGTCTGGGGGTTGTTAAAGTACCTTGTCTAGCCAGCAATCCCTGATGCAGCCTCTCTCTACTCCTTACTGAAAGATTATTAGAAACACAGCTGAAATATGAAAACTCACAGCACACATTGAAAAAACAAACAAAATGGCAACCAATTCGCTGTTAGGATCTGGAGGAAATCCTGCCATCTGGGAGATCTACATGGTGAATGGCTGCCCAGCACCCAAGCCGATGCATGCTTTGTCGCATTAAACAGAGAAAACTACCAATTTAAAAAAAAAAAAAAAACAGACCCTTTCTTCTTTACCACCTGTGTAGCTCTCTCCCCACCAGAACCAAGCCCTGTGTCTGTGCATCCAACAGAACTTTGTAGGGTGGGGCTGTTTTACAGTGTACTGACCAGCACAGCAGCCCCCAGTCAGGTGTGGCTTACTGAGCACTGGAAATGGGTTTGGCAAACCCAAGAAACTCAAGTTTCAAGAATTTAGAGCATGTGTTAAGAATCATTTTCTGATTCATATTTTCAAGTGTAGGACATCCAAAGGGCCCATTATGCACCTGGTTAAGAACTCTATGCAACCCACTTCAGGAAATGAATTAATCCAAAGGTTCCCATTGTAGTACAGTGTTCAATTCACTGAAAGAACATTGAAGAGAACCTGTCTTTTATGAATCATTCTGAATCATGATTTCCAGGCCTCCATGGATAAGTGAGTGCATTAAAAGGGCCAGAATGTACCCTAAGAAACCTCTGAGAGACACTTTGGAAAATGAGCTAAGCTAATGTTCAGGTGAACATGGTGGAGAATTCATCTTAAGAACCAAGTTCTGATTCTTGTTTTCAATAGCTCTCTGTACACTGCATCTGAGTTAAATGTAATCCATGTGCATTTATTTGCATCACATGTGTCTGTTAATGAGCAGTGAAGACTGACACCTGTCAGACAGGCAGCCTCCCCTCTGCTGCTAGGGTATTGCATTTTATGTGGTCAAGCATGGCCCCTTCCTGCCCTCACCATCCAGATACCTTTCTAATGAACCAAAAAATTCAATGAACTTCTGGAAAATAACAGGCTACAAAATATTACTGTGGAGACAGGAAAAAATAGGAAGTGAGAATTGTCCTGTACCTGTTGTCACTCCCGAATAAAGTGCTAGTCAGGGCTCAGACAGAAGCCTGGCAGCAGGATATATATAGTAGGACAGTCTTTTTACACCGTCTGTTTGAAGGGGAGGAAGTAAGTAGGGTTCCGTTGCTGGTTCCGTTCAACTTGGCAGGACTGTTTCAGATGAAAGCCCTGGTCTGAGCCACAAGTCTGTGCACAGAGTCTGACCTTTGTCTGAAGTCCTGACACAGATTCTGCCAAGCCCCAGTGGACAGTGAAGGGAGAGGGCTGGCAGGGAGAGGCCTGTCTACAGGAACAACAGCTCTGTCCTTGCTCTAAGAAAATAGAGGCACCATCAAACATAAGAATGACTTTAAACCACAAAATGAGTAAGAAGGAAAATCATTCTGAAAGCCCGGAAGAACGTCACTTTGATTCACTTCCGACGTCGAAATACTCTTTTAGAAATTAGGCATATTCGATAGTTTACAAAAAGACTTGGTCCTTTGAGACAAAAATAGTCGGGCACAGGAAAGGATAAGCTGAGGCAGGAAGGGAATCGGAATGGGCTAAGAAGGAAACTCAGGGTCCAAATAACCTGCAATGGAGGCAAGAAGAATGACTTACACAGAAACTAACTAGATCAGGGATATTTAGGAAAAATGAGTTATTTTTCTAAAACACAAAGAAAAAGGGAGAGACCAAGTTAATGAAAGAAAAGACACAAGATATAGAAGATAAAGAGTGAGCCAAAGAGTTGTAGGTTTTCCTATGAAAAAAAATCTAAAACTAAAATAATGAAGATATACAAAGAAATGAGATTTCCAGAGGCGCAAGACTACACATCCTCAATACAGGAGACTTACCATGCTGCAGGATTGAAATTAATGAAAAGAGACACATATCTAGAAATATCCTGGTGATTTTTTTGAGTTGCAGGAATGACTTTAAAATTCCACAAGCACTTAAAACAAGCAAACAGACAATAATAATAATAAAAATAGATTGTTTATAAAAAAATTTGAAACTATGCTGGTATGAACTTTTTCCTCTATGATGCTAAAGACTAAAAGAGAATGAAATAGCAACTGAAGAGATTGGAGGATGTTGAGAGCCACAGCCAAAGGGGCCCCAGCAAACTTCCAGCTGCCAGCAAACTTCCAGCTGCCGGCTGATGATTGGCTCACAGCAGCCCCAGCAACATCTAGCTGATTGGCTCCTCGGCCCCAGCAACATCTAGCTGATTGGCTCCTCTGCGGTGATGCTCATTGGACTGTTTCCCTGCCCTTTCAGACCACGGAGCTGCTCATTGGGGGACTTTTTTTGGTTCCGCCCACGTGACCCAGCCAATCGGCCTCAAGAGCAGGAGGATTGTGGGAGGTGGAGAGAGGCTTGTGTGGGAGAGAGAGGCTTGTGGAAAGCCGGTGGTGGCAGTTGAGGCTCTGAGGATTTTTCCTGAGAGGCTGTTTTGTTTGGCGTGTGTGGTTCTAAAAATAAAGTTAGTTTCTTTTGACAAGTGGCTCCTGATTGTGCCCAGCCAGACTGCGGCATTTGGTGGCTCGCACGGGGAGCGACTGAGGGTAAGTGAACTGCTCGCCCCTGAGGGCAGGGCAAGAGGATGGGTAGCCATTTTAAGATTCTTCTTTTGTTATTTTGTTTCACTTTTGTTTTAAGTTGCCTGTCCCTGGAGATGTGTAAGATGGAAGAAAAACCGCTCACATCTGAGGAACAGATAGGGAGAAAGGACGGATGGACATTTCAGGAGGCTATTATAATGATTTTGTGTTGTTCCAATTTTGTTTCACTCAGTTTCAGTTTTGTTAGGCGTTATCTTGTTGAGTTGTATTATAGTAGAAATACGGGATCAGAAATTAGTAAAAAACAAACTGAAAGAGTGTTAAGTAAATTGTTAGAGGAAGGAGGCATCTCAGTAAAATCAAGAACAATCAGGGCATACGTTGATACAATACAAAAATGTAGCCCATGGCTTTTTAAGGAGGAGTTGTTAAATATATCACAATGGAACCATCATGGTGAAGATTTAAAAAGAATAGAAAAGAAAAGCCCAGGGACTCTGCCAGTTGGCACATTGCCATTGTGGACGTTCATATCTTGTTTGCTTAGTCCAAAGCCTTCAGTTCAGACAATGGTAGAGGAAGAAGAAGACATAATGATTCAAGTAAAAGAGAAGGTCTCTCAAGTTAGTCAGACAGAGGAAAAGATTCAAGTAAAAGAGAAGGCCTCTCAAGCTAGTCAGACAGAGAAAGAAAGTGTAAAACAGAAAAAGCCATCAGGGGGAAAGTTACAACAGGAGACTGCTACTAACACCTTTCTATCACCAGAGGACGTAAGTGTCCAACTAACAAGGCCACCTCCATATGCTGGGAGGTCCCCAACCCCCGCAGTTGATAGTTGGGATCCTGAGACAAGATCTCAAATATTAACATGCCCTGTATTTGAGGCAGGAGGGCAGCGATTTTACCAAGTTTTAAATTTCAAAACAGTGAAGCAGCTAAAAGAGGCTGTAACAACCTATGGTCCTCAAGCACCCTTCACTGTAAGCATGGTCGAATCCATTAACAACTTGAACATGACGCCAGCAGATTGGGCTAATATGTGTAAAGCTGTGCTAAATGGAGGACAATACCTGTTATGGAAGGTTGCCAATGAGGAATTTTGCAAGGAGACGGCTAGGCGAAATGCAGCAGCTGGTTATCCTCAGAGAAATCTAGATATGTTGTTAGGAAAGGGACCTTATGAGGATCAGCAGCAACAAATTGCATATGATCCTGG
>NW_026000206.1:3576888-3585855 GCF_001458135.2 Marmota marmota marmota | reverse complement strand
TGTTGAGAGCCACAGCCAAAGGGGCCCCAGCAAACTTCCAGCTGCCAGCAAACTTCCAGCTGCCGGCTGATGATTGGCTCACAGCGGCCCCAGCAACATCTAGCTGATTGGCTCCTCGGCCCCAGCAACATCTAGCTGATTGGCTCCTCTGCGGTGATGCTCATTGGACTGTTTCCCTGCCCTTTCAGACCACGGAGCTGCTCATTGGGGGACTTTTTTTGGCTCCGCCCACGTGACCCAGCCAATCGGCCTCAAGAGCAGGAGGATTGTGGGAGGTGGAGAGAGGCTTGTGTGGGAGAGAGAGGCTTGTGGAAAGCTGGTGGTGGCAGTTGAGACAAAGATTTGTTCCCATGAATTTTCCATGGCCAGATTGCTGTTTATGTGTAAAACTAAGAGAAATGCATTATCACAAAGGCAAGAACTCAGGCGGGGGAAACTTTTTTGAGAAATCAAAAGAACACTTGAGGATGTACATCAATTTTGTCAACATTAAGCAAGGTAAGAACAAAAATTAACCACCTCAATTTATAATGAACTAACATCCCAATAAACCCATCATAAGTTAAAAATATAATTAGGTGGAAAATGCATTTAATTTGATTGAATTACCTAATCTACCCAACATCGTAGCTCTGTAACACAGCAGGCTGTGTACTCCTGGTTGTTCACCCTGGTGACCACATGGCAATGGCCATTACTCAGAATCACTAGAGAGGACTGTATCCCATACCACTAGCCCAGGAAAATATCCAGATATAAAGTTCTAAGAATACTTCCTATTGAATGACCATCTCTTTCACATCACCACAAGGCCAAAAGATTGTAAGTCTGAGAGAGAACAGCTGTACTTAATACAGGGACATCATGGTACCAAAGCGTCTGTAGTGAGTCCTAAAATTAAAAGTTAAATCCAAAAGAAAACTTGGTTGTAGCTCAGTGGTAGAGCGCCTGCCTTGCACATGTGAGGAACAGAGTTTGATCCTCAGCACCACATAAAGGTAAATAAATAAAATAAAGGTATTTTAAAAATTTCAAATATGTTTATGAAAAGGAAATGAAACAATAATTTTATAATGTCATCCAGGCACACAATCACAGCCTGATTCAGAGAACAGGAAGTCAGAGGGTGAGAGGAACAGGGAAAGAAAGGGAAATTCTCTATTTTACCCAGTGGGGAGGAAAAGACAGCCTCAAGTCTGGTCTTTGACCATGAAAGGACCATAACTTAATGAATGTCTTTGAAAAAAAATGTGGTAGCAGTTATCCAAAGAATTAAAATCAGAAAAAATACCTACTGGGTGTCTACAGTTAATAGAGGAAACACAAGGCCATACCTTTGGCTTTATTCTTCTAAATACATTTATTTCTGCCTACCTTCCTCCAGGAGAATGTGAGCTTCTTGAGAAGACTGGGTTTGTTTCATTTACGGTTCATCCACGATTCCTATAGAGCAAAAAATACATGTGTATTTGTTTTGAGTTATTTATTTTTACAAAGACAAATGTATCATTTCTCCCTTGATTTCTGTTGCTCTCTTATTTAGTTTTTCTAAACTCTGAGAACAATTAATCATGACCACTGTATTCTAGTATGTTTATGATTTCAATTTTTAAAGATCTACTTCATTATACTCTGTAGAATTTATCCTGCTGATACAGTGTGAGGCTAGGACCTTCCAGCACTACTGTTAAATAATATTCCTCCCTTACCGGCTTCGGATGGATTTCTTTTAACATCCTACACATTATATGCATTATGATCTTTTCTTTGACTCTCTTTTCTAGTCCATTGCTCTGTGGGTTTTTACCTCACAGCCACACTGTTTTTATGAGACAAGACCTAATCTGTTTCATTGCTATTCCTGATATTAAGTAAATCAGAGCAGTACTTATTTTGGGTGAAAAACATGAAGGAATCTAAATGACCAAAGATAGAGGAATGGTTTACAAAGATACATTCATACCAGGGACTCCTGTGCATCAAATAAATCAGAGCTAATGGTCTGAGCTGAATTAGCATCTGTGCATGATCGTACTGAAATGAGGACCGCTTCCCTGGCATGGAAATAGCGCTCCCCAGAAATATCCTCAGACTCCACGTTGGCCTGGAGGCTGCCACAGGAATACCCTGAGACCTAGGAAAGATCTCATTCCTGAAGAACGATCAATGGCTTGGAAGAATGTTTGCAACACACCAGTAAAAAATCAAGACGGAAAAGTGAAAATACAGCCCAAGTTCAGCTTTGCTTTAAAATCTCTGTCTGCATATTTTAAAGGCTAAATAAAAAATAGAGAAAAAAGAAAATGGAACAAAGCACTACAGGTCCGCAACATAGTACAAACAATTTTTCTAAATTTTCTATAGTTTTCAAATTTTCTTCCAGAAATTATAGATTCATATTAACAACTTTTAACCTCCATATTAAAACATCATGTGTAGAAAAGGCCAGGGCACTTATTTTCAGATGTGTAACGAGTGAGGCCATGGCCTGAGAGCCAGCTGCAGAGCTCAGGGGTGCTCGGCATCCCATGAGCTGGCCCCATTCTGGGTTATCTCCAGAGAGGTCTCAGGCTGACTGGGTGGTTGGACCTGCCCACACCCCTGCCTGCCAGGCTCAGCCACATTCCACTCATAGCCTCAAAATCTGCTGTGGTGGCCAACACAGTAGAGAGGACGTGCTGTGGAGGTAGCCCTTGTAAGTACCATGATCAGGCTTGGAGGGAAAGTCACTGCTGTCCCTACTGCCATCATCACATAAGCCCCTGCTTGCCCATGAAGACCAGACCATGAGCGCTCTGTTACACAGCCTTCGAAATCCACAAATCCACAAATCCCATCATATTTGCAGGAGAGATGGGAAGGGGGAGGGTATTTTAGGTCTTGGGGTCCTTTCCAGATGTTGGCTGTCATCTGAGGAAACAGCCAGGTGAAAATCTCCAACTCCTCCCTTCTCCTTCTCCTTCCTGACTGCGGTTGAGCTGGCTTCGCTGCCTGGTCTGGGGTTGAGTCTTTGTTTTGCTTTGCCTGTTAACAGGAGCGGCTTGGACAGACTCCCTGTCTGCAGAGGCTGTCCCGAGTCTGTGATGTAGACCCTGTGAGGTTTGCTTCAGGGAACACGTGGGAGGGGGGCGGGTCCTGCCTCCTGGAAACCTCCCCACCTGTGAGGAAGGAGACAAAGCCAGGAACTGGCCCACTCCTCACAGCTGCAGGAGAGCCCCTGGGGGTACACAGCAGGATTCCACTAACCATCATAGGGACCCCTGAGGCATCATTATCTCTATCTCTAGATAAGGAAACCAAGACTAAGATTCGGGGCCCCAAGTTTCTGAACCCTTTTTCACTATTAGACCATAATTTGGGCAGTTTGTAGCTATCTCTGGGTTAAATTTATTTATAGGGGTCATACAGATCCTAGAATGAGTGTTCATTCCCTCAAGGAGATCAACCTGGTGTCTGAGTTGGCTCTGGAGAAGCTACAAACCCTGCTCCTCAGAACCCTGGCAGAAAGAAAGGAAATTCCAAACTGGCAGAATTTGGAAAAAATCTGAATCTAAGTTTGGAGTTCTTTCTGGGAACCATTTGCTAACAGCATAATTATGGGTAGATTTCCTCTGCAAAACTCTGTAAGTCATACAAACAAGAGGCTACTGTGAGTCTAACACAAAACACATATGATTTTTTTTGTTAAAAAAAAAAAAAGAATTTAAAAGGAGGAGAATAAACTGGATACCTAGTGTAGCTCACGAGCAGATAATGGTGGAGAGAAGATGTTGGTGGAATTCATCTTAGAAATATTTTTTATAGTATTTCTTTTTTAAAATTTGTTTTAATTAAATCATAGAAATATTTTAAAAATAAATTTCTTATAATAGAACATGGTAAACAGTTTGACAGTCTTTCACGTTTCCTACTAGTCCAGACATATACGTGGAAATACAAACAATATCTTTGCAGTCCTTATGAGCTGGCATTAATAGCAAATACATGGAGGAACCAGGCAGGACTTAATTTTATACTGTGTATGTTTGTTCAGGTTTATTTAACATCAAACAAATCAGAGCTAATGGCCGTAGCTAAGTTAACATCCGAGCACATGAGCAGACTTGAAATGAACACTGCTGCTCTCAGGATCACACCCTCAGAGCCCACCTGGCAGCCACAGGGAGGGCATCTGAGAGGCAGGGACAGCACAGCTCAATGTCTAGCCACCAGGGACCAGCCTCAGAAGTGCCCCTTGACCCTCTGTCCTTGTCAGTGTCATGGGGAGACTAAGCCTTCCCTCAGACCTGCAGTGTCATGGGGAAGGCTCTGCGGTGCCCGGGGCCATGCCTGTGTCACCACTCTGTGTCTGGCACATCATAGTGTGCTGTAAACACCTGTCAATAATCACATGAGCTTATATACATAAAGCTCTTAAAAATGACAAAGCATGACTTAGATATTTGGTCCAATAATAACAATCACTCTTCATGTGAATGTGACCAGAGGTTGGGAATTAGGCTCAAGGATGTGTACACACGATCTCGTTGGACACAACAATCCTCAGGGCTGGGTACTATGTTATTATCCATATTTTACAAATGAGGGACTGATGTTGCCCAAGATCACAGACCTGGCAAGTGCAGAGCCGACACTCGAGGCCACAGGGTGCAGCCCCTCTGCCTGTGCCCTAGGCCCCTCTTCCTCCCTGTTCTTCACTTTTTAGGAGATATTCAAGGTTTATGTATCACATTTTCCAGAAAAACTAGCTATTCTTCATTCTTTAATTCAAAACAATTGATTGCCTTACATATGGAGAGAGCACATAAGAAAGCAAGATACAAAAAAAAAAAAAAAATTATTCTCTAAAAAATGCTCAGCCTAGGTCAAGAAGAAGCCTCATAGAGACAAGGAGTTGGATCTTTCAATGGTCAACACCAGTGTGTGAAGGTGAATACCACAGGCCCCTCCTAATTGCCTCCTCGGGTATAGACAGACGCCATGGCATCCAGAGAAGGGTGTGGACACATAGGCTGGGTCATCCAGGAAAGTTCAGGAAGGAATGTGGACCCAAGCTGGCCGTGGCCCCTTAACCAAGGTGGAGACAGGAGTCAGGGGGTGCCGTGCTGTGGTGGGGACAGACATGGCGGTTGCTGGAGTGGTGGCCTTGCCCAGGCTACCCACTCCTCTCCCTTCCTCCTCTGGAGCCTGGAGGCGGCAGCCATGCTTCCCCCTGGGTTTGTGATGGGAGCTGAGTGAGGTGACCACTGCACAGCTCTGTGCCAGACGCAGCGGCCACTCCTTAGCTGGTGGTGATGCTGATTCATGGTGCTCTTCCACACTGAGACAGAGAAAGATCGTCTGTGTGCTGAGTTAAGTTCCCCAGTGGAAGAATTCAAAATGTGTGAAGAAGAAAAAAAAAAAAAGTGAGAGTCCCCTGAGGCTTACAGTTGACTGCTAAAAAGAAGTCATTAATTAAGCATTCAGAACAAATAGCAAAGTGAGACTTTCAAACGCTGACTTCGACTTTTTCCACGGCCAAGAGTAAAACTTTAAGTGCCTTTTTATATATATCATTTAAATATCATTTGTTATAGAAAACAAATGGGTGATTTTTTTTTTTTAAAGTCAAAGCTGTGTTCTTGGCACAGTATTTTTCTCTTAGCATTTTTTTCCTTAGTAACTGAAATGGCTTACTAAAGTATTTAAAGAGAAATCATTGGGGGAAAGAAAGTAGTAAATTTTAAGAGGATAGGTTACTGACAAATTAGGATATACTCAGCAGAAGGATCTAGAATCCATGCTATGAGAAATTGTTTAGAAATCCAAAGCCAAAAGGAGGCCCCAGGGTATGATAAACCTGTTCCATTACAGAAAAACTGTCATGTGGATGAGGGAGAAGGCCTTCTCTGCCTTGATGTAAGGAGCAGAAATTAGACTAATGTCTTTAAATTTTAAGAAAGCAAATTGAACTGAATATCTTAAAAATAAAAGGAGAAAAACAAGAGCACAATTACCCTTCCCAACTTTCTACCAGTTGCAGACAAATTGCCAGCTGCCAAGATAGAGAGCAAAATGTCCCTGCAGAACCTGGTCCGCCAGAGCCAAGGATGCCCCGCGGCTGCTCATTGGTCAGCTCCCCACCTGCTCCCCACCGGCCCCTCTGCTCTCCACAAGATGGCCAGGTCTTACAAGATGAGAATCCAGTGATACATATGCACTCAATATCTCTCCAGGGTCTTCACGTGGGAACCCCCAGAACACCTTTCATACCCTGACACCCAGGCAGCATCGCAAACCAATGAAAATCAGATTTCTGGGGGCAAGGCCCAGCACTCAGTATGTGTAAAGCTAGCCAGGCGCCACCCATGTGCAGCTAGCCCAAGACTGATGCTTTACTCCATGACCCCAATCCAGGATTACCAGGACCTCATGGAGCAGGCTCCACCTGCACACACACCCCTCCTCACCAACTTCACCCCTTCCTTCCAGCCAACTGGCTTGCTTTTCATTTCTCAGCTACGTTTGTCATATCACACCAGTACCTGTGTGCTGCCTATGGGGGACACTCTTCCCTCTCCACCTAGCCAGGCCATCTCTCAGCCATGTCCATATCCATGCTTCTGATCCTATTGCATTGGGTCCTCTTCCCCTAGACTGACTCTCCACCCGAACCCTCCCCTAAAGCTCAGAAAAGCCTGCCATCAGAGCACAGGTCCTGGCTATTAACACAAACTCTCTCTCTCCCTCTAATTACTTGATCAATGATGGCCTCTCCCACTCAAGTGTAAGCCCCTGGGAGGGATGAGGGAACCATGTCTGTTTTGTTTCCAACACCTGCCACAGTGCTCGGCATACAGCCGATTGCATGGTTGGACGAATGAACAAGTGCTACAGGTGTGATTTTTTCATAGTTTAATACAGCATACTCATTATTGAAGAGAGCTACATCTGTGGGAGAGTTCTCTCAGTAATCTGCACCCCCCTCACCTCTGTCTACATCTCAAAATGCCAAAGCATTTGTGAGTGCAGACGGAGTCAGAACAGCCTGGTTTCAGTCAGGACCTGGCTGCTTCTTAGCTGTGTGCTCTGAGGTCAGCTGCTTGCTTTTTCTGAAATTATTTTGCTCATATGTAGAATAGGAGATTAATATTTATTTCCTAGAGTTACTGTAAGATTCATCGGAATTGTTTTGTGCAGTGCTTAGCATATAATAGCTGTAGATCAAATAGGAAGAATGCTGAGGATAATTCTTAGAATTACTGCTTAAAACTCTTCACAGCCTCCTCCCTTGCGTGCTGGATGGAAACTCACTCAGTGCAGGGCCTGATCCCCATGGTCTGCATTGCTCCCACCTTGCACTGAAACATGCAGAACCACAGAGGTGAATGTGGCCTACACGGCCCAACCTTTGCCACAGCTGATCCTCCAACCAGACAGCCTCCCACTACCCATCTGCATTCCCGCAAATTTTCTGCAAAATGATCATGCTGCACTGTCTTTGTTCAGCCTCTGTCTACAATGGGCTGCCAGATACCTGTAGCCAGGGAGTAGCTCTTTGTTTCCATAGAGACTGGTGCAGCCTTAGCATTCTGCACACTTGTGCCCTGTGTCAGGGATCAGAAAACAAAGGTATGAATGGTTCTAGAGAAAAATTATCCCCCTTCCTAGATTTATGATTCTTTCTTGAATGGACATCCCAGGACCATTAGATGTCAACGCCGGAACCAATGGAGCTTAGAAGCCTGCAGCACAAGGGTGCTCTGACTAGGGCCACAGCTGGAGCAGGAGACCTGTAACCCAGAAGAGTTCCTGCCATCCGATGGATGAATGCAAATCTCCCTCTGACCTGGAGAAGCAGCACAAAGCCTGTGCCTTCCTGGTGCACAGTCAACAGAGCAAAGCCAATCCTTGCCAATGAATCACTACAGCGAGCCAAGGCAACCCAGAGGGAGCAATTAGTTATGTTCTTTCCCTGACATCACTTTTAAAATATCTCCCTTTGCAAATAATCAAACGGATTGAAGCTTCCCAGTTTTAGAGCCGTATCTTCCAGAAGGTACTTTCAGAGAGAAACAGCAATTTTCAGATTTTTCCACTAACACACTGACTAGATGAAGGTTGCAAAAAAACCTGCCCCAGCAATTACAAATAAAGCAATGGCTCTCTTGGCCCAGACCCTAATCCTGGAGGGTGGGGAGAGGATGCGCTTCCACTGTGATTCCCTCCAGACTGGCTCAGACCTGGCTTTGCTCTCAGAACTCAAATACGAACAGATTCATGTGTTTTCTTGTTGCTGTTATTGTTGAGTTATTCAGAGTGGATGATTTCGGCATATTAAATTTACATATAGATTTCAGCGATGTGGCCATTAAGATTCATTAAGGTTCAGTAATGGAACCAGCTTAGAGTTGAAAATATGCCTACTCTAAAGCAATAATCATCATCTCCATATATTACATTATCAGGGCAGAGAGGCCCTACTAGATTGTCATAATTTGAAAAATAGCCCAACATGTATTTGCATTCTGTCTGGTACTTACTATCCTGAGAAGACAGTCCAGGGGTCTCTGTGCAGATAAATGCAACCCCAAAGCACAACCAGCCACCTCCTACAGACTTCCTTTATCCTGCACAGGCTTGTTTCTGGGACAAATTGGAGGCAAAGGCTGTGTTTTGTACAGCTCAGAGTTTTCAAACTGGAGCATGCCTCAAAATTACACGGAGGGTTTACTCAAATACAGAGTGTTGGGTGCCACTCCCAGAGTTTCTGATTCAGTAGGTGGAGTGGGTATGAGAATTTTTTGCATTTCTAGCAAGTTCTCAGGAGAGGGCCATGCATTTTTTTATAATCATACCAGGTGATTCTGAAGTTGCTGGTTCAATACTAGAGAACTACCACGTGGCTAGTGCTTCTCAACCATGCTGTGCATTAGGAGCTCCTGGGGAGGCTGTAGAATTCAGCAAACCTAGCCCCCCCCCCCCCCC
>NW_026000206.1:3402039-3576672 GCF_001458135.2 Marmota marmota marmota | reverse complement strand
TGAAAAACCAGCCTCTATCTCAGAGCAAAGCCTGTCCAAGAAAGGGACATAACCTTTGTCCTTGGAAAATCCCACAGAGCACTCCTAGGCACATTCCCACCCTGCTAAATTATTTATCTACAAATAACAGGAGAGATCTGCTGCGCCAGGTGTCCCTGACTCAGGCTAGGTGGGGATCCATAGCAGCCCTCTAGCAGCCACCAATCAGCATGAGACAGGGAAATACCTGGGATGCCAGATAACCCTCCCAGTAGTTTATGGTGGTTGATAACAAGTTGGGAAACCATGTAGTTCAGCACATACACCCCTCTTGGCTTAAACCAATCAGTTCAAACGAATACCCCTTTTGCACTGACCAATCACCCCTACCCAACTTGTTCCCGCCAGTGAATGTGCTAATCATGTTTTAGATTTGTTATTTGATTTTCCCGTGGTGTGTGATGATTTGCTAAAAGAGGCTATGATGTATGTGAAGTCCCTGCCCTCTCCAAAAAATGTATAAAAATGCTGCAAACCCTGGGCTTGGGGCCTCTCAGCGTCACCAGTTGCTGTGTGTGAGTGCGGAGGACCGAGCTAGCTTGCAATAAACACCTCTTTGCTGCTTGCATCGATCTTGGGTCTCTGGTGGTCTTTGGGGGTCCCGAATTCAAGCATAACAATCCCAATGGCAAGACTCAAGGTGTGCTGTGTCCTTTCATCAGGAGGCAATCAATGCCCAGTTGTCTTTTTGTGGTGTGTGATGTTGGTGGTAATTATTTCACGATGCCTAGATCTGTTGAGTGGGAACTTCAAAGTGTTGATATTCTAATCCCATAATTTATTTTTTTCTTTTAGTTGGAATGCTTTTATTCAGAGACGCTTTCCCTCCTCTATGGTTTGGTTACCCAGTGGTCCAGTTCTTGTAGGGAAAAAGGATAAATTGCATCATTCTTTCCCTTTGTTTATAGTGAGGTGTGTGTGTGTGTGTATGTGTGTGTGTGCGTGCGCGCATGCGTGAGTATGCCTACGTGCACATATTTGATGGGGTTTCATTGCAATGATTATCTTTATTGAGACAAAAACTGTGCTCTCTCTGGCAAGTGGGAGCCAATTCAAGTTGGCTGATGAACACTTTGGACACGCACCTGGTAGTCTGATAACTTTTTGTACCATTTGATCTAATGATATGATCCGGGTTTATATTTTGCCCTTTTTCTGCCCTACTCCTGGGCTCAGCCCTGATTTCTTTTAATAGGAAATAGTATTTATTTAAACAGGAAATAGTATTTTAAACCCACATGTAGGTAGGTCATTTTTCTCAGCTAAGTAAAAAAGCTGAGAAAATATATATGTTTAATTATATTTATATGTATTTACATATTTAAATATTTACTTGCCATATGTAGTCCCAGTTCTTTATACTTATATATGCATAATGTATTATATACAGATACTTTAGTATATATGTATTATAATTATAATTTGGTATATATATATATATATATATATATATATATATATATATAAAATANAAAAGGAATGTATATGTGTATGTGTATACATCTAATCATATTTTATATATATATATATATATATATATATAAAATATGATTAGATGTATACACATACACATATACATTCCTTTTTAGATTCTTGCACCTAGAACAGAAAATACCTCATGAGTTGATATTTTTTACTTAAATGCAAGACTATGGAGTCAGTATCTCCTTTCTTCCAGTTGAAGCACTCTGATGAAATCCTCAGGATCAGGGGTAGCCTATTTGCTTAATTTTACCATATACACCCAAAGGCTTCAGAATAACAATACAAATACTGCAACCAACTGTGGTTACTAAATCGGTTGACTTCTTCCACTCCCTCCCTTTCAGTGACTGGCTGCACACCCATAGCTATGCCAGCTCTCTCCTTCCCACCCTCACTGAGTTCTGGCTGTACACACAGCCAGGACGGCTCACCCCATGTCGCCCGTGCATGCCCACCTAGTTCTCTGGTGGTCTGAAGCCCAGGGCACTGTGGTGTTTTCCAGGAAGGACCACAGAAACAATCCCCACGGAGCCCTTACCTGTTGACAGTACACTGCACCTTGAACTGTGAAGTCAGTTTTGCCGGATGTGAAAACTTGGGCTTCCTTTCTTTTCCCTGAGTACATTAACATTTTCGCTCCATTTGTTTTTGGCATTATGATGGCTGTCAAAAATCTGATGATAATTTTTCTCTTCTAAATCACTTTTTCTAGATGCTCAAAGGATTTTTTTTTTTCCCCTGTAGAGTCTGGTCATTTTATTAGAAAACCCCTCAATGCAGGGCATCCTGGGTTAAAATTCTCAAGTGTGTTCTATGACCTTTTGATATACAGCTTTAAGTTGTCTTTTTTTAATTTAGTAAACTTTTCTTGAATTCTACCTGATGTTTGTTCCACTCCTTGCTTTCTTTTCTTTTCCAAGAAAGAAATATGTTTCCAAGAAACTCTGTATTGGATATACTTTGGCTTTCTTTGATGTTTGTCCTTTTAATCTCTTTCCTTGTTTCTTTTTAGCTTTTTTATAATATTTAGTCTCGCTTCATGTAGTTTAATCTTCATTTTTAAAATAATTTTAAATGATCTTCATTTAAAAAAATGTTCATTCCTATTTTTCCCTAAGTTTGTTGTTTTGTGAGTTTTTCTGAATCTAATTTATATGGTTCTTCATGTCACGTATCATTTTCCAAATTTATTTTTGCTCACTTTGAAATAGCAAGTTCATTGCCTGCGCTTGCTTTCTGGCTCATTTTGTCTTTAAGGGTATTATTCTTCTCCTTTTCATTTTTCTTTTTTCTTACGATAACTCTAAATGGACTTCCCCCGAAACTGTTCCTCATTTTTCTGAGAACTTATTTTACCCTGACCCTTTAGTAGAAGCCCAGAAGCAAAATAACTTTTCAAATTTCTCAGAGTTTCTTCTTGTGGTTTTTGTATTTTGCAAAAGTATGGTGGCTTACTTTCTGAAATGCCCTAGAATATTTTCCTGCCCTAGGCTTTTGCTTTCCATGTTCCCTCCTGTCAATACCCTGCTCATTTTTTATTCCACTCCTATCTGTTCCTCTGCAGTCTGAGTTCCTCTCCTGGAAAGCAGCCCTGGTCAGTTAGTCCCAAGTCCACATGCTTCATGCCTTTCAGAACCTGCAGTGAACTGGTCCCTTCATCCACTGCCATGTATTCATTTCTCCATTGCTCACAAATTGGCGAGATTCGAGCTCCAGGGAATACTGTTGGGTATTTGGGGGTGTCCTTGTTCTGGACCTTCAAATGCCCCATTGTCTTTTTTCTGCACAGTCAGGTCTTGTGCTGTGGGCTTCATGCCTTTTCCCCTAGTGTTTTGTATGTATTATATTGACCATGAGTTTTGTGTCTAGTTTCTTTTCTCTATTTCAGGGAGACCAATGTCCATCCCACCATGCTGCCATCCCCTTTAGTCCCACCACCTTCCTTCTCACATTCTAACATGCCTCTGCAGTATTTGCCAAGGAAGATTGAGATCCCAGAACTCATCTTTCATGATGAATTTACATGAAAGTGGCAGTGTAGGGAAGAAAAATATTCCAATGTTCTGAAACAGCTCTGTCCAAGAGAACTTTCTATGGTGATGGGAATCTATGTCCACACTGTCCATTGAGAGCTTGAATGTGGCTAGTGCAAAAGAGAAAACGAGCTTGTAATTGCATTTAGGTAATTTAAATTTGACTTTAACTAGGATCGGTGACTAACGGCTATCATATTGGATAGCGCAATTCTAGTGAACTCAGTGCTTTTACTAAGATGGACTTTTTTTGTGTGTTGACCTCTGCCTACAAGAGGAATAAGGTCAAGTCCAATGCCCTGCTTTTAAATAGCTTGCCTTCTTTAGCCGGAATCTGGAGAGATGTTAAATCCCTGTATTTCACAGACTGAGAACCAGCTCATATTTCTGAAGTATGGGGCTAACCACACCCCTGTGCTCCTCTGTTGTTAATGAAAGACAGAACTGCTTATGTCAAGAGTTTTGGAAGCATGGCTTGGGACACCATTAGATATAAGCCATCCTTTCTTCCAAATTTTAATGTTTCCTACTTTTCTTTCAAATTGTTTTCTCCTCAATAAGCAATATGATGATAGGTATTATGTCTGTTTTTTCCCTGTACATAATAGATGCTCAAAAGTATTTATTGACTCAATGATTAGTACATGAGTCAACAAATTTTGATCTGTGGGCCAAATGTGGCCTGCTGCTTATTTTCGGTATGGACCCTGAGCAAAGAATAGTGGTTATATTTTTAAATGGTTGGGTGGGGGGAGGAAAACAGTAATAATATTTCATGAGAAGTAAATTTGTATGAAATTCAAATGTCAATGTGCATAAATAAAGTTTTATTGCAACACAGCCTCCTCACCTAGTATTGTTTATGTTGCTTCACACTATGTGGGTGGAGCTGAGAGTTCTAGCAGAGACTTTGTGGCTTGCAAAGCCTAAAATATTTAGTAACTAGCCCTTTACTGAAAAAGTTGCAGACCCCTGAGCTAGTCGATAAATGCCATTATCTTCCCAGGAGAAACTTGATTGTGTTTCACATTTTAGAAGAGATTGAACATTTTAAGCAGCTTCCTCCTAGCTGTGGCCAGAGAAAATTACATTTTACACCCAAATATACACAGCTGGGGATCAGGGTAAGAAAGAGAGAACCTTAATGAAGTTATTAAAGTTGTAGCATAAGAAATAAAATTCTCCATAGAAATTCTTTTAAGCTCATGCAACTTGAGGGAAACAAAGAATTTAAGACCCTGTTTATTATCTGATTTCACAAAAAATGCCTGCCATGAAAGCAATTACCAACTCTAAATGCCACAAAATATTCACTTATTCCTCTCAGATTTGGGAGAGAGGAAGGCGGACATTAGTACTGTCATAAATCTTCACAATATTTTTCAGAACAAGCATCTTTGGAACATTTTAGGGCTTAATAAAAGCTGAACATCAGCCCTAAAGAGAGGAATCGGGAGCAGATTCATCTTTTGTAAATCTTGCTTTCCATCTGGAATCTTCCTTGCAGGAGGAACGTAAACATCATCCCTTTTAAAAGCAGATAAGCTCTTAATTGCATGCTTGACCCTTGCACAGCTTTTCCCCAAGAACAAAATTTAATGTATCCTGTTTGGATATTGATAGCCTCCTCATGAATATTCCTCATCATATGAAATGAGGGGCGATACATTTACATGTCCCAAATAATTGCAGTCCTCTCTTTAAAGGGAGAACAAGTTGTATTATAGGAATTATGGAGCTGGGTCCCTAAAATGACACTAAAATTTTTACAGCTGTGTCAGTAAAGATGATGGCAAATAATTAAATAGAGTCATTTACCACCCAAATCAAGATGGAAATGAAAGCTTTGGTATTTGATATTTAAAAAAAATAAGACTAGGGTGTAATGAGGACATGAAAATCTAATATTCCAAGTTGTTTTGTAGCCAGAAAGCACACCAGAAATTGCTTGAGAAGGGGTTCACTTTGAATCCACATTTCCTGCCAGACACAGGGTATTGTTGGGCTATTGGAAAGCAGCTATGGTTCTCTTTTGCTTTTTCCCCTTTGGACCTTAGGAAAGCACTATCTAGCCATGATTTGCAAAGTCTTTCAAAGAGCACAAGGATGGTCCAGAGACAAAATGTACGTAGAGCAGGGGAGCAAGGGCTAAGACCTGAAGCCACTGCTTGTGATCAGTTTGCTGCAAATGACTGTCTCAGCCAGATGGAGAGACACATTTGCTTGTTAGGAGGTGACAGATCCATAATGGAACCACCAGAAAACTCTGAGAGGTGCCACCGCATACTGCTTTGAAGCCTGAGCCTTGGAGCAAGATGGATGGGGAGTAAGTTTTGCCTGGTCTCTTGCCAGTTGTGTCACCATGGGCAAGTGACATCACTTTATCCCCCCTATTGGGATAGTGAAAGCATCCACCTTTTGCAGTTACATAAGAATTAAAAAAATTTAAAAAAGTTTTCACAGGTGCTTGGCACCTGCCCTGTCATTCAATAAACATTTATGAAACCAAGATGATACCAACGGTACAAATTGCCATCAGGGAAAAGTCTTGGATGCAATCTGGTGGATGACCTAGTCTTATTTAGAAAGTGGAGACCACCTCAAATCCTTAAAATATTGCAAATGAAGATTTAGGAATGAATTTGGGAAAGAAATTGTCTGGTGTATAAAAAGATGATTTTCAGAAGGAGAATTCCTCCCTCTGGAGGGAATAGAAAGCCTGTTTTTTTAGCCTCCTAAAAATCTGGGATCCATGTGACTTTCCCAGCACATAGCAGACAGGCTTAGGGTGGCCACTATTTCTCCCTCCCCTTTCTTCAACTGCACACAGAGGTGATTCCTGTGGTCCATGTGTGAGTCACATCCCCAAGCTCCTCAGAGGACACTCAGAAAGACCAAAGATGGGTTCCCCAGTTCAAACTGAGCCAGGCTGATCCTCTTTCCAGGAGAACTTGTCCCAGGCCTGGAGGTCACACTGTCTCAGGACCTTTCACGAGCTTCATCAACAATCACTAAAAGTAAAATTAATTTAGACACAACTTTAAAACTAAGAACTTGTAGTAGACTACTCGTGGGGATGGGAAAGACATTGCAACTTTAAGACAGTGAGAAAGGGTCCTGAATCCGGACACACTCGGTGACATCATGGGCATTCAAGGTACAAGCACTAAGACAGCCTGGCTGGAGGGAGCAGAGAAGGCACAAAGTCACACTATCAGGCTCAACCGCCAGTTCAGAGAAAACATGAGGGGAGGGGTGGACACTCCACAGAGAAGTGTTCTAATTTCCTGGTGCCAGGGCCTTTGGCTTATCTTTCAGGAGTGCCCGGGTCTTTGCTTCTCCTCCAACAGCCCCAAGGGACATTGACTTATTTTTGTTCTTGGTTTTCCTTCTGTCTCCTTCTTCTTTTCCCTCCCCTCCCCTTCCCTTCTCTCCCTTTCCCTCCTTCCTGTTGGGCCACAGCAGATGATTCTTTTAAATATTTGAAGATCTAAGAAATGGAATTTTAATTTTGGCAAAGGAATAACAAGTGAAGAGATTAAATGGGAGCCATGCAAAGCAGCCTGGGGCAGCCTCTGTGTGCTGCCTCTCTCCCCTCTTCCTTCCTCTCAGGAGCTACAAAAACTCCCCTGGAGAGCAAGGAAGGCCCTGGAGGCAGCAATCTGGCTCCTCATCTCTCTGACTCAAAAGCAGAGCATCTCTGACTCAAAAGCACTGCATTCTGTCCCCTAATAACCAGGCCAGGCCAGGTTCTGCACACACAGTGCCAAACCACTTTGCAATGCTGCAATAGAGGCCTTAAGGCACCCGGCAGCTTGAGCCACCTCTGTGCCCTTCCTTTCTTTCCCTGACTGGTGACTCAACTTGAATCTTCCTCACTCCCATGGCTCACTTTGGGCCAGTGACCTTGTTATTTGAACCACAGTAGGACACAAAGGCAAGATATGGCCCTGGTCCGAAGGCAAAGACTCTGAGGGACCCTCCTGTCCAGGAAGCTCACTCTTTAGGAAAGATGGACAAGAGTGGAATGTGAAGGGCCAGGGACAGCGGAGAGGAAACTCCCTGAGTGGAAATGGTCCAGTTCAAAGAACTATTCAGGTGTATCTCCATCCAGTGAAGACCAGTAGACTACATTAAAATAGCTGAGCGTAGCCAAATATCACATTATTCCCGACTGGCTGTCAACTTCATCCAAAGGCCAAATCCACTGCAAAGATAAGTGTGGGGCTCAGAAACTGTGTGATAATGAGTCTTAGGAGAAAAGGCACTCCAAGAGCTGAGCCTCGTTCATTCCCCGCTTACACAGCCTAGATCAGCTTCTGTCAAGGCTCTTGCAACCATAATTAAATAATAATCATGTTTATTAAGCATTAGGGAAATGCAAAGTGAACCATATGAGGCAGTCATAATGCACACCTATTAGAATAGCAAAAATTGATAGACTGCTCATGCTGAGTGTTGGCAAAGTGGTGAAGGGACTGGAAGAAGAGATTGGAACTCTCCTATACTGCTTTTTTTTTTTTTGGGGGGGGGGTGAGGAGTACTGGGGATCCCACCCAGGGGTGCTTAAATACTGAGCCACATCCCCAGCCCTCACCTCTTCTGTTTTAAATTTTGAGACAAAGTCTTGATAAGTTGCTGAGGCTGGCCTCAAACTTGCAATCCTCCTTCCTCCTGAGTTGCTGGGGCTACAGGTGTGTGCAGTGGGCTGGCTTCTATACTGCTTTTGAGGGTATAAAAGAACAACCACTTTGCATGTTAAAAGTTGAACATCCACATATTGTGTAATCTAGCCACTATCCTCTTGGGTGCTTACCCAAGAGAAATGAGAGCTTATAGCTATACAAAGACTTACACATGAATGTCCAAAGAAATTTTATTTGGACACTGGAAACAACCACACTGTCCATCAAAAGTGAAAGAATAAGCAACTTGTGGTATATCCATACAATGGAGTGCTACTCAGGAATAAAGAAGAATGACCACCAGAGCACTCAACATTGATGAAGCTCAAAATAACTATGAGAGAAAGAAGACAAAGAGGACATACATTTGTCTGATTCTATGTATACAAAATCCTAAAAAATGCAAACTCATTTATAGTGACAAAGCAGGTTCACTGTTCCTTGGGGACAGGGAAGTAAAGAGAGGTAGGGGATTATAGAGGACAGGAGGAATCCTTTGGAGGTGATGGATACATCACTGACTCTAGCATGAGGGTGGTGTCACAAGGGTAAACATATGTCAAATATCATCAAATTGAACTCTTTCAATGTGCAGGACATTGCATGTCAATTATATCTCAGGACATCTATTCATTGAAGAGAGTACTCTGTACATACATACATTCAGGGCCTGTCTATCACAGAGACAGGCACTCTCTGTGGGTGATAGAGACAAGTTCTTGGTCACCATTTGGGCTACAGCATCTCATTTAATTCTTGACACACAGCAGGCAGGCAACAACTATTAGCTGAATGAATTAATAGATAAACTAGTCCCTGCCCAGGCAGGTATCTGATGTTACCACTTCTACCACCAAGTCAGTTACAGTCCTAACACTTTTTAAAGAACCAGTTGGTTACTCTGGGGCATTTAAAGATGAGCACTCTTACAGCTCATAAGAAAAAATTCAAAAAGGTTTGAAATTAGGGATCCTGATTTTAAGTAATTCTTACTTCTGTTTCTAATTATATCATGATTAACAGAAAATTGGGGAGTACAGAATTATAGAAAAGAAATTTTTTGAACTGATATGTCTTGGCCTATTTTCTTGAAAATATTTCCTCTCTAATGAACAAGGGTCCATCCTCTTGCAGAGAGACTCCTTGTCCATGACTTTGGCTCTGTGCTGCCAGATTCATCACCACACCCAGGGACCCAGGGCCCTTGGCCCCCCTCTGTGGCAGGCAGCCTCCTCAGCATGAGCTGCGTTTGTTCGTTGCCCTCATCATTTGGGGCACCTACCTTTGTCTTATTTAGACTAGAAAGAACCAAGGTGCTCAAGAATCTGGTGAGAGAAACTGCTTTATTTTGTCTTATAGCTTCTAAACTTTCACAGAACAAAAATGATTCCCTCGTACAAGGCTGTACACCTAGGAAGTCTCTCTGATGAGGGTGTCAGTAACAACTCATAAGTCCCCGTCACCCCAGGACATACTTCATGCTGCGAAGCCAGGGAAACTTGGCCGCAGAGCACAGCTGGCTAAGGTCTCATGGGAAACGGAAAGCTGTTGGCCCTTCACAGAGCTTGGAGGACGGTGAACTTCTACAAGTCAGTGGGTGCAGGATATTTGTGCTTTAGCTTTTCCTCCCATCTCAACCCAATGCCATTTATTGAACACCTTCTATTTTCAAAGCCCTTCTTTAGATGTTGCAGGGAACACAGGAGGCCAGCAGAACAGGCCCCATCCCCAGGAGCTCACTGAGAGGGGAACAGAGGAGGAAAAGGGCACCTGCTCTCAGACAATAGCAGCGCCCAACCCCCACTACCTCACCTTTTCAAATCTAATCAAAGGCAGATTCTCAGCCATGCATTTTCAAAATTACCCAAATACCTTTTAAAAATACAGAGATACCAAGGCTCCATTGAGACTTTCTGGATCTGAATCTTTGATAAAAGTCACTGATAAAATCAGTTTAAAAAAATGGGGTAAACAGGTCTAACACAAATTTTACAAGTATTATTCCTAGATATTTTATCCCATAATTTTGAAAAACTAATTTTAACTGCAGTAAAATGTGAATAATATAGCATTTACCATCTCAACCCACTTTACGTGCCCAGCTCCATGGCATGTAGCCATGGCCACTATCCACCCTCAGAACTCTTTTCATCTTGCACAATTGAAACTCTGAGCCCACTAACAACAGCTCTCTCCCCAGAGGTCCCATCCACCTCTGCCTCTGTGCTCTACAGACCTTGTAAAGTTGGACCTCATAATCTCCAGTGTCACATTTGTTGGGACTTCGTTTTTAAAAGATTTTTTAAAAAAGCAGTAGAGTGCGTGTCTCTCTTGGATAGATCACAACAAACAACTATAGGATGGACAAAGAAAACAACCTTCTTGATGTAAGGGTAAAAGAAATTGAAGTTAAAGCGTAAAAGTTAAAGGGTAAAAGACCGGGTGTTGTAAAGTTTCTAAGCTGCAAGGTCTGAGTTAAAATGTAAAGGATTAGGTATTGTTAGGTTTCTATGCTACCTGCAAAACCTGAAATTTCTGTAGCTGTTAAGACAATGCTTGGAACTGCCCAGTAAATATTTCCCCTGACTATTTGGATTGTTTAATAAGGGCTCTGTGTGGTCGCACATAGGCATTGCAGGGCCTGGACCAATCAGTTTAAATGTAACCCCCTCCTTAGGAATGACCTATCACTCCAGCCTGACCTGTTCCCGCCAATGAATGAACCAATCATGTTTAGGAGTTGTTGTTCAATTTTCCCGCGCCTAATGCTGATTTGTTCTGATGTATACAAAGCCCTCCACCCTCCCCAAAAAGTGTACTCAAGCAGTGCTCAGCCCCTGCTCGGGGCTCTGGGCTGCTTTCCCTTCTTGAGTGGGCACGGAGCCCCAGCATGCTGGTTCAATAAATCCCCCTTCTGCCAATTGCATGAGTGGTCACTTGGTGGTCTCTTTCTCCGACGTTTCGCAGGACCCTTACACTTGATATTATGCCACCGAGTTATTGGGACCGAAGACTAGATTTCTAGGGACCCACATTAAAAGAAGGCTTTATTTCAGGGAATTTAGGAGCAAAGATGAACACTGGGAAATACATCCCAGTGGCCCAAATAATTGTGAAAACAACCTTTGTCAGAGAATGAATGTGAGGAATTCAAACACAAATTGTTTTTGAATAAGAGTTCTCATCCCTAAGCTCTATTTCAAAAATCTGAACAGAGTGCATAAAAGCATATTTAATATTTCTTTTTATGTTTGACTAAGTCAGAAAGTACGATTTTGCTCCTGTCTTTAATAATGACAGAACTTGTAGTGTAAATATTCTTCAAGAGAGTTAAAAGAGGATGTATCACTTTCATTCACACTAGGAAATAAAGGTAAACAAACCATGTTGGCATTTTTGCTGAAGTAGAGAAAACCAAGACAATCCCAAGAAAGAAAATCCAGCCAAGCCTCTCCCCATCCCAAAACATCCCAAAAGCAGAGAATGAGAAATGACGGAATTAACACCAAAGGTACAAAAATTACTTCAACAATCATAAACTAAAAAGCAACTTTGAGAACTATGGGAAAGGAAGTTGGCACATATGCCCAACACCTCCCCTGCCTCTCCTTGCTTCCCAGATTACATTGCCGTTACCCAAGATGGCAAAACTTGGCGGGATCCAGGGTGGGCTGGAGACACAGGGAAACAGAGAAGGCAGGAAGTTCCCAGTGGCCCCCTGCAGTGGCCCCCTGCAGCTAGTGTACCTGCCTGAGGATCTCTGAGATCACCCAAGAAATCCACACAATGCAGAGAAAGTTCTTCCAGGAAGACTGAATTCTCTCTAGCACCCCAGACATTGGGGAGATAGTAAATTATGTTTTTATAAAAGCCAAACAATAATCTCATGATGGGATTGCAGGAGCAGATGGAAAAGCAGGCACAGAGCTTGCAGACACCTCAGCCAGAAATTTTAAATGAGCCTCAGATGCAGAGGTTCTCACCCAGGAGCAGAAATCCAATGGTAGGTGACTGTGAGCAAGGGTGTCTTCCAGGGGCAGCTCCACAGACCTGACCCACTCTGGCATGGTCCTGTTAGCAATCAGCTGAGGGTTGTTTTGCTCAATTTGGATGGAAATTATGAAATGGTAAAATGCAGTTCTTTCGGTGTTATGATCTCCCAGCTCTCGGTGCTACCAGCTCAACCTTGGGCATCTTTGCTCAATACAAGATAGACATCCCAAGGAGGCAGGCAGCAATTCCACCCAAACAAGGCTTTCTTGGGGCTTGTGCTCAAGCACAAGAGACAACATGTGGAGGGGGACCCCGGGTTTGGCTCCCAGAAAGCAGACTTGCACAGGTGCTCTCTCAGCTGCTGCACCAGATGTAGAATCTCTACAGTCACATCTGCATTGGGCTCACAAGGGATGGTGAAGGTGCCCACTACTGACCCCAGGAGGCTGTGGGGAAATCCCTGGGCAAGCCAGAGCCTGGTGGTCCCTGAAGCACAGGCAGCAAGTAGAAAAGACTGTTGCCATAGGGGTGGGGTGACAGGGGTTGGCAGTGGGGGTGGAACACACCTTCTGGGGAGGATTGAGCCTTCCTATTCTCTGAATACAGCCCCAAGTCTGGGTAGATGTAAGAACTGAGGGGTCTATAACTCATAATTAAAAAAAAAAAACCTTCCTTATGAGAGAACAAAAAATATAATTATAAAGTTTATTTGGAATGCAAAAAGGAATTACATCAAATTTCAAATCTGACAAAAACTTGACAAATACCACTGTCTGATATTTGGAAAGATAGCATGATCATTTTATTAATTTACTGCCTGACTTCTATTTTTCCTCTTTTAAAAAATGTTGCTGTTTATATTCTGATCTCTTCACATAACGATGATTTTATAACATGTTTGATAAAATAAAATAGAAAGCTAATTCCGTCTTTGCTCTAGCATGATTGATCAAAATTTGTTTTTCGCTTGTTGATATAGGAACATTTAGTTAACCGTCACAATTTGTTCTTGGTGACAGCATGCGATGATCTTCAGATTGTTAAATTCGAGCAGACTCTATCACATTCTTTGTGTAATTGTGATGTAGCATTTGGAAGAATTTCCCACAGACCAGCCACAGAAAGTTCAAGACTCATTTCTTCTCTTTTTCTATGTTTCTGGCATAAGATACCAGACGAAGCCTGTCATGATTTGAGGTGAGTCACAGTTGATGGTCAGAGCATTCTCAGCACTTGTTCTTATACCCAGAGGCAAACAATAATTTAATTCTATGCAGCAGTGAATGCAAACCACACACACAAAATCTGACAAATAAAACCAAATGTTTCCTAATTCGACTTTCCTTTAGCCAGATGCCAACTGTGCCCACAGCCACTCCAGCATCAAACCAGGCATGGGGATGGGAGGCTGGAGTGGAAAGAGACAGTGGTCCCAACTAATTAAAGACAAAATTCCTTCTTTCTGCAAATTTTGCAAAAATATGTAACCACTGAACATCTTCCAGAATTCTGAAGTAGCGTATTCAGGAACAGGATCACAAAGCGTGAGCTTCACTAGCTCCGTGGTGAAGTCACTTCCACCTTGACTCTTCCTAGGGCCTGGGGTGGCGTTCCTTTTTGGACCCGGTCACCTTGTCTATAAAATGGGAAGGAACATCTACTGAAAAAATGGGCTCACCATGAGGATGAAGTGTCACAGCACACGGGAAGGGCTGAATCACTTAACTCCAGCTTCTTCAACAAGTGAGCCCCAGTGTTTCAATGTCTTGACAAAAAGGAAGAGTTTTATTACACACCAGCCCAGTGTGGCCGTGCAGGGTCTGCAGGTGGCTTTGCTCTACATGGCACCCAAGCTCCTGTGCTATGACCCCATCATTCCTTAGGGGCTCAAGAGGCTCAGGGGAGTGTGTCTGGAGCTAAGAAGAAAGAAATAGTGGGAAAGGGACACCCAGCTCAAACCCTGGTCCTGAAGCGGCACCTTGCACCACACTCTGTATTGATGTGAATAGACTCGAGAACGCGCTGCATCTAGAAAGGAGGCACAGTGTGTGCTCTGACAGGCAGTTCATCTCAGCCGCAGTGTGTGGCCCAGGACCCAGCACACAGTAGGAGCTGAGCAACCAAAATGCTCAGAGGGTCCACAAAAGGCCATCCCTCTGAACTGGGGCAGCAACCAGAAATGCCTGAAGGGACACATCAGGTGTCACAGATGAGCAAGGCAGCCCAGGGAGAGGGGCGTAACTGCAAACATGAGGACAACTGTCAGCGAACCCTGAGGAGACTGCAGAAGAGGTGTGGCTGGGCCACCCAAAGATGGGACACCTCATCTAAAGAGGATCTGTGACACTCAGGTCCAGGAAAATGTAGCCCTGTGGAAACAGAGGTCCATTTGGTCAGAGAACCTGATTTTCAATAGAACCTGGAATTCTGGGCTTCTGGTAAAATCTCCTTGTTGATAAGTGGAATCAGGTATCTATTGCTGCATAAAACAAGCACACAGAACGGAACAATGCGCAAGGGCTGCCCGGATGCTCACGCCGTTGCTTGTGGTTCTACAGGTGAGCAGGCGTGGGGTGATGGTCAGCCTAGACCCTCTTCCCCTCATAGTATCTCCCCCTCCAGGACAGCCAAACCCAGCAGTTTCTTGCTTTCCTAAATGACATTTTGTCGGTACATGGTCACACTGGCTGGCTTATATGCTGTCTGTGGCTGCTTTCACTGCAAGGGCAGATTTGAGCAGTCATGACAGAGACAGTATGTTCTACAAAATCTACAATAGTTATTATCTGGCCCTGTGCAAAATTTTGCCGACCCATGCTCATTGAATTTCAAGAAGAGGTACTGATCATCGAGGATGACATAACATACATCATCTAATTTAACCCTCCAATACAACAAGGGACGTAAATGGCTCCCAAATTGTAGAGGAGGATGCTGAGGTTCAGGGTGGATCAGTGACTTGCCCAATTTTTGACAGGCAGTAAATAGATTCTACACACTCCATGATCTGGGGGTTGTAGAATCTATAAACTGCCATTGGGTTGGGCCATGCAGAGCCTGTGACCATGGTCAGGAGGAAAGAAAAGCCTCCCAATTTCAGTGGTGACTTCTGTGTAGATGCTGCCTGTCCTGCAGTCTCATGGCTGGCAGTAATGGAAAGGTCCTCACACTGTGGGTTTGGCCTCTCCAGGGTGAGCTGCTCACCACCCTGTCAGCAGGCTTCGTCATCGTAAACAAATTGCCTTATCTAAAGGGAGGTTTCCAACTGGGTCCAGGCAGGAATCCAGTAAAGAATTTAATTGCATTTCTTGAATGATTTAAGTATTTAAGCATTTGTGTTGGATGTAGAAGTTTATATTTTACAATCAATCAGTCAACCAACGGATAAAAGTGGTTGTATCTTTTGTAAGCTTGGCCTCCTTTGCAGTTGTAAAAGGAAACCATAGAAAGAAATCCCATTGGAGGGGACCAAAACAGAGAGCCACAGAGCTCAAAGGACAGCTCCCAGGGCCTGACCCAGGAAGTCTCTGCTGCCCCATGCCCTCAGAGGTAATGGTGCTCCCCAGTTCTCCAACACCGTCACCACCTAAGGGGTCCCACCACCCAGGGCCGCCATATTCCCTCCTTTCTCCTTCCTCCAGCCTTCTGAGGCCAGTCGAGAGATCCAGGTGACGGAAGGCCACTGTAGGTGAGTGGCCACTCTTCACCACCAGCCTTCCCTTGGCCTCACCACATATATTTGTATAAGGAATCATTAGGGGAACAGCAAACATAGGTCAGGGGCATGCAGACACACCCCAAATCCTACTACCACAGGTTTTCCCTGGAGCCCCCCCCCCCCTCAACCTAAGGTGGGCTTAGAAAGGCTTCTCTAAGGTATGGAGGATGAAAGGTAGTTTCAGTTTGATTTTTTAGGGTGTTTTGCAGTGGGGAGGTGGGGAGCGGGTGTTTGGAGAGCAACTGAGTGGTGCTGGGGTTGGTCGGCACCTGACAGATGACATCTCTGTGGTCTAGATGAACCTGTCTGGTCTCTGTTGGTGGCATGAGCTTTAGCACAGAACCTTTGGAGCCCGCACTGTGTTCATTCTCTCTGCTGTGTGACAAACCAGAGAGAGAGCAGGAGAGAGGTGGCACTAACGGAATGCACAGAGCTGCCAAGATTGACTCCCAGGGCCCAGGGTCAGGTGACTCTTCAGGGAGTTTGACCTCTGGGGGAAAGAATGGACTCAGACCTTGCCCATGTGGCAAGGTTGCTCCCAGAGAAAAGGTGTGGGCGCTCCAGACAAGACCCTTCCCGTGCCAAGCCCCACGGTTCTAGGGCACAACAAGGAGGCTTTGTCCTGCTTTGCCCCTGCTCCCCCAGGTGAGTTCCCACGGAGCTAGGTGCCTAGTCAGGCCTGAGACATTCCTGCCCTCTCCTGTTTGTCCCTTCCTTTAAGGACAGAGACTGAGGGAGCTGCCCCTGCATGGGGTGTGCGACACCTGCACGCTGGCCCAGGAGAGACATCACATTTCTCCGTGAGGACACTCAGGAAAGCAGCTTACGGGAGGAACGCTCAGCCTTGTGCCTGCTAATTAATTTTAAACACCACATGGGCCTAAAAACATCTTGCTGTGATTTAGGAGCAGATAGAAAATACACTGCTGAAATTTCAGAAAGCAGGGTCTGACATCTAGAATACAAACAATAATAAATGCTGGAGAGACGTGGAGAAAAAGGAGCACTTTGACACTGTGGGTGGGACTGTAAATGAGCACAGCCACAACGGATATCAGTACGGAGGCTCCTCCACAGACCAGGCATGGGACCACTATAGGCCCCAGCTGCACCTCTCCTGGGTGTTTACCCTGAAGAACTAAAGTCACCACATTCCAGTGACACCTGCGTACCCATGTTCATAGCAGCACAATTCACAACAGCCAAACTATGGAACCAGGCTAGGTGTCCATCAATGGATGAATGAGTAAAGAAAATGTAGTATATACACACAATAGAGTTTTATTTAGCCACAAAGAAGAATTAAATTATGTTATTTGCAGGAAAATGAATGGAACGTGAGAACATTATGGTAAGTGAAATAGACCAGACTCAGAAAGTCAAGGGTTATATGTTCACCACATTTATTTTTATAAGGAATCTCTAGGGGAACTGAATTCAGCTTCCTGAATCCTGGTGTTGACTTCCCTTAGGTAGTTTATAACCTGGCCTCACTTTATAACGCCCTCCTCCCTCCTGTACTCACCCTTCCCTGCCCTACTCTTTTACAAGATGGCCCTGCAGCCTTCCTTCTGAGCAGACTGTGAAGTGGGTGGTACCAGGAACCTGAATCCTCAGCCCTGTGTCCCAGAGCAATTCACTGAACTTCTCAGGAATTCCATGTCGTCGTAGTAATAAGGGAGTGGATTATCTCTCAGATCCTTTGCAAACTCCAAATCTTGGACCCCAAGTGGAAGAGTAAGCAATGTCTTCAAACAATAATAATTGGAAAAACTGAAAATCTGTGAGTATGAAAGAATCAAATGAAGCACTCGGGCATCAAGGATCATGAAGAAGGAATGATTTGCCCAGTGAGGCATTCCATGAGCTGTGTGGATTATATATTAATGGTCTTTGAGGCACGTTTGCACAACCCTTCACGAACAGTACAATTAATCAATTTAAGAGTGTGCAAAGCTACTCTGTAAGTTCAATTTTGAAGTTAGGTGCCACAAACCCTCCACCCTGGAGAAAGAAGCAGACCCTGTCATAAATGAATCTGGTACTTTGCGGCAGGGGTTGGTTAAGGGCCTTGCTCCACGCCTCATTTCCTGATGCAGGTGTGCATGAAGAGCTAATTAGTTCAGACCCATTTCTCCAGGGCTGTTCTGTGTGTGGCTTCTTTTTTTGCCTCAGTTGCTTTTCTAAGAGATTGAGATAAAGCTCTGATATCTGCAGGTCTGTGGAGAAGAAAGACACTAACCCATATGCCCATGGACCATTGGAACAGCAAGCCACCAGCTGTTCTCATTGGCAAATGGTGGGTTGCAGAGACTTTGATCAAGGTTATATTGTGATTGAGGGTTATGCTTGAAGAACAAGGTGTCATAACAGATTTTAAAGAACTTTGCATCCTAAAAAGCAGTTTAGAGACAGAGATGTTAGTCATTATTTGGGGCCATCCAGGGCAGGGAGTGACAGGTCTGGAGTCTCCAGCAGAAGTACAGAGCCACATCTGGAAGCTGGGCCTCTGGGGAGTGGCCAGCCATCACACCAAGCTCCTTCTGTGCAAGTCACATCATGATCATGGGGGACAATTTATCTTCTCAGCAGCTGAAGCATCTTCTCTGAGAAGAATCTGTAACTGCTTTACTTACGATCCTGAGTGTGTTTTGTCCAAAGCTACACATCCATCTCCACCCCAAGAATCTGTGCAGATCTGGGTTCCGTATACAGGCTCCTAGACCCCAGCCTCCTCCTCACCCCTCCTCTTTCCAGCTCTCCATTGAAAGGACAGCCTCTCACATGGACTGGGGACCCTGCCCTCCACAGTGGCTTCTTCCTGGGCCCAGGGAAGCTGAGCTGCGCCTTCAACTCTGTCCTGACTCTGGAGAAAACCCAACAAGTAGGAGACCAGCTGGGGCCAGTCATCCTGAGGACAAGACCCTCAAAAGGTGATCCCTGAGTTTGCACCAGACCCCTGGAGCTGTGCTGGGGGCTAGGTCACTCCCAGTGCTGTCTGTTCTGTTGTCCTTTAGTGCCCTCAATGTGAACCCCCACTCCATGGCCCTTCGGTGTTAATAGTTCTCTCTCCTGTCGAGTTTGATTCCAAGGCCTAACTCAGAATCTCTTACCCTATTACAAGAGCTTCCTAACTAGTCTCATTGCTTTCCTAACCCTTCATACACTCCTCCAGATTAGTATTCCAGAGTTCTATGTTCACCTTCCACTTCTCTAATCTAATAAAAAATCTTCACTACTGTCCACCATTTTGAACTTGGCATCCAGGGTCCTCCATGGTCACACTCTGAACATCCTGTCCAATCTCACCTTCAGTGATTCTCAAGTAAGGACCTTCCTTTGATCTGCACTGTCTGTTCTGTCTCCTGAACAGGTCCACATCTCCCCGCATCTGGACCCATGAACTCTCCCCCCTCCAGCCCCAGGAGTCTTTGTCCTCAGTTCTGTCCAGTGAAATGTCACCCAGCCTCCAAGACAAGCCCAGATCGTAACCTCCTCCAGGAAGCCTCCCCAGACCCACCAAGTCCATGGCTTGCTCCCCTTGCCTGATCCCTATGGTTGTGGTGTCCACACTGGACCTTGCCAGTGGACCTTGCATGGGAAGCCTTGGGTCATTAGGAACATTTTGTGCATGTTAGTCTCATGCAGGGACACTTGACTAAACCAATCAAGGTCACTCCAAGTGAATTTGAGCTGACACGGAATAATGACACACAGAGAAATACCCTTTTCTGTGGGTTCAGTGACCGCTCCTCAGCCGCGGCTCCCACAAGGGTGGAAAGGCAGGCAAGAGAGAGGAGGAGCACGCTTCAAACCTGGGTTTTATTAATGGGGGGAGCTAACCCATGGAACATTCTATCCAAAAAAGGGCAAAGGATAGGGTTACAACAAACAGGTGTAACTCAACCCCATCGGGTGACGCTCACTCCCGGAGCCGCACCTTCCCAGCGGAGGTGAGGTCCAATTGCATTGCGGTGGATGCAGGCCCAGGCCAGCACCTCTTTACTCCGGACTTAAAGGTGTGTACATTGCTGCTGTCCAGAGCGGCTGCCGACAGTCTCATCTCCCTAGACAGCTCTTCAGTGTGGGAGGCCGCCTGCCCATGAGCTAGGCACCCCTTCTCGGCCTTGAGGAATGGGGGTGTCGGTCTCGCATTGCACGCCAGGTGCTGACCTTCACTCAGCAAAGAAATTTGCTTCAGCTCTGGACTTGTGCGTTACCCAACGGAACTGGGCAACCCCCCTTGAAACCTCATCCTCTGCCTTATTGGTGTAGAATATTCTATTGAAAATCCTTTGCTTTCTTTTCCCTATAAATAAAGCGATTCCAGGTGCACTTGCTCTCTTGCCTTCCAGTGTGGAAGAGGACCCTTGAGGTTGCAGAACCACCCACCGCCCCCCCCACACACACACACACTCCTGCTTTGTCCATGTTGTCTTCACACCACCATCCCACACCACGCAGAGTGATCCCGATTCCACCACTGGCACGGGACATGAGTGGTACTTCAGGTTTGAACAGGGCTCAAGGCTTCTGGTTTCTCATATTGCCTACAGTAAGTTAGCTCCCTGCTCCCCAAATCCAGGCCTTGCACAGAATAGGAACTCAGTGGATGTTGGTTGATTTTAAATAAGATAAGACTGCAGTGTACAGCACAATAGAACTCAAACAATGCAGATTTCAGGAATGACATTTCATTAGGGCATTTTAAAGCATCTTCTCTCCGTTAAATTGGACATTTTGAATGGCACCAGTATCCCTTATTGGATGTGAAATGCATTAGCTCACGTTAGGAATTATTTCACTGTTCCTAACATACAGAAGAAAGAAAATTAGAGAACCTATTAAATTTCAGTAATGAAAGTAGGAAATCAATCTTAACTTTCCATATTTAAATCACCTCATTTCAGCAATAATTCAACCAATTTCGTAATGATGAAGGGCTCACAGAATAACTCCTTTGCAGTGTTTGTGTTTTAGATCAACACTAAGGTAGAGTTCATTTTTTCCTGATTCAACTCGGTTAAAATCCATCCCCTTTGGATTTGAAGGAAAGGTCAATGTGAATTGTGACTCTGAAGCCCAGATATGGCCCTCCCAAATGCCCTCTCCCTCCCCCCCAGGCCCAGCTCGTGCCCTGAGCCTTGGGGCATCTGGGGTTCGATCCCAAATCTGTGGTTTATGCTCTGTCTGGCTGAGGCCCAAGAACGTGGGTGTTGACGACGCTCACCTGGTGATTCTGATATGGAATCAGTTCTGGGAACCCCCAACCTTCATGCAGGAAGAAGCTAGTGGCCCTAGATCCATGAAACAGCCGGAGACTCTGCTGACCTCTGCCCACCAGGACAGTCAGTGTTGGACCACTCGTCTCTGAGCACAGGTGTGCACATACGCGTTTGTGAGTGTACTGTGCCTTCTCGCATCCCTCTGCCTTGTGCAGCTGTCCACCTGCCTGGGTGTAGCCCTCCCCTCCTCCCCGTCCCCCTGTCCTCCTCAGAGACTCCTTGGTAAGCCTGCGAGTCACCTTAGGGGCTCCCCAACTCTTGCTCCACGGCCTCACAGCCCTGGTGTCCCTGTCTAGTCAGACAATCCTTCTTCCTTCATGCATTTAATAAGCACCAATGGAGAACCATGGTGTGCCAGGCCCTGGGACCTTGGAGGCTGGCACATAGAACTGAATTAACATGGTCCCTGGGTCTCTGGGTCTACCTGGGGAGGCCAACCAGGAAACCAAACATGAGCACTCAGTGAGGCCCTTTGAGTTCTGCTAAATTTCTTGAATAATTTGATAAAAACTATGTTTCTGCCTGTTTTCTTCCTTATCTCTTTCTAGACATCCAGTTATTTAGAGGTTGTACCTCTAGACCTGTCTTCGTAACTCTCTCTCTTCTTTCTTGTTTTTGCTTGACTTTTTATATTCTACCTTCCAGGGTCTTTATCTTCCAGAGGTTATAGTGCATTTTGGCTTCTCTTTTATTTTTAGTACCAAATTGTTTGATGGTCGACAGAGTTCTTGTCATCTACTGACATCTTATTCTTGTTTCTTGTTTCCAGGTCTCCTTCCATATCTCTAAAGACACTAAGATTTCTGAAATCCCATTTTTCCTGCATTGCTCATTCTGCGGAGTTTGATTTTTGTCTTGCTTTGTTGGTTCTGACTCCATCTTCCATGTTGGAGGCTCTCCTCGGACGTCTGGTGAGCCCCAGGCATCAGCTCCTACAGAGAAGGGAGGGACCGGAAGCTCTGAGCACGTGCACAGGGCTGGTTGGCTGTGAATGTCAGGAGCGTGGGAGGTTTGCTGGGAGAACCTCTGGTGAAAGGATACTTAGGTCCTTCATCCTCTGCTGTGTGTGGGAGGAGGTGGGTCCCTAGATGTCAGCACCGTGAGGCTCAAATTGGGGGAAGAGAGCTGGGGGCTTTGACATTCCCTCTTCAGGGCTTATTTCTGTATTTGGTGTATGGTCCTCCTATGTCCAGCCAAGTGTGGACCCTGTTTCGTCCTCTCCACAGGGAGGGGAAACTCTAGCATCCTTCCAGATGGGGGAGGAGTGCCGCAGTCTGGCTGGGCACAATCAGGAGCCACTTGTCAAAAGAAACTAACTTTATTTTTAGAACCACACACGCCAAACAAAACAGCCTCTCAGGAAAAACCCTCAGAGCCTCAACTGCCACCACCGGCTTTCCACAAGCCTCTCTCTCCCACACAAGCTTCTCTCCACCTCCCACAATCCTCCTGCTCTTGAGGCCGATTGGCTGGGTCACCTGGGCAGAGCCAAAAAAGTCCCCCAATGAGCAGCTCCGTGGTCTGAAAGGGCAGGGAAACAGCCCAATGAGCATCACCGCAGAGGAGCCAATCAGCTAGATGTTGCTGGGGCCGCTGTGAGCCAATCATCAGCCGGCAGCTGGAAGTTTGCTGGCAGCTGGAAGTTTGCTGGGGCCCCTTCGGCTGTGGCTCTCAACAGAGGAGGGACACAGGGTCAACTGTGTCCATCCTTGTTTCAGTCCTTTCCCTTAACCTCTATTCACAGGGATGCCTGGTACAGCAATTTGAGAACCTTTGGGGATTGTATAAAGCAAATTGACTTTATTCTTCCACTGAAGGTTTAGAATTCAGACTAGTTTCTTATTCCTAACAGTGTGTTTCCAAGATTCTAAGTTGTTATTGCTATTATTACCTTCCCTGTTCTCCCTGTCCCTGGAGGTTTATGCTTTAAAAAAAAAAATCCTTTTTCTATCATTTTAGTGTGGTTTCAAAAGGGAATGGAAAGAGATACATGCTAAAAATCCACCAAATTTACCCAGAAGTTTAATTTGAATTAGGGTATTAATTGCAAAGATATATCTTTTTATGTCCCTAGCCTGTTTTTTAGGTGCCCAATAATGACCATAGAATAATAACAGTAGCATATTTGCTTATGGTGCAAGTGAATAAATGTGCATCTATTCTGTTTTCTGTTGCTATAACTGAATGCCAGAGATGGGATGATTTACAAAAAATAAAAGTTTACTCAGCTCACAATTCTAGAGGACAGGAGATCCAAGGTCGAAGGGCCACATCTGGTGAAAACCTTCTTGCTGTTGAGGTCTTTCCTCAGAATTCCAAGGTAACACACAGAAAAACAGAACAAGTTAGCTAACTTGGATCTTTCCTCCTCTTCTTATGAAGTCATTAATATCACCATAGGGACCCTCCTGACCTCTTCTAATCCTAAAAGACCCCGTCTCCAAATACCATTAACCTATGCCTTTGGGGGTTAAGTTTTTAACATGAGCTTTGGAGGGACACATACCCAAGGCACAGCATGTAGCCCACCTCAGGTGCAGCCCTGGGCTGCTGATCCTGGGGCTCCCTGGAGGCCCTCCACCATGCTGGTGAGAGCCCCGGGGAGCAGAACCAGGCTGTGCTCCTCTGTGATCTCACGCCTCCTCTGGCACAGATTACTATGCCCTGGTTGAATGGGCCTGGGTGTCTTCACCTGGGCATTTGTCATTGCTTACTGAGAGAGCTGTCCAACAGCTTGAATGTTTCTGAAACATTCACTTAAGAAAAGAAATGGGTTTTTCCATAATGTGACAGGGGTAAGTGTTTTCTGGTATGAACGCCCCACTCCTTCCTGCCCTGGGTCCTGGCAAGAAATAGCTAACTTCATGAGGACAATCAATAAGCCTATGGTTAGGGATGGCAAAAATGGCTGCCTACCCCAAGTCCCTCTGTTTGTCACAGCATCTGAATGTCCCTCATGAAAACCATCGAGAAGAGGAGAGGCACAAGGTGGTGTCAAGAACAAACAGCTTGTAAATTTCACCCAGGATATTCCAGAACACCTGAATGACTGTGGCTTGACCTTGTTAATAACGTAAGACACCGACGGAGAGAACAGACTTATTCAACTCACATTTTCCATTTCCTCCCTGCTGTCTTCAGAAGAAATGAACTCATTTGTGCTCTAACAGGTGAATAAAGGCAAGACAGCCCAGCACTCCCCTGAGCTCCCCAACAACTGCCGTCTGTGGAGCTGACCCCATTTCTGGCCAGATCGTAGGTGGATCAGAGTGGCCTCAGGACCCAGCCTTGAATGCAGTCCACACCGAGATGCCAGTGAGCACTCTGATCTAGTGCCACCTGTTTTTAATGTCCTTCAGCTGTCTGCAGGGATACTTATTATTGATTGCCCTGGACAGGCAGCAGATTGAACCAGAGAGGACAAGGTTCCTAAAAAGCGATGCAGACTCACAGTGGCTATAATGAAATACTGTACTGGTTACTCCCCTGTTTTAGTTTCCACTTAGCAGAACAGCAACAGAGAGCTGGAAACACACAACTCATAGCTCCTTCACTACCAGATAGAATGCGTGGTGCGGCACAGAAAGAGGAATCAACGGTTCAGAGCTAATGATAGTGATGAATATGATAATAACTAAGATTCAGTGAGTGTCTACTAAGCACCAGACACAGGAGTTTTACATACAGGTTTTCATTTCACTGTCACACAATCACAAAATTGTCTTCGGTGGAGAACCCTTGCCAGGGTCATTGAGTAGAAAGTGTAAAAAATCCCCTGGATCTAACGATGGTCATAGCAATCATTTTTTGAGCATACACTATTGGGAAGAAGATAAGGCAGTGAAGAGGTTGGGCTCTGGAGCTTGGTTCAAATCCTGGTTCTGCCTCTTTTGTGTGTGGGCTATGCCATTAACAGAGACCAGACTCACTTGTGTCTTTCCACAGTGTCAGAGTTTGTTGAATAACAATGTCTTCCCAACCTACACCACTTTCATCCAGTGTAATTTACCAAGTACTCATGGGTCACTTGGTAGCCATGAGCCAAGCGATCAGAGGCTCTTTTATTCCACTCTTCATTACTAATAGCAGCAATACTCAAGTCGTATGTCACACTTCACACATACATATTTGTGTGTGTGTGTGTGTGTGTACATCAGAAAGGCTGCGAAAAGGGTTACGGCAGCCAGAGAATTTCAGGGTGCCCTGTCAAGAGCCATGCAGGGAGCAGATACAAAGGCAAAGAATCACCATAGGTGGTCAGATACGGGTTTTAAAGAACCAGTTCCAAGGGTCTGGACAGACTGCTTGATGGACTAGCTGCAGTTTCAGAGGGTCAGCTTGAGGGTTCAGCTTGAAGTGGGTCATGTGTTGTCATCATAGGCAGGAGAAACCATGCTGAGCTAAAGCCCAGGGACAGAGAGTCAGAGGTTTATCATTAGGGCAATTTGCCTGGGCAAGGCTTATAATGAGGGAACAGGTGACAGGGCCAATGTGCCCCCTTGTTAGTCCTGGGCCACTCCTTTTATGGAGCTTAGGTGAGGGACGTATTTCTGGTGATATAGGTCCTATGATTGGGGCATATGTCCTGTGTATGGTGTTTCTGATATAATTTGATATGCCCAAGTGGCTGGTTTAATTTGACAAGCTGTACAAATCAATTTTTTTTTAATCAGTTTGTACCTTGTGGTTGTTCACTTGTACAAAATGGAGAGTCATTCCACCTTGGCCCTCGTAATCAAAATGGGGCAAGTATGGCAAACTACTGTTTTATAAGTGGAGCAACTCAAGGTTAGGCACAGCTGAAAACTACTCTTCTCTCCATCATGGAGCAACTCCGAGGAGGCAGGGTCTGATCTCCACAGCATCTCAGCTCTTTCATGCCTGGGTGTTCTTATCGGTAAAGTGGAAATTATGAGTACAGGCCTCATATGGAAATTTCAATGATCAGATGAGTCATATAAATCATGGAAAGCCACTGGCAAATAGCAGCTCCTGGTCTGTGCCCTGAGATCTTGCATTCACTAACTTTTTAATGGTGACAGTAACTCTATGATGTGAGTAAGTTATTCTCCCCATTTTCCTGATACAAACACTGGTGCTTTGCTAGGGAGCAAGGCTCAGGGTCTTATCAAGACTGCGTAGCTGGGAGGAGGCACGGAAGTCCTGTGAATGCTCACCTTCAGAGCCCCAGGGCCAAGCTCCTGATTAACATTTCCTACCTCACCTCACTAACCTCCCATATATCGAACCTGATGCAGGATCAAATGCCTTCAGAAAGTCCTCTCTTGTGTTCACTCAGGTCCTCCGGGAGGCAGGAGGATGGGATTCCATATGCGTGAGGTTTGGTGGGGAGCGGGGAGGGACCGGTGGAAGCTGGCAGAGCCTACAGACCAAGGCACAGGTCAGGCTTGGGAGGAGGCAGGGGAGGGAGGAGGCACTGACAAAGCCCCTGGATGTCCTCAAATGTCTCCTGTCAGAGGCTTCTTGGGTTTGCCAGGAACGGGTTTCCCTTAGAATTTGTCCCAAGCTCCATCACTGGCCAGGAGCAGTGTTTGGGGGAAGCATGAGGCAAACCGGGGCTGATCCTCAGCTGAGGCCACCACCAGCCTGTCCCTGGCAGTGGGAGATCTGAGAGGGACATTTTCATGGCTGCCATAATTATCAACTGCAAAGAGGAACGCGGAGTAAGATACACGGAGGGAGGGTACTCAGCTCTGCCAAGGAGTGTTTTGATGTCATGCTTTATAAACTAAGAGGCCAATGCCCTCATCAAAGAGAAGCTCTCCCCAGCAAACACCACTCCCCCAGCCTATCTTCCCAGGAACCACCGTGGGCTGAGGATGCCTCCAGGTTGCACAGCGGCCAGCCCTGGTTCTGCCCACAGCTCTGCACTCCGGCCTGGACAACGTTCCCCTTCTCTGGACTTCTTTTGAACTTTGACTACTCCAGGTTTGTTTTTAAGCTCAAAAGGAAAATGTCCTAATTCCCAAGGTGGCCTTAGGATCTCGGGAGCTTGCAAGATTTCTTGGGGAGGTGGGGGGTTCACTGGGGAAGCTGAGTGTCCAGTACTTTGTCAAGTAACTGTCAGTTTCATTTTCCAGCACATAAGTCTGCTCCTTTTCCCCACATCTCCTGCCAAATCCCACCTTTCTCTTCCTTTCAAGCCATGCAATTGTTCAGGGTACAGTCAGGGAAGGAAACGGGAAAGTTGATGGCCGCCTCTGAGTGGTGGTGGTGGGAGGATCCCATTTGTTCTGCCCTAAGTTGGTTAAACAGAAGCACAAATTGTACTACAACGCCACAGTCTCTAATCCAACTCAAGCCTGTCACCTTCCATTTTACTTGGAGTTTCTTATCTTTATAAAAAAAAAAGAAATTCTTATCTTGATGGCCTTCAACCTGGACTTGGCTGTATAACAGTATAACTTCTACTTTTTACATCTGTCATTTGTACCATTAAAACTTCTCAGTCCAGCTCTCTGTGTTCTTTAAATACAACTTCTCATGATTTCATAGAAGAAATAAGTCTGTTCCCAATCACCGACTGGCCGCCTACACCCATCTTCTACTGGTTGACTTCTAGCAACCATAACAGTTGTCTTCACCCATACCATAGGTCACTTAGCATAATGACCAGCGTAGAGCAAATGTCTTCATAATGGTTTGTGGGAATTAATCTATAGCCCTCTTCGGGGCTTCACTAAGCCCGTGGTTTTCAGCAAGTCTTCATCATTGTGGAAGTTGGTCATTTGCTGGACAAAGAGAAGCCAATATTGCGACAGTTCCCTTTAAGGTAGAGAGTACAATCAGAGAAATGATGTGGGGTGCTCAGGGCTTACAGCAGGGTCAGGGACTTCAGAGGGGCTCCAGGAGTGGGCCTCCAGATGCTAACCACAAATAACAGGCGGAAGGGACTGTCTGCTGACTCTGTGGCCTCTAGTAAGCGTCATGAGGCCATTTGGGGCTACACAAATGACTCTTTGCTCCTCGATCTTCCTCATTAACCTGAGTAATGAGCTGGAGAGCAAGCAGTTCTCAGGGAAATACGTGCAGGAAGTGGTTCACAGCAGCAGTATCGTTGTGAAATCTTGGGACAACCCAGATGTCCTTTGATAGGGAACTGTTTTTTAAAAAATAATAATAATAATGGTTGGTTCATGAATTAATATACCTAGTCATTTTTCCAACACATTTATTGATCACCTACCACTGTTCTAATTGAATAAAGGTATAATGTTGAACAAAACAGAAGTTGCTGCCTGCAGGGAGTCCACACTGTGGCAGAGGACTAAAGTGGCTTGTAGTGGAATACCATTAGTGGGAGGAAGAAAAATAAATCAGAGTGAAACAGAGGACAGGGACTTCCATTTTAGCTGGGGTGGTCAGAGAAGGCCTTTATGTGTATGCAAAATACGCAGACTCCTGAATAAATAATGAGAACATGACACTTAGATCTGGCCAGGCATCTCCAGGTGAGGAAACAGAGTGCAAAGGCCCCCGGGGTAGGAGGGTGCTTGGAGACTCTGTGGGACAAAAAGGAGGCCAGGTGGATGCTGAGGGAAGGAAGTAGGAGTTAAGTTTCATGCATACAAAGGGATGAATAGTGATCTCTTACTGGCCTAGGCAGGTGCCCATGCTGTCTTGTTAACGTAGGAGGCCAAGTGATCGGACACTATACAGTCCTGTTTTGTAAAGCTATTTACATATAAGAATAAACTTCAGGAGACAAATGTCCTGCCATGTTAAGGGTTGCTCCCTCTAGGTTGTGACCTTTAGATTTTTTAAATCCTTTCTACTTATCTGTTTTCTACTTTATAAAACCATCCTGATTGTTTTAGAATTCAATCTTTTAAAATAAAAAAGATCATGTCCTCAGAACAAAAGCCTTGTGTTTCCCCCACTCGCTAGCACAGAGTCTGAGGGTCTCTGGTTCATGCTCTACCTCTCTGGGCTGGGCCCTCAGGCTAACCTCCTGCTCTTGGCAATGATACCCCATGATCCAAACCTTGACCACACTCTAACTCGTCCCTTTTCTGTGTTGGTCAGCTTTCCATTGCTGTGACAAAATCCCTGAGAGAAATCACCTTAAAGGAGAAAAGGTTTATTTCGGCCTATGGTTTCAGAAGTTTCAGTCCATAGTTGCCTGGCCTGGTTAACTTTAGGCCTGTGGTGAGAACAGACCATCATGGCAGAAGCACGTGGTGGCCAGAAAGCAAAGAAAGACAGGCCAGGAAGCCAAGAGAGGCAGTAAGAGTAAAGAGTCAGCGAACAAAACACACTCTTTAAAGGCAAGCTCTCAGGGACCTAATTCCTCCCCCCAGGCCCCACCCCCTCGAGCTTCCTCCATCTCCCAACAGCCCACTCAGCTGTGAATTCACGGATGAATCCATCCGTCCATGAGGTCAGAGCCCTCATGGTCCAGTCACTTCCCAAGGCCTCACCTCTGAACACTGCTCGCTGGGGACCAAGCCCTCAACACACAAGCCTTTGGGGGGACATTCAAATGAAAACCACATCACCTTCCTGACTTGCCCGGTTTCCAGTGCGTCACTAGCTGTGGGTCGGCTTCCTCTCTGATCCCACAGTCACTGCGAGAGCCCCTGCAGGCTGGCTGGGCTTCCTCACAGAGCTGCCATCCTTCTGACTGTAGCCCAATACTGTCCTGAAATACCTGCCCCAAAGTCCTCAAAAGCTCCCCATTTCCCATCGTGTCAAATCTGTTCTTTGGGGTCAGCCTCAGCCTGGCCCATCTCTTCCTTGATAACCTGGCCTTTCAGCACATATCTAACTGGGCTCTGGTCATTGTTTTGTGAAAACACCAAGCTTATCCCCTTATCCTGTTTTCTCCTTTCTAGAGAGCTCCACCACCCATTCACTTAACCAACCCCACCCATCTTTCAAAGCCCAATTGCTCGACCACTTTATTATTTATAATAGTAATAAAATAATAAGAGCTTTCCATGAGCCAGCCATTGTACTAACTATCCCCCATGCATCATGTCATTTAATCCTAACAACATTATTTCCCCTGTTTCAGATGATAAAGCTGAAAGAGATTGATTAACTTTGCCAGGGCCCTACAGCTGGTCAGTTGTAGACCCTGGACTTGAACCAAAGGCTGTCTCTCAGGTACACTTCAGCCATCCATCACCACCCTCTCCAGGGAGAACTTCACTGATGCTTCCTCCTCACTCCCATATCTCCTTTCTGAACAGTTATGGTCTAAATGCAATCTAAGTGCAGCATAAGTACTTTACGTTTGATTACGTTATTTCCTGTTGCTTAAAGTTGCATATCCCTAGAGGAGTGGCGAACTCGTCCACATTGCCCTGGGAATGTAAATTGGTATAACCATTTTCACAAACAGTTTGACAGCATCTGCATACCTTATGCCTCAGCAATTCAACTCATAGGTGTTGGTCCAAGAGAATAGAAAACATTTGCCCACAAAATGCCTAGTACAAAACTGTTCACGGTTTAGTTATGATAGCTCCAAACTGGAAACAACCCAAATGCCTATAAACAGGAGATGGAGTTCTACACCAACAATGAGAACAAATAAACTCCAGCTACACGCAATATGGATGAGCCTCACAAACATATGTTGAACAAAAGAAGCCAGAAAGAAAATAGTGTCTGTGAATGATTCCATTTTCATCTGAATAAAACAGGCAAGAGATTCCTTAGGGGAGGTGAGAGATTTCAAAGGGGGATGAGAAAGGATTAAGAGGAGCTGGCAAGGTGATGCTTCTTGACCTTGGGACTGGCTGCAAGGGTGTCTTCAGTTTCAAAGTTACACAAACTGGACAATCAAGATATGTGCACCTGCCTGTGTATGTTATAGGTTAAGGAAAACAACTGCATACCAGCTGGGATGGCGGCTCATGTCCTTCTACACCTCCTTCTTTTGAATGAGTATGTTTTAGGTGTCCCCAAACCTATCAATGATCAAACATTTCTATATTTGGTATCATCTATTGGTTGCAAAATTAAAAGGAGCTAGTCTTGTGGGAAGAGTTGCTTGTTTTTAAGTTGGATTAAGCCCATGTTCCAAGGGGGTTCCGACCTCTCCGTAAAATTACAGAGCCAGCTAAACTCAGTTTGGGGTTGAACTAATTCTGAGTGTTCTAAGTTTTCTGTCTCAAAGTTCTTTCTCCAACTTGGTTAGCATCCATTCAAATTGGGGGTTTTCCCTCTGACTTGTCAACCTAAATAACAACAAAGAGAAATTCTTCAAGGGTAATGAATCTCTTCACAAATAGCAAAAGGACTGCAATATGTGTGCTGAAGTGGTATATGGGTGTATCTGGGGAGGTTGAGGCAAGGGGAAACTTTTAGAGGCAAAAGAGAGAAGTATGATAATTTGTTCTAAAACAAAGAGAATGTGGTTGCTGGGTTTACTGTCGGAGTTCAGGTCAGTTTCCTAGTGAGAACAGAGTCTCAGGTATGTCCATGGTACATAGGCTCACTGCCGTTGGGACTCTTGGGCAAGCTACAGTTTGGAATGTCCTTGGAGAAAGTTCCTGTTACAGGCATATGTTCTGAAGAGGCCTTCAGGGAGTCTTTGTAATCATTTTATCACAGGCAGAAGGACCCGCCCTTGCTAACCTCCTGACCCTATTTCTTTTGTTAGGTCTTGACACAATGGACCTCATTTTGATTTGGACAATTTTCATAGATTTGCTCTAATGAAATCTTATTTTAAACTTGGAGGTTTATTTATATATTATATTTTTATAATTATTATAATCATCTTTTGATATTATAATCTTTTGGAGATACATAATTATTTCTTGGTTACATGAATTCTAAATACTTAAATGGAGATCTATTTAGGAGATCTAAGATCTCCTAAATACTTAAAATCATCATTATCTCATAAAAGGAGCAGTTAGGTTCCAGTCCCCTTAAAGACCGTGCACCCAGATGTACCCCTGAGTGCAGAAGCTACTGGCGCTCTTCAGGAAGGCTTTATTCCTAGTGCTTGCGTTTAACTTCTCACAGTTTCAGTCCCTCTGCTCAAAGTCTCCATCTGCTCATGCACGTTATCTACCTTTCCTATGGGTCCTTTAACATATTAGTCCTAATGATTTTGAAATCCCCTCTGAAAGTCTCGACATTTGGACCATCCCTGCATCTGTTTCTGTTGATTGCTTTATCTCTTGACAATGCTTTTGTGTGTGTGTGTCTCTGTATCTCATATTTTGTGATTTTAAAGGATAGCAGAGATGAAGATAAAAAAGATAAATACCTAAAAGTGGGCCTACCTCTTCCTTTGTCAGGGCGCTAGTGCCAGCAGTTGTGTCCACCTGGTCAGTAGCTGAGCTGGGTCTGGGTTCTGTGGTTGCCACTGTGGCCTTCAATGAATCAGTTTTCAAGGTCCTCTGAAGGTGAGAACTGTGACATCTTGTGCTTGGACTGAGGGCTCAGGTGACAAAGGGTCTTTCCCAGGTTTCCTGCCTGCCCTCAGCCTCCAGCCATCCTGGCACCCCAGGCCACAGAGGGGGTCCCTATCGATGCTCCAGTCTCCCCTAGCCCAGCAGCAGATGCTCTGGCTCCTTACCAAGGGCTGAGTTCATTCTGAGGGATGGGTGTTTGGAAAGGGAGGTGGTCCCCAGCTCTCTTGGTTCAGCCTCACTGTTCTGCAGGTACCAGGCACCAGGCCTGGGAGAGTCTCTTTCTCAGCATCCCCATCCCTCCTCCCTGTGGCAGCCAGAACAGGTGGTTCAAAAGGGGCTTCAAAAGAGACAGGTTCAAAAACATCCTTCAGGAACTTGTGCCTTGTGTCTGAGGTTGGATCTTTAGGAGCAAGACTTGCTGGCTCTACACAGCTTCCTGCCCCTCCACAGAGGATAGGGGTCTGCCTTTACCCTCCCCCAGTGCCCTTCACCTTGACCTATGCTCTGAGAGAAACAGAGTCTGCTGCTGCCAGCCGCCCCCACCCTCAGCAGTTTAGGGATCTTGTTTCCTGGGGGAGTGGAGTGGGGGGGGCAGGCTGGAGTTTGGTCCCCCTGCCACTTGGACCATTTCCTCCACAGCTATTCTGCCCAGGGAGGCTCCTTGCACGCTCCTGCCCTGCACTGTTTCTCACCAGCACTTGGTAGAAATGAGCGAGGAAGAGCGCAAGAGCGGCTGTGCACAGAACTTCCTTGAGCCTGGGCCCTGTTCTCCCAACCAATGCATCAGCAGGTGCCTTGAGCAACTCAGCCACACTTCAGCTCATTTCTTCTATCCCGCCTCCCCTTGAAGGGGTGGGCCCCTCTTTGGAATGCGGATTGCCTGATTCCCTCCAGCTCTCTCCTGGGCCCAGGGAAACTGACAATTGTGTAGATGGGCATCCCTGGTTTTTTTCATTGTCAGGGATACCTTTCCACATCCTAGATGGAAGTTGATTCTTGAATCTCTTTCAAGTCGAGACCAACTGGGACAAAAACAAGAGTCAGCCTGATTTCCATCTGACAGTTGAATTTCTATTAATCCACATCTCCATTTTTGTATAATGCAATTTATTACGTAAACTTGCAATTTCAGTCATAAAATACCTGATACTGCTATTCTCCAGTATCTTTGGAAGGTCAATAACCTCTCAATTACTGCTTAGAGCTAAATTCTTAATAAAGCTTTAAAGTAACATGTTACCTAGGGCTTTTTTGTAGAGTGAATATTCAAATTATAGACTCAAATGTAGGTTAATTTGTAGTTGAGCTCACAGCGTAATATCTAAGTATTAATTTAAACCTTTCTTTGTAATTCTCACCTACAATTTAGCAAGGGTTTCTGTAAACTTGAAAAGGTAACAGAAAGAAAGAATGAAAGGAACCTTCCTTAGAGACATTGGCTTCATGCTATTTCTTCAGTTTTCCAAATGAGAACTCAGTCTTCTTGCCACAGTTGAAGGTAAGAGAAGGCGAGCAGACAGGTAATCAAAGATGTGCAGAGTCTCCAAATATTGTTCAGAATATTCACCCCAGGAGGGCCTGAGCAGTGAAAGTCAGCCCCAGCTTGCCCCCTCTTTCTTGGGAATGCAATTTGGCTCCTAAACCCAGAGACTCTTGTGGTTCAGCAGGTGCCTCAAAGTCCTTGGGAGGTGATAGGGGGGGCTCTACCTTTTCAGGAAGAGCCTCACAATATAGCCCACCCCTGACCTTTCTGTCCTGCTGCCAAACCTAACAGACATTTCTTTGGGTCCGACTCTGTAGCAATCTGTAAGGCACTGGCTCCGGCCATAATTACACAAGAATCAATCCAGCAGCAGCTCACAGCTGGCAGGGGATTTATTTCCTACAACATCCCCAGAGGGCCATAACCCTCCTCTGGCTGCCAGGGCCCGTGGCAGAGGCATTCTGTCATAGCACAGACATGCTGTGTCCACCTCTAGTCAAGACTCCCACTGCAAGGATGTGGGAATTTGTCACAGGAGCGGCAGTGACATTGGCATGGAAAAATAGTCCTAACGTCAAGTGTTGCTAAGAAGAAAGCCTCTCAAGCTAGAAGTCTGAGAGCCTGTGGTGAGGGTGTTTGACTTGGTGGCAGGAAAGGAGTTGGGTGCCATTGGGCAGAGAGATTGACAGAGGAGAGGGATCCAGGCCAGAGGGGAGGCTGAGTCTCTAACACTTCAGACTGGGGTTCCTCTGCTCTTGTGAAGAAAGAATGGTAGAGACTGCCTCCCACACTAATGGATCCTGAATGGCATTCAAAGTTGTGTGCATATCTCTCTCTCTCTCTCTCTCTCTCTCTCTCTCTCTCTCTCTCCACCCTCCTCCCTCTCTGTCTCCCTCTCTCTCTCTGTGTAGGCTAGTTTGTAATGTGAATTTCATTTTCAATGACTTCTGTTATCCTCATAAAATTTTAAAATTGAAAGGAATCTCCTTGGCGATGGTTAAGGGGAAGGGATAAAATGGATCTGTGTTTGCCACAGTACTCTGCAGGTGGGGAGGAAGCAGTGGTGGCCAAGGTGACCACGCAGCTTCTGCTGATTTCTTCTACAGGGTGTGCTGGCTGAATGCCTGCCCCTCAAGGGCACACCTACCTGGACCGTAGGAAATTGACCTTCATGGGGAACAGGATCTTTAAAACAGAGTGGTTAAAGATTTTGAGGGTGGGTCTGATATCCAGCAAAAAGTATTCTTAAATGAAAAGAGAAGGGAAGAGAAAAACCAGAGCGGGGGTGATTGTAAGGACGAGGAGAGATCGGAGGGAACCCAGAGGCTAGGAAGGATCACAGGCCTGGCAGCAGCCACAGGAAGCCAACCAAGAGGCCGGGAGGGGCGCTGCCTCCAACCAGTCCTGCCAACACCTCGATTCAGACTTCCGGCCTCCAGACCTGTGAGAGAATACATTTCTGTTGTTTTAAGCCACCCAGTTTGTGGACATTCATTACGGAAGCCCAGGAAACTTACGCACATGGTAATCCGTGACAGGGTTCAGGGAGTGGCATTGAATGCTGGCTTGGGCATCAAGGCGAATGGCACCTCTGCCCTTTTCTGGGACAGTTTAGACGGCTATTCTTCTATGTTCTCCTCTACACAATAGAAATAAGTGATGTTTATTTCATGAGATTGGAAATGAAGTGGGACATGGTTGCAGAGCACCCCGCACATAGTAGGTACTGGATGACATTCAGGGTGTTATCAGGAGCAATTAGAAATCGGCTGGGCACCTAAGTTACTGACAGTGAAGCCAGAATTAGAGAGGCAAGGGTCCATCCAGAGAATGGAGGGATTGAAGTGTTAAAGCCTTGAGAGCCCTTCCTCTACCCTTATCAAGAAAACCCGCCCCTGCTCCAACCTGTTGCTAAGGCAACCTGTCCCAGGGATTATCCCTCCCTACAGGGAGTTGTTAATTATGTCCCCTACCAGCCCAGATCACTCCACCTTGGCCCCTCCAGTCCATCTGCTTCTCATCTGTGGCCATCCCACTGAGCATCTCCTGGGCCCCATCAAGGTAGGCAGGAAGGAGAGAGATAAGGGGAGAGAGCAGGAGGACAAGGGAAGCCTAGGACATATAAAAAGGCAGAACCCTCACTTCTGGGGATACCAGGACACCAGCCATGGCCCCCTTCTCCCTCCCCGGAGAAGTCTGTGTTCCCCCTTTTTAAATAAACCGTGCTTTATGGGCTTGCCTTGGCCTGCTTCGCTGATGTCATACTTCAACATGTGGGGAGCAGAACTCGTCACCGGTAACGGGTGGGGTGGTATCAACAGGAAAGGGCAAAGTCACTTTTGAAGTAGGCATTCTAGAAAGTGACCAAGGCTCCTCTTCTGAGAAGTGGGCATGGAGGGAGGGAAGAAAAACTAAGGAAGCCCATCTGCATTTGAAAGAAGAGACTGGAGGAGAAAAGAGGAGCTTGCAGGGAAGGCCTTGGGGAGGACTGGTCTTAGGAAACCAGCGCTGCTCTTTGGAAGATGGATGGAGGCTGTGGCTCTGCATCTGGGAGGAAGGTAGAAATGAGGGAAACTAGTGCTTTGAAGGACAGAAGAGAGGCTCTGAAGAGGTGGACACAGCCCCCCCCGCCCGCCCCCGCTGCTCCAAGGAACATGCTCTGGGGAGGGAGTGGAAAGGAGAGCCCTGGGGAAGGGCCCATTTCCCAGTCAGGATGCCTCTAGGTAACACATCTCCAGGGCCAGCAGGGTCAATAGGTCACAGGGAAATTCCTGGAGGGTGGCTCTGCATGAAGGGAACAGCGTGGCCTGTGAGGTGGGTCTGCATAAATTTAAGGACAGACAAGCAGGCATCTCCATCCCGTCTCATCAGGACCCAACTCGTCCTTGAGGTGCAAGTCGACAGCCAAGGCGCGACCTGTTCTGGAGGGGAAGAACAGCTTGGGCAAAGGTGGGGTGCACCATGAACATGGGGGTATGGGAGGAGGGAAGGGAAGCCGTGGGCAGGCACAAATAGGAGCTGTGCATGGAATGAACAGGTGGGGAGGTGACAGGAGACAAAGAGAAGATCTAGGAAGCATAAAACCCCGGTGAGAGGCAGGGACCAGGGGAGGCAGGGAGGGCGCCAGTGGGCACAACCACCCAGTGGAATGGAGGTGAGGGACCTAGCAGCAAATTATACATGGGCTGCTGTGGTAAGGGGCTGGGCTGGAGAGATAGGAAAGAGCCTGAGGAGGCCGGAGGGGAGCCACCACAGAGACAAAGAGCCCGTGGGGGAGCAGGAGGAGAGAGAGAGAGAACCTTTGAGTTCAGTGTAGACGTCCCCGGTGACCTCCAAGGGACCTTCTGCAATCACAGTTACTGTCAGCTCACCGCTTGTCACTTAGAATGTGGCCCTGGACCCAGCACCAGCAGCAGCACCTGAGCGCTACTTAGAAATGCACATTCTCAGGCCCCAACCCAGATCCACTGATGCAGAATCTGCATTTGAATCAGACTCCAGGGGACTGTGTACATGTGAAAGCTAGAGACTGTCAGGCCAATCTGTCCTTTCCTTCTTCTTCTTCTTCCTTTTTTTTTTTTTTGTGTGTGTGTGTGCGTGGTTTCTTTTAAAGAAAGAAAAACCACTCTCTTTCCCCGACTCCAGGTGCAGCTGGCAATTAGCCCTGTGTACCTGAGGAGAATATTTAGTGGTGTCAGGCACCGTGGACGACGGCTGGCTGGTCATCTGCAGCGCTCTCTGCTCACCTGGAGGTGGGAGGGCCGGGCATTGTGCTCTGCCCTGGCCTTGCTCCTGGCAAGGTTACCACCCTCCAAAGACCTCGCCAACATGAATGCTGCTCCCAGCATACAGCTGTCCACGCAGAGCTTCGGAACCATGGCTCCAGGGGAAGGTAAGAAAAGCACTCTGTGCCGGGTCCTGGAGAGACTCGGAACACCCTGGATGTAAGCCCTCACATGCAGACTGCCCGCCCTGAGCTGGGCATGTCCTTTATTCAGCCCCCACAGGGTGTTCCTTAAAAGTTTAAATGAGTGTCCATACTCAAGAATTGAGAGGTTTTACTTAAAAACCAGGTTATTGGCACCTCCTGAAAAATCAGAAGGTCCTGAGAGGCTGGAGGGGTGCAGCCATAGGAGACGGAGGCAGGGGACACTGGGGCTTCAGGTTTGCCAGCGCCCACCTTACCCGCTACCACACTTGCTCACACCCCCTGTCTGGCCCTGTAGGCCAGATGTAGCAAAGCCCGGGTGGCACTGAAGTGCCCATGAGGCCTCCTGCCCAGGCCCTGGGGCTGAACCACACCTTTGACTGGCTCTATAGACTCGACACCTGCGGGACTCCCCACCCACTCCCTCCCTGTGCCCGACATGGTCAGGCCATGGCCTTAATTTCACAGAGGAAGACTGAAGTGTTCTAGATGTTCTGGAATGGTCTAAGACTTCTGCCAAGTCACATGAACCTTTGAGTCTCACTACTACCACTTCCCAGCTGTGTGATCTTACATGTCTAAACCATCTCAGATGCCATTCCTTCCAAAGGGAGATATTAAATCTATCTACCTCAGGAAGTTGTTGTAAGACCTAAATGAGATAATGCAAAATAAATAAATGTATAGTCCACTTATTGATGAGTGTTCAGTTATTATAGCTCAGAGAAGTATAACCAAGGTCAACAGTTGTTATATAAGAGAGCTGGTCAGAAGCAAAGTTCTTCAGGTAGCAATCTGCACAGATCACTCTGACCGATCTCACATGAAAGACCCCAGTGGGAACTGGAGAGATCCTCCTTCACCCTACCCTTGCATTGAAACTGGAGACTCCAAAATGAACTTGAATGATTTCATCAGCATCGATCCTGAAGTAGGATGGGGCGCTGTCTACAGGCTGTCTAAATTTGTACCTCGGTTTAACAGTAACTACTGAATTTGACATCAGGATGTGGAACTGTGCAGAAATTCTAGGACATGGACAAGCCATTCTTTCATTTAGGACAGCAAACATTATGGTACAGTTGGCTTGGAGTTACATTTTTCTCTTGATTCAATTGAGGGAAAACAGAGTGAGCACAAATATCAGTGAACTGAACAAAACCTTTTTTGGGCTGAGGTTGTAGCTCACTGGTAGAATGTATGCTTAGAATATGTGAGACTCTGGATTCCATCCCCAGCAACTCAGAAATATAAAATAAAATGCAATCTTTTAAAAAAATATATATCAAGTTGAAACTTGATGTAGCATGTAATTGCTAGGTTATTCCTGTGGCTTATTTGCTAAAACACGTGATGACTTATGTGGGTGATTGCTCTTGTTAAGGTAGAGTTGTGGACTTGGAGCCAGCTCCATTTGTATGTTCTGGGTGTTTCCTGTCTCTCTGGCCACACTAAGCTTCTTGTGGGCAGGGCCATGCCTGTGGCTGTGGAAATCTCTGATGCCCATAGAAGGTGCCCATAAAATATTTCTAGAGACGGTTCTGCTGCCTGGGAAAGGATAATACTGTGAGCTAAATCAGCAGTAATTATTAGTCTTTTTGGACTATGATGTTGTTAAAAAGGCTGAAGTTCTCTTAGGCTGAATGATATTTTGGCCTATTCGTAAATTGTTTTAAATAAAATAGATTTAAAAAAAAAAAGAGAGAGAGAGAGCTGGTATTGGGCCCTGAATTATCCATGTTCTCTAATTTGCTTTCTTTCTAAGTCACACTGTTTTCCTTCCCTGTAATAGCAGAAGGCTTTAGCCCAATTAAAAAAAAAAAAAAAAAAAAAACTACTTACAAGGCATCTACTATGTGACAGAACTTATGAACTTAGTTGAGCCTTAAAGAATTGTTTTAAATCTTACTTTCCAGTAAGAAAGTATCTTATCATCATTATTTCCTTCCTTCTATTTTCTTTGACTCTTACTTTTCTATTTTTTTAAGATAAAAATAAGTTTTTAACTTCATATCTCTCTTCAAATATAAATATTTAGATGATAAGTTTTCTCTCTATTGCTTTAGCTGCATACCATAAATATTTTCTAATTTCTTTATGGCTTCTTCTGTGCTTCATGAGTATGTACATTTGAATTTGCAAATATTTAAGAATTTTCCAGATATACTTTTGTCAGTAATTTCTAAGTTAGTTCTATTTGATCAGAGAACATACTCTTTAGTTTCAATCTTTTTAAACTGATAAGACTTTATGGTCTAACATATGTTTTATCTTGGTGAATTTTTCATGTGTACTTGAAAGAAGTATGTATGACTCTATTTGGGGGTTGAGTGTTCCATAAATGGCAATCTAATCAGTTGATAGACAATGTTATTCAAATAGTCTGTATTATTAACCAATTTTTTGGCCAAGTTGTTCTGTGAACTGGTGACAGAAGAGTATTAGCATCTCCAACTATAGTTCTAACTGTCTTTGTATATTCAGTTCTATCAGTTTTTGCATAATGTGTTTTGAACTTTTGTTATTAGGCACATACACATTTAAAATTGACATGTCTTCCTAATGAATTCATTCATTTATCATTAGTCTATTTACTCTGATCACTTCAGCTTTCTTATAATTAGTATTTGTATGTACATACATTTCTCAGCCCTTCCATTCAACTTATCTTCTTTATATTTAAGGTATTTTTTAGACAGTATGTAACTGAGTTTTACATTTTAACCACTCTGCCTGTTAATCTGAGTGTTTAGACCATTACATTTAATGTAATTATTGAGATGGTTGGATTTAAATCTACCATCTTGCTTTTCTTTTCGGTCCTTTTTTTCCTGCCTGCATTTGAATTGAGAACTTTTAGGATTTCATTTTGCCTCCTCCTTTTAAAAGTACTTTCTCTATGATTTAATATATGTTTCTTTAACACATCACAGCCTACCCAACATCATACTACCTCAAATAAAACCTCAGTACTGGGGGTTCTCACCCTCATCCCATTTGTTATTGTTGTTACAGTTGTTTTATTTATGTATGCATTGCTGTTTCTCTTGTGTGTTATACAACCCACAATACATAATTTTCATTTAAATAAAAGCTCTGTTAAAATGAATCATAGATGTCTCGGGGAAAACAAGAGAAAAAAACTGCCATCTTGAAGAGGACAAAGATTTCTTTTTTGACAGAGCACCAACTATAAAAGATGAAACTAAAAAAATTGCACTTTATTAAAATTTAAAACTTCTCTTCTTTGAAAGACACTGTTAAGAAAATGGAAAGTTAAATGAAAGATGGGGAGAAAGTATTTGCAGAAATTACCTGTGATAAAAGATATGATGTATATAAATCTCAATAAGAAGAGGAAAAAACACTATTTAAAGTGGGCAAAATTGAAAACGTAAGCGCGCGTGTGCACACACACACACACACACACAAAATGGCCACTAGGCACACAAAAAGATGCTCAATAGCATTAGTTATCAGAGAAGACCAATTAATACCATGATGATGTTGCAACATCTGCCCACAAAGAGAGCTAGAGCTTAAAAAATATCACCAGTCCCAATGTTGCGGAGGATGTGAAGCAGCTAGAATTCTTATCCACTGCTAGGAGGGACATTGATGGTGCAAATAGTTTGCAAACTGTTAAAAAGTCAAACTTACTCTTAACCTACAAACCAGCACTTCTATTCTACCCCAAATAAATGAAACATGTCCACAAAATTCTTAAAAACAAGTATTCATAACACCTTCATCACCAAAATCTAGAAACTTCTCAATGTCCACAAACAAGTGAATGAAAACCCGTGGTATATTCATACAGTGGAATCCGCTCAACCCTAAAACGTTACAGCAATAGAAGAACTGATGATGCCTACGACCACAGGGATTATGCTTACAGACTTTTGAACAAGTCTATCAAAAATGCATGTCATTATTTGCATTGATACAAAATTTTAGAACCAGCAAAACTTATTGTTGGGATAGAAATGGGCTCAGAGGTTGCCTGAGGAATAGAGATGAACTCTGACGGTGTTTGAGTTGACTTTCTGGGGAGATTGAGATGTTCTGTTTGTTGGGACAGTTAAACAGATGCATACATTTGTCAAAACTCATAAAACTGTGCACTTAAAATCTGTGCATTTTACTGGTGTAAATTATACTTCAATAAAGTTGATTTAATAAATTCTTCTCCCACTGGAACAGCCGATAGCAAAATTAGGACTGCCAACAAAAAAAGACAGAGGCAAATGAGTCTTACTGGAAGGCGGACAGCAGCCACCTCCGCCAGCCCCTTCCGGCAAGCAGCCAGCATCCTGCGGGGCACATTGGACAGGGCGCGTTTCCAGAGGCATGGAGTGCTGATAAATGCTTGGAGCTGAGGTACATTCTAGGAGAAACTGAGCAACTGCACAGGTGACACCCAGCCCTAGTTGACACTTCCACAGGGTGGTGTGGTGGGCTCAGGATGGCCTGGGACATACAAGGGTCTCTACTGTTCTGGGGAAGACAGAGTTCAAGTGGATCAAGCAATTTCTCTAGCTACAAAGGTTGAGACTTTGCTGTTGTTATTGCTGCTGGTGGTAGTGGTGTGTGTGTGTGTGTGTGTGTGTGTGTGTGTGTGAGCGTGCACTCACATGCACACATTTGCAATAGCTCCTTGAGAAGAAAAAATCTGGTCAGGAGTCCTTCCTACCTGGCTTCCTAGCCAGTTAACTTGAATCTGTTTCTCCTCTAAGATCATAGGTTCAGATATCCTCTTGGCGTCTCGGGGATGTCTTCAGTGAAGAGCATAGTGTGTAGCCAGAGCCCCTGGAGGCCCTTAGGAGACCCTTAGGAGACTTATTAAATCAAGATTCTGAAAGTCAGAGTTACTAGCTCCAAATTCATCACTGCAAATTCTACCTTAGCAAACCTTCCGGGATGGAATGCAAAACATAAAGCACAATCTGGGATCTGCTTTGTTCCTTTGCTGGCTTCAGACTCAGGGCAGATCCATCTACAGACCAGGTTTCCTGGGTCTCAATCGTGGTATCAGTACAGTTGTCACCCCCCATGCACAAGGGAAAGCTTGGCAAGTTCCCTTCATGTGAAGATTCAGTGACACTCTTCAACCAGCCTCAGAATGGCAAACGCAGCCCAGAGCTGGAGCCAGACTTCCACCTCCCTTAAGAGACCGGATTCCAGCATATGAGACCAAAACTACAAACCCGTAGTCACTGTACCATTCCATTTAACTCTAATCTGTATCTACTATTTTTACTGCTTTGTGGCATTTCCTTTCCTCAGGCTTGTTTTCATCCTTTGGGAAAACTTCTCTCTCTCTCTCTCTCTTTTTCCCCACAAATAGCTTTCAATTTCCTGCTCTAGTTTATGCAAAACAAATCACAACAATCTGTGACCCAACTATTTGATTAGAAAGCCGCCCCAGGGACAAAACACTTGCTGTTCAGAAACCACACACCCAACACACCAAGCCAGGCTCCTGGCACACACGACACAACCAGCTGACAGTTGGGATGGGTTGGAGCTGAACTTGAAGGCCAGGCAGGTGGGCAGAGAGGATGGAGTATTTTCTGGGCGGGGGTTGGGGAAAGAATACAGCTAAGAAAAGCAGTGGAGCTAGTGTTGAGGGTGTCCACTGCAGAGGTCACTGCCTACTTGTCTAGTTTGAAATCCCTGCTAATGGCAGTGTCCCTGCTGGCCCTCCCTGCTGCACAAAGGCACCATTGCTCTGTGCATCCAGGCCAAGGGCTCAGGACCCTTGGGGGAAATATATGGTCCAGCTTGGTTAGATCAAGTTTAGCATCTGCTGCCATCTCTCAGAAGAGTGACATGGGACAAGGTGGGTCTGTATTGAAAATGGGAAGGGCGGAGAAGGATTTTGGCCAGGCTTACAGGGGTACCAATGTGGGGTCCTGGATGGAGAAGATCAGGACACACCCAGTCTATGGGTCTTTGCTGCTCCCCCTCATAGGGGACGTTTTTCCCTGACTGACACCCCCATGAGTTGCGATCTTTTCTTCACCCCAACCTCCAGGTCCCATTTGCCACTCCACTGTATATTGTGTGAGGAAGTGTTGGCAGCAGAAGCAGGGCAACGGATGCACCCAGAAACTGGGAAACTAAGAACTGCCATTTCTGGCCATGATAAAGTAGCTGGTACCAGGCTTAGTTTCTCACCATAAACTACTGGAAAACCAGACAGAATATGGGGAACAACTGTTTTCAGACACTGGAGCAGTAGCATAGGACCATGATTCCTGAGAGAGAAGAAATAACAAGGTCAAATGAATAATAATCCCAACTTTCTCCTGGAAGCCCTTCTCCGACCCAATGAAAGGGGAGGGATCCCAAGCAGAACAGAGTAGTCAGGTGAACTGGGGAGACAGAGACCACAGCTTAGAGAAACCAAGGCAGCTCTGCAGGGTAGAGTATTAGAAAGGAGGGAGCTTTGCAAAGAAAGAGCTCCGGAAATCTCCATAGGTCTTGTTTTGAGTCTCTGGCTAAATACCAAGCTCTGCATTTTCAGAGTAAAAATCTATAGGTCTAGAAAAGAACAGCTGACTTGGAACGGGGAACTGTACAATTCTGGGAGCTCAAGCAGGACTGGGAGATGTTTTTGAGTGAAGAGACCACGTTAAATACCCAGAGCATTTAGGACTTTAGGAGAACCGTGACATTGTGGTAGGACTAAATGAGACTTAAAATAAAGGCTACTGTAGGACCACTCTAATACAGCTTAAAAACAAGCCCAAAAAATCAATAATAATAATTTAACTGCCAGGCCAGGGCAAAGTCCAACTTTATTTAAAGGAAAGCAACAAAATCCAGATGCTCAAAAAAGTGAAATTTACAGCATCCAGCACACAATTAAATATCACCCTAATACCAAGATACAGTGACCTACAATCATGACAAAAACTGGGCCATAGAAACAGAGACCCAGAACCTAAATCCCTAGGTATATTTTTGTCTCTTATTCAAATCCCTTTTCTCATGGGAAATTGATTTTACCCCGTCAGACTCTCTCAATACGAAGTCCCTCATGTCTATTTCCCACTTGATGCTCTTGACATCTAATTAACTAAACATTTGCAAACCCCCCTTAGATGCCGGAGGATGACCTCTGCCTTGGAAAGGCCAAGAACTTGAGTTTTCTTGGATGAGATGAAGAAAAGCTGTTCGCCAGGACACAGGAGAATAATAAATCCTCAATGAATCCTTTCCAAGAGGTTGAGTGCCCATTTCCTCTTTTGCCTCTCTAGGCTCTGGAAAAGTGTCCCCGTTCCCACTTCTCCACCCTTCACCTATGGCAGTTTCAAAGCCAAAGAATTAGAAAAGTACACAGCAAGTATTGATAAGAACCCAAAAGATGAAAACAGGGAAATGTACATGAACTCTATTTGCACAGTGCTTTGGCTTTCTCTATTATTGCTGGGGAATTACACCAAATCATTTCCTATTCTTCAATAAGCATATTAAAGAGTATCCCAATATTCATTAAATAGCTATGATTTTACAAACAGCTATGTAGCAAGCCTGCACAAAGTAGCAGTCCCCATGTCCACAGATTAGAGCTTGCTAAGAACAGGCACAAGTTGGTGGTGGTAGTGGGGAGGTTGGCTTTTTCCATCAGAACTTGTAGGTGGTAGTTTGGGAACATATAATCTGCTTAGCTTCATTAAAAAATGTCATTCAAATGTAAGCCTTTATATTCAAGGTCTTCATCCCCACTGCCTAGACACACACACACACACACACACACACACACACACACACACACTGCTCTTTACATGCAGATTTGGGTGCTCAAGGAAGTCTCTAACCACAAAAGGGAATGAACATTTGCGCTAAGAATATTCTGAGACTCACTGAATTGCAGAACCACACAATCACTCTGAAGGTTATTATGCTGAATGTCGTGGAATTTAACTGGTTCCTAAGGTCCTCTTACTCATGTCATTGTGTGGGTGGCAGTGTTCTGGCCAACAATGACTATGCACAATTTGGGACTGAGCAACTTTTCTAACCATCTCACTAGATTCTGAGAGTTTTCCAGAGCTGGCTGCACAGGGCTGCTACAGATGCTAATTAGAAGGGCAGCTCAAGTTATTTCCTAGATAATGAGGAGAAATGTCCATGATTTAACTTCTACCTACTATTGTTCCCTGTGGGGTTTTGGAGGGAAGTAATTGCCTCTTTGTTTCTGCAAAACATGAACTTGGTACATGTTTTGTTGTTGCTGCCTTAGTGTTTTCCTCCTCTGAACTCTATTTGTTCCCAAATGGCTTGAACTTCTTTCAGGTATTCTATTAGGTCACTGCTCAATCTCCAAGAGTCAAATGTGACACACAAGATCCAAACAGCCGGCCCAACATTCTCCGCAGTGTCTGACTTCCTCTGTCAACATGCCCTCTGTGTGCTTGGTCACCGCTAGCATGTCTCTAGACAGGAAACTTAGTGTCTCACTGGAAGCCCATTTCTCCATTAAGAAGGTTCTTAACATTGGGCTAAAGTCCCTCTCCTACTGAAAAACCAGCCTGTCCAAGGAAGTGACATGGCCTTTGTCCTTGGAAAAACCCAGAGTACTCCTAAGCACATTCCCACCCTGCTAAGTTGTTTATCTACAAATAACAGGAGAGATCTGCTGCGCCAGGTGTCCCTGACTCAGTCAGGCTAGGTGGAGATCCATAGCAACCCCCTAGCAGCCACCAGTCAGCATGAGACAGGGAAATACCTGGGATGCCAGATAACCCTCCCAGTAGTTTATGGTGGTTGATAACATGTTGGGAAACCATGTAGTTCAGCACATACACCCCACTTGGCTTAAACCAATCAGTTCAAATGAATACCCCTTTTGTACTGACCAAAAGGGGTATTCATTTGAACCCAACTTGTTCCCGCCAGTGAATGTGCTAATCATGTTTTAGAGTTGTTATTTGATTTTCCCGTGGTGTGTGATGATTTGCTAAGAGATGCTATGATGTATGTGAAGGCCCTGCCTTCTCCAAAGAATGTATAAAACTGCTGCAAACCCTGGGCTCGGGGCCTCTCAGCGTCACCAGTTGCTGTGTGTGCGCACCGAGGACCCAGCTAGCTCGCAATAAACACCTCTTTGCTGCTTACATCGATCTTGGGTCTCTGGTGGTCTTTGGGGGTCCCGAATTCGAGCATAACACTACTTAGTGGTTCTAAGTCTCTCTTCTGCTAGGCAAGAAACAAGTCTGCTCAGGTTTGCAGATGTAGCTCTTGATGCGCATGCTCTGCTCCAACCCCTGCACCTATTCCTCAAGCCCTGTCACCCCAGAGTGTTCCCTCCTCTGCCAAGGGGCACTGCCATGGCATTCTCATTTTTTTAGTTTCTTTCTCTCTCTTCTTCTTTTCTGTTTTTTCCGTCTGACTGACTGACCGCCTCTATTTTCTCCTTTTTGTTAAAAACATATTTGGAAATATTGCTTAAAAATGCCGACACATACCTCCACAGTTCCCCACAGGTGTCTTCAAAATTATTTGATTCAAATCTGCTCCTAGAAAGGGTTGTTTTTTTGCTCAATAAAAATAGAATCTTTGATCCTATTTACCTGAAGAATTTGGTAACAAGTGTGTGCGGGATCTTATCTTTTTCAGAGCATTAATAACTATATTCTGAAGCTGACACTGACATTTCATTGCAGGACATGTGGACTTTCTTCTAGGTACAAAGTAGAGCTGAACCACGTGGCAAGTGCATGATATGATTCAGCTGACAAACTTTTTGGTTTAATGTAATGGCTGATGGGAGAAAAAGCATTTCATCGGCATGAAGCTTTCTGTTAAGTGTCCTAAGCCAGCACATCATCATGCCCCAGGTGGATGTGGCCTTGGAGTGCACATAAGGCTGAGTGGCCTCTGCCACCAACCTGTGCTACTTCTTTTTTTCCATAAATAGAAACTGAGATCCTAAAACTAACCCATCTGCCTACAAGTGGCTATGTTGTTCAGGACGAGAGGTAGCTGCTACACTCCTCATGAAAAACTGACATTGTAAAAATAATTTGCAAATGGTATTTCAAGTGTTTCATTACTGTTTGTGATATTGAAGGTGCATTAACCTACTTGTTTTTTTCTAGTTTCTATGGAAAGCAAACCACAAAGACCACATTTTCCCCTCAGATCACATCCAAGTAAGAGTGGATTTAAATGTATATTTATATAACAGATATTTGGAGAAATTGGACAGCCATATCCCTACATTTTCCAAAATGACATAATGGCATCAATGACAGGGTAAAATTGTGGCTCTGAGCCATCAAACAGAAATTGCAGATGTGGCCCAACTGCGCATACAGGAGCACTGGGGCAGCTGAAGGCAGCCACAGATTGTGAACCGGCTCCCCAAGGTGCGTGGCATTCAGCCCATCTCACCAAGACAGGAAAACAGTGTGCTGAGGAGGGAGAAAGCTACTACCGAGAAGTTCCACTTTTCAGGTTCCAAACATGAGCCAGAAGAATGGGGTGCACCAACTGGCTTGGGGGCTAAGGCGAGCAAGGGGACAGGCCAGGAGCCAATGGGGCTGGCAGGAAAGAAAGGGCCGGCTCAGGTAGACGCCATTGCAGAGGAGAAAAGGGGCATCGCCGCTGTCCAGGACTCGGACTCACTGCAATGTCCGACTTGTTCAGCCACACGGGATCCAAGATCTGGCTAAATTGTTTTATTTTGTTTTTCAGTTGTAGCTGACACAATATCTTTATTTACTTTAATATGGTGCTGAGGATTGAACCCAGTGCCTTACACCTGCTAGGCAAGTGTTCTACCACTGAGCTCCAGCTACAGCCTCTGCCCCTGAATTGTGCTGAACTGTGCTGAAGACAAAGGGGAGCATTGGTCCAAGTACCTGAAAAGCCAGGGTTAGGGCTGGTTTCTGGCACAGCTGGGTCCAGAACCCAAGTGATGTCATCAGTTTGCTCCGTCTGGGCTCCAATTTCCCCTGAGTGGGCTCCAAGCACGTGCGCCTCCTCTGCTGGGAAGATGGCAGCAGCTTTCCCAGGTTCCAGTCCCACCCACGACAACCCCAGCCAAAAGACAGCTTCTCTTCTGGGCGGTTCCAATAAAAAGTTCAGAAATGGATCTCAGCAGTTCTGATTGGTCTGTTCCTGGCCACATGTTCATTCCCTAACCAATCACTGAGGTCAGAGGGGGTGATTCCTGATTGGCCAGGCTCAATCACATGCCCACCTCTGAGGCTGAGGCGGGTCAGCTTCACGTTTACCATTGGACAGAGGGTGGATGAGGCGTTCCCCAGGAAAATCGAATTCTATCAATGGGGAAAGAGCACAGAGTAGCAGACAAAAACAGGGAAGCCCCAGGTTAAATGTTTGAGGGGCGGAGACAGCATTTGCCATGGCCAGGGACTCCTAAATACAACACTAGCTGGTGGCTTCGTTTGCCACCATCCCAAATGAGCCCCTAAGTCAGTCTGCAGCTCTGAACATCCATTGTCATGGAAGCATGAGATGAACAAGTTCAATTACAATTTAGTTGGGTGTTTTGAGGACTGATGATATTTAAGGTATAGCATATAGTTTTTGCCTTTATTTATTTATTTTTTGACAGTTTGTAACTTTTTGTGTTTACCCACTCTTCATAATGAAACAACTGTTGGGGTGTATTACTCATTAGGGTTCCAGTGAGCTTGGAAAGTCATAGACATTTCTGCGCCTCCGGTGTTCTAACTGAGGAGCTGGGAGGGAGCAGACTGGAGTGCTGGGGAATTCATTTAAGAGGCCATGAAGTGGCAGCGTCTTCCCTCTGGAGTCCCTGTCAGTCCTTCCAGCTGACTCAGCAGGTCGCTCTCGAAGCAGAAGTTACTGTGAGGACCCCACCATGTGGCAATTTCAACTGATGGAAGAATTTAGGACAATGTTTTCAAAACAAAGAGGTCTAATGACTCCCAGGCAGCAGACCAGTGTCAAGTGGAAGAGACTAGGTATGGGCTGTTGGGCACAGGCCTGGCTGGCATTGCCAAAGGTGCCAGAGGTTTTAGCCTCCAAGCCCTGCTCATGACCACCCACTCCAGTCCCAAGCCAGCTTTCCACTCCAGAATTGCATGGGCGTCGGTGACTGAGGGAGAAAGGACAGGACATCTTTTCCCACCGGTGCTTTTTCAAATGGTCAGATTCCCAAGCCCCGGCATTGTCTCCTGAGCCTTACAGCCACCCTGAGAGCTAGTAGGGCAGCATTGTTGCCATTTTACCAATGACAAGATGAGGTTTCTCCGGGTCACATAGCTCTCTTGGACCCACTACCCAGTAGTGCTTGTGGGATCTCTCTCAAGGGATTTAAAAAATCAAAGGTGTGCCCTGCAGATCCTGGTCAGTCAAGGATGTCTGCACATTAGGATGGTTCCCAACTCCTGCTCTCTCACCATTTCACTCAGCCCTCAAACTCTAGGCCTTTTGGAAGCCACCGTCCCTTGTCCCTCCTAAGGAGTCAAAAGGTAAGGTAGCCAAAGGGCACTGGGATATGGCCAACCCAACAGGGACTCAGAGTTATGCCAGGGAGAGGCTCTGTTGAGACACCAGCATCCTCTGGAAATTATTTTCTGTGAGTCAGATGAGTCAACTTCTTTATTTTTGTGTCTTTTCTACTTCTCTGTCATGTTAGTCATTTGCTTCGGGGTGAATTACATTCTCTGTTGGAGGGCCTAGTGCTCCCAGGTATGAAGATGTGTTTGTGAACTGCAACAAGAATGTCACAGCATACACAGTCCAAACCCTGCTCTGCATTCTTCTGGACACAGGACTCAGATTATTGATTGGTCTCCTGTGAACCCCAGCTCTTTCTCTTTAAAGTGTCAAGCTACTGTATGATGGAGTTGTCTGAGGTCTCCAGGACTATGGTGGAGCTCAGATGTTAAGGAGTTAGTGTCCTCTGAGCTCTTGGTAGGCCAGAGCAAGAAAGAATAGCAGACTGTTCTCAGAACATGCTCAGTGGACAGGGTCAGACTTGCCGTGAGTTCCTCTTGAGACTGTGCACATGCTTCCTGTCTTTCCCTGTGGTGGAGTTATTTTGGGGGATCTTGTGCTTAGCTGCTAGTATAGATCTAGGATAAAGATTAAGGAAATTAATGTAAATATAGCATTGTTTTAAAAGAGATATTTTGGTATTTTGTCTGCCTAACCTCCAGGTTGCATTCCACGGTTGGGAACCCACTGTAAACTATAAAGTGCTGAGCTTGCCAATAATACACATCCTTAGCTGCACCAAGCTTTGGGTCCCCTGTGTCCCTTCTTTCGTCTGGCTCAGCTCTTCAGTCCCCGTCAACAACTGTAGTCCAATTTCTAATCATGGCTTTTACTCACTGCTAGTCAAAGGTAGAAAGGTGTAAAGTCCAAGGCCATATGAGAGACCCATGTCCTTGGGTTTTAGAGGAGAGGACTTTGGGAAAACTTCCTGGAAGGTGCTGTGGCTTGGGTGTGTGCTGAGTGTCCTGCATTGTGACTGATGGCCTGGTCTGCAGTCTGACACTGTTGGAATGTGGTAGACCATTTGGTAGTGGGGTCTAATGGGAGGTTCTTGGGTCATTGGGATATGCCTTCTGGGTAGTTTGTGTAGGGCTCCTTGGTAGTTCTCCCAGGAAGGTTGCTAAAGAAGAGCCTGATTTGTTCCCAACCAATTTTCTCTGCTTCTGGCTAAGACATGATGACCTGATCTGACCCATATCTCCACCATGGTATGATGTGGCCAAGAGAAGGCCCTCACCAGGACTGGCTGATGTGGTCGCCATGCCCTTGGACCTCCAACATTGTGAACTCAATAAGCTTTTCCTCTTTGTAAGTCAGCTGCCTCAGATAAGTTTAAGTAACTCAAATATGACTAATCCTATGAGTGATCACTAAGAGTTCCTTCCTCAGGATTAGTCAGTAAGAAACAGTAACAAGGAGCCAATATGTCCCCAGTGCTGTTGGGTGCCAGGCACTGATTCATTGAATTTTCATAGTAATCCTGAGGGGCGTGCTGCCATTATTGCCATTTCACAGTTGACTAAACTGAGGATTAGAAGACCTGGGTGGCTTGCCCAGACCCATGGGACAGCTGGCATGTAAATCTGTGAGTACAAATCTATTTGAGCTAAGAGCTCGGTGACTCTAGAGTTGTTCCTTATCCACTGGGCTGGTGCACCCCTCAATCGTTTAACATTGGGAGCCCAACACATGGGGATCCCAACAGCCAAATCAGTCCATGCAGCCAACTGCCACCCAGAAATCCCCTTCCCTTTGTGGAAGCTATTGAAATTTTCCATCCCCTTCTTGCTGTGAGCCTGGAGCACAGGCTCGCCTTCACCAATACCCCCTCCATGCCCAAACCAGAGCCTGACCCGGGACTTGGGCTGCTTCTGCTCCTTCTGCCCCCCAAAGGCCCTCCCTGAACCCCTGGAACACCCAGCACCATCCCCTTCATGTCCTCAGGCCATTGAGACAAGCAGGTTGTGCAGGCAGTGAGTGCTTTGCCCAGCCCTGGCCGTGAGACCCGACAACGGCACAGCAGAGCCTCTCTTGCCTTTGACCCTCCTTCAGCAGCGAAGTCAGAACCTGAACTGATATCTCAATAAATTCCCTGCCCTCCGCGGATCCGCTACTGAGTGTTCAGTACCCATCTGTTAGCTGGGGCATGAGGGTGAACATAATTACAAAGATTTCCAACGTCTTTCTTATTGAAATGACAAAGTTTGAGAAGTTCCTTCCTCCAGTCCAAGATAATGAGGGGGTTTCCTCCCTCCACAGTGTCCTTTGTTCTACAAAGGAGCTCAGGGTGGAGGAGGCTGATGAAGTTCTAGGGCAGCCTGCCAAATCTAGCACCCATCAGCACCCAGGCCCCATGGCACAGCAGGGAGGCACCCACAGAGACAGGCTGGCAGGAGAGAACTGAGCCCAGAAATCTCAGACACATGGCAGTATAGAGACCCAGAGAAATCATGCCAAAAAAAAAAAAAAAAAAATGGAGAAACAGAGACAGCACCGAAGTATAAACTGAATGTCAACCTGCTGCAAACTTAACTAACTTTGAAATGAATCAGTAGCCACATTATTTAGGCCCCCTGGGGAGAAAGAGTTCACTGAATGGGCTATTGCATTGCAAACCTGCTTTGCAGTACCTGGCCACCCCAAATAATGTGAGTGTGTGTGTGTGTGTGTGTATTAAATCTGATGCGATCTCCATACACTCCTTCCAAATTCTTGGTGTTTTGAATTTACTCTCTGTTAGCCTTTCAGGTTTCAGGTTAGAAGATGGCACTCAGGTGAATGTCCCTTGGTTTGCAGGCCTGCAGCTCTCCGGGCACCACCAACAGCCTCTGGGGAATGGACTTGATCACAGGAGGATGGACTGGGGTGTGGGATGCCCAGTCCTTAGGCGAGAACAGAAGGCCTTGTGCAGTGGGCTGTTGGCAACTACCCCCTTCTAGCTGCCTGGCTTTGGCTGTTTTGTCCTTGTTACTGTTGTCTGTCCCCGACAGCCCGAGGGAAATAGCTTTGAACATCCTGAAGCACTTTGAGGCAAAGGAGCAGTCCATACCCTACAAGGAGGAGAAGCACAATTCCCAGCTCCTGTTTGTTGGAGAAGTTCCGGGGCAGAGGGGCAGGGGCATCTGGCAGGATGAGAATGTCAGGGCGCCAGGAATCAGGATTTCCTTGCTCTCAGCTGTGGCCTTGGGCAGGTCACCTACACCTGATGAGCCAACATCAAAGGGATAATGGAGAGAATAAAATGATGGGCCCATTCGTTAATTCAGCAATATATTTGGGGACAGGGCTGTGATGAAACATGAGGCCTGCATTCTAGAGAAAGCAGAAAGGGGAAAGCTGTGTTAGTTCCCGGGGCTGCAGTGACCCAGACCCCACCCTGGCTGGCTCAGAGGACAGCAGAGCTCTCTCACTGTTGTGGAGGTCAGGTGTCAGCAGGATTGGGCTTCCCTTGGGCCGTGAGGGAGACCATGTCCCAGGCCTGTCTCCTTGGCCTGCAGACCGTGTTCACACATTGTCTCCTCTCAGGGTCTCGTCTTCCGCTAAGAACATGGGTGATGTGGGAGGAGTGCCTGTCCCTATAACTCACGCTAACATGGGGATTCTGTAGGTATCTTCAAATAGGTCACGTTCAGAGTACTGAAGTGGGAACTTTATAAGACTCAGGAGGAGGGACAACATTCAGCCCATAAAAGTATATGAACAATATAATTGTGATATGAAACTTAATGGGGAAATATGAATAAATACTGCCTATGGGAGACCGTGTGCCTGTGAGGAGAGGAGCAGAGGAGCTGGCTGGGCTCTGAGGAGGCAGCGCAGGAGCTGGGACCCGAGGAGGAGAAGGAGCCAGGTGAGGAAGAGCTGTCTCGGCACAGCATGCAGGAGGCGAGGTAAGACCGCTCATTGGCTCTCTCACCCAGCTGGGGTCCTCGGCTCAGGCTCTTGTCCTCTCCATTCCAACTTCTCCCCAAAGCTCCATCCTCCTGAGACAACCCAGGCTTAAGATTCCCATTTCCATTCCCAGCTTCCATTTTCCCTGCATATGACTGGCCTTCCAATGTGTCTTCCTGCTTCTAGAACAATCTAGAAACCAGATTCCAGCCAACTGCAAAACAGAAAGGAGATGCAGCAACAGAACAAGACTGTGTGCCTGCTTCTTCATGATCATTTACTCAGCAAACACAACAGGGCCTCCACCATGTGCAGGGTTCATCCTTGGGCTGGGGACTCAGGTGAGTCAAATCGGATGGTGCCCCCACCCCAGAGCATAAGGCATGGAGTGAATGAAGCCTCCTCAGACTGCTTAGGATATGAAATGGCACCTGCAATGATTCGCACCAGGCTGAGCCGACACATTTGCCTCCAGTTCCCTGGGGATCTCCACTTGTAGGAGAGCGAATGCCACCCATGAAAACAGAGACCGTCAGAGAGGAGACGTCAGCTAAAGAAAGACTGATTTCAGTAACATTTAGAAGATGAAAATTTAGAGGGACAACAACTTCAGTCTCTTTCTCTGCTCTGACCAGCTGCATGGGAAGTGGTGATGAGAAGCACGTGGCTTGGGCTGCAGAGTTCCATCTGAAGCCGCATGGAGACGACTCCTCAGGCAGGGAGAAGGACAGTGGTTGAGTGCAGCCAGGACCTTGCAGTGGTTAAGGCGCAGACTCCGGGGGACTGCTGGCTTCACCCCTAGGCTTGGCCCCCACACAGTGCATTACAGGTCAAGTTTCTGCACTTCTCTGTGGCCCTTTCTCCCCATCTGTACACTGGAGACAGAGCCTTTCTCAGGATCACGTGTTGGAAATTGTTGAGCCCCAACATTATCTGTGCTCAGTATCTAAAATGGTACTCAAAATCCTGATGCTGTGTTCTTGGGAAGAGGCCTCTGGGAGGGCCAGGGAGCGCAATGATTTTAATGAAATTTTCATTTAATGATTTTAATGAAAATTGGCCAAAAAGTGAGAAAAGCTCATGCACACTCAGGTGGGTGGAACAGCCTGTGTTCTACAACACAGTGACACATCCCTCTGCACCATGACAACAGATGCCACATGTTGAACCCTTTCTATGTACCGAGCCCTGTACAAAGCACTCTCCATCGCACCCTCTTTATTTAAAACACCCATCTTCTGCACAAGGACACTGAGCCTTCCAGAGGTCTGCAGGCTGCCCCAGAGCTCTGTGAGCTGAATTTGAACTTGTGCACAGCCAATGCTCCCCTGTCACGTGGCTGTCACACACTGAGATGGTGCCCTTCCTCCGGTCAACCCCAGAAGGCAGCCCCTGCCATGGCTGAGGTTTTCCCCTCTGAGCCCCCTAGCAGGGAGCCCAGCTTCCAGGACCTTACCTGAGTTCCAGGTGCAGGTGCAGGACACCAGGCAGGTGTGGAAACCAGCTGAAGGTCACAATGTTCCACAAAGTCAGCTTTAGGCAGTGCAGGCCCAGTCTATATCTCCAGGGAGTGGCAGTGCCCCATGTCCCCACAGTCTCCAGGTGTGTGCACACACACCCACTCAGGTGCACACGGGCAGCTGACTCCATGCCTCCTTCTGTGCTAGGGGTGAAGCCCAGGGTCTCATTGATGCTGCGGAAGTCCCCCACCACGGAGCTACATTCAGCCCTTTTCCATTTTTATTTTATTTTGAGACAGGACCTTGCTAAGTTGCCCAGGCTGGCCTGGAACTTGAGATCCTCCGGCCTCAGCCTCCTGAGTAGCGGGTGTGCACCAAGGTTCCCTGTCCTACCCTGGCCTCCCCACCCATTTTTATCAGTTGAGGAGACCCTGTGCAGGACAGACATCCTGCATGTCATTCCTCTTTTTAAACCACTGCGGGCTGTGTCTGGAAGCCGTACACTGTAGCCGGCCCTGCCCCAGCGTCAGCCCCAGGCAACCTCTGCACCTGGGCTGCTTCCAGCGCTCTTTCCCGGGGTCGGCCCAGGTGGATCTGACTTTCTGCAGCCCTTGGGGGAGGCTCAGAGCCTCCCAGTCTTTTCTTGGGTTTTTCTGACTTAATGCTTTTCCCGGCAATTGCAGTGTGGCTGGCTCAGCTGGGCCTCTTCCAGGGTGGCCGAGGTTGGCTCTGCCGGGTTCCCACCCTGCCTGCCCCTGGGAGGCCTCAGGAGGAGCAAGCCTGGGGGTGTGGATCCCCTCCCTGGCCCTCGGAGGGTCTCTGCCTGCTTTCCCATGTGGGGTGGCCTTCCCCCCAGCAGCAGTGGCTGCCGCAGCCCCTGACTCCACCAAACCTCCCAGAGATCTAACTTTTTACAGACCCGGGGGGCTTCACGGGGATAATACTTCAACCTCTTCTAGGGGAAACCTGGGCTTCTCGCGTGGGTAAACTGCAGCACCGCCCACCGGCCGCAGCGCAGTTGGCCCAGGGTCTTCCCGCAGTTGGGCTTGGGTACTCGATGACGTCATTGCCGCTGCAGGACCGCTCCTGGCTTAGATTAGAATGGCTCTTCGTTTTTTAGGGGTGCTACGTTCAGTATTTACATCGCCCCCTCCAAGTTCATGGGTGGAACTCCTAACCTTCAAGGTGACAGTATTAGGAGGTGCAGCTTTAGGAGGTGGCTAGGTCAGGAGGGTGGAGCCCTCGCCCTGAGCAAAGGGGCTGCGGAGGGTCCCTTGCTCCCTCCAGCCCGTGAGCTTGATGAGAAGGGCATCTGGACCATGGAGTGGGTCCTAGCCGACAGCAAACTTGGAGGCGCTGTGATGTTGGACTTCCAGCCTCCAGAACCCTGAGACTAAACCTGTGGTTTCACACCGCCCAGCCTGTGGTGTTCTGCTGCGTCAGCCTGCATGGACCCCAGGGAGGTGACCGCCAGGGTGCTTGCCTGCTCTGCGGCTTCCTCAAGGGACCTCAGAGTTTCTGCAGTGATACTGAGGTGTAGGAGCTGAATTTGACCTAATGCTCCCCTGTGTGACACCACTGTCATGGCCCAATATGTTTTACATTCCTGATTTTAAAAAAGTCCAATAGCATCCTGTAAGGCTGATGTCACCCCATTTTAAAGCAACAGAACCTGAGGCTCCTGGGAGTGGAGCTGTTAGAGGCAGAGCTGTGAGCAGGGCTGCCTGGCCCCATTCCGAACCAGAGGTGCCAGGAGGTAAGATGGGGGCTGCTTCAGGGTCAGTTTCATTCCTGTAGGACTTCTCAGAGCTTTCGCTAGGCATTGTGTGTTCTGAATCTCTACGAGGGGAATTTAGAATGTGTTAATTTGCAAAGCTAGACCAATTCAGTGAGACTTCCATGGGAAACACTGGTATTAGGCCCTCTCTTCTTTTCCTCTCCCCTCACACAAAAACCACCCTGGAATGCCAGTTCCCCAGTTCCCGGCCCCCCCCCCCCCAGACAGCAGTAGCCATGTAGGCTACTTTGAATTGTTCATCCTAATTGAGACTGAACTTTTTGTGCTAGGATGACTGTAGTCACAGGTGACCAAGGCCATTTTCCAATATGTTCACAGCTCTGTTTAACAAAAGCCACACTCGGTAGCCATGGGATGTGCCCAGCCAAGTCCAAAGGCATGAACACGAACACACGCAGGGGAAAAATCACTCCCCAAAGATGCTTCATCATTAAGACCCTGGCACATCTGGATGGGGTGTAGCTAGTGGTAGAGGGCTAGCCTAGGGAGAGAGGCCGTGGGCTTGATCTCAGCACTACAGGAAACAAAGAGATAAGTTTTACACTGAAGTTAACATTTCACTTTTCAAAACTCAAGAAAATGTTAGTTTTGCTTGTTTCAAATTGGAGAACAAGATCAAAGCCCCATGTCGGGTCTTCCTCATTTATCTGCTGGGTGTTTTGATTTGGGTGTGTGCCAGAGTTTGGGATCAGCGAGACCTGGGGCACTGCAGTTGAGGTGACAGACAGCCAGGAATTCTCTGGATCCTTCAGCTGGGGTTTGCATGGTAGAGGGACGAACCTTAAGAGAACTCGGTTTTGAAAGTTGGGAGAGACTCTGAAGCCCGAGGTCATCAATGCAGCCCACTGTAGATTCCCTGTCTGTGGAGCTGGGGCTGATGAGATTAAAATTATTTAGAAGTTGTTAAGTGACAGAAAGCAACTCTGGTAAAAAGAACTGCTGCGTTGATAGGCTCTGGGTGGCTCACAGGAAGAGCTGAGGAACCAACCCTCTCAGGAAGGCAGGAAGTGGGGGTTCCCTGGGGTCCCTGGAACTAGAGGCTGTGTCTTTTCTAGAATGCTGTCTAATTTTAAGGTAGCCACACTGGGCTCCAACTCCCAGGAGTGAGGCCGAGACTGGCCCACCTGGGCCAGCTGTCTCCCTTTTGACCAGTCAGCTTGGGTGGCTAGAGCTGTTATAAGCCCCCTTAGGAAGGCAGCGGTGCTCTTTGTAGGAGGTGGCCCTACCCTGTATGGGTACTTCTCCAGTGAAGGGGGAGACTCCCAAGGGGGTCAGTTCCGGAGAGCATCAGGGAGCAGGTTAGGGTTCAAGGACCCACCGACACTGCAAGAATGGGATGTGCCACGGTGATAAAGTGAAGGGAGGCAAGGGAATGGTGTGCGGAAAGACAGGAATGGAGTCCCAAAAACAGTTGGTGGAAGAATGTTCCAGAACCCTCCAGGGAATGGAATAGGCCTGGAAGAGAAGCTAAGTGGCTTAAGTTCTAAGAGCTCTTTAGAAGGCGGTGACCCAACAGGGTTCAATGGATTGACAGAGCCTTAGCTCACATTCCAACCTACCAAGAAGTCATGTGACCCCGACAGGCCTGAAAGCAGCAGGCTCTGCACATATATGTGCCATTTTTGTTTGTATTTTAATTAAATTGGATTTCGTTATAGACACTGCGGTTTATCCACCCAACAGCCAATCTTTAGTTCTTTTCCCAACAGACAGAATCCACCTCCTACAAAAAGCCTGAAGACGCTGGAGACTCCCTTTTCCAAGCACCATTGCCTTCCTAAGGGAGGCTATGTAACAGTTCTAGGTAATGTAGGCAAAGGGGACTTTTCTCAGGGAAATATTTCCTTTCTTAATGAAAAGAGACCCACAAACAGAATTATCTTGTCACAGGACTGGATTCCTTTCTATCTTTAGGCAGGATTAGATAAGGATGTGATTCTTGGGAATGCTGCAGCCACCATGTGATCATGAGGATCACTGGCATACTTGAGATGGTGGAGCAAGGAGGTGGAAAAGGCTGGGCATCCTTGAGACATCTACCTCTTGATTTTTTATATTAACAAAACCTACTGATCAAATTGCTTTCAGGTAGATGTTTGGTTAGTGACATCCTAAAACATCTCAATGGATAGCTGCCTGTGATAAAAGCAAGGACTTCTGCATAAAAATGTAGGTTCCTGATTTCTTTTTAAAAATCTGGGGATCTGGCAGGGACAACTTGGAGCACCATTTCTCCAGTGTTGCTCTTTAGTTACCTGCTGTTCCCAGCCTCCCTTGTTCCCTGTGTTCCTTTCCTAGTCCCAGGAGCTGTTTGACCTTGTGGCTGCTGCCTCTAGTGAGGACTGAGTGTGTCCACACAGTGAGGCAGGAGAAGCCTTGCACACCACAGCTCCAAGGTGGGCTCTGTCCCCTCCCCTCCTGTGCCACCTGCCTCACCAAGAGACTGACTGGTAACCCTTCACATCCAGAAGGGATCAGGGACTGGGGACAAATGCCCTCACCCTCAGCCATTTCTTCTGTGCATTAGGGCATTATATTTCCTTCACATTAATAGAGCATGAAATTAAAACATATGGACCCACAAAACACCTGCCTCTGTGGGCTGGCGTATGCTGTTAACTATGGCTCCCAAGGATCCTGCCTCACGTTCATGTTGTCACATCCTTTTTAATTCTAATCAAAGCTTTTACACAGCCTATTTGGGGGCCTTTGGTCTAATGATCAGCATTAACAATATTCTGGTTTTTTGTTACTTTGCAGAGTTCTTCCTGGCCATTAATCTTAAAATGTTAAGTATGGATAGTAAGTTTCCACTTCATGGTCCAGAATTTTAATTGACCATTAACTTAAGTCTAACTCTTCCTTCTGCTTAATATTGCAAAACTTAGAAAAAACTAGAATCAAAAAGTGTAAGCACATATCGGGCTGCCCCCCTACCCCCACCCCATGGTAGTTCCTTTTCCCACATTTCTATTTTTGAACATTGTAGTTTTTATTAACTACCTATTAATTTTGTAATTTTATACGAATTTTAGATCTGGATTTAAAGTTACATGTTATGACTGACTATGATCTAACTTTTAAAATACCTCTCATTCATTTTCGAAGTTGCTCTCAAAGTTGTTAGCTGTTGTCATGGATACAAGTCAATGGTTTGACCTTGATGGACGTCAATTGGGGCCCTCCCTTCCCTCCCCACACCTGTGAGACCATCATGGCAGCTTTGGGCGAAAGCAGTTTGGAGGCACTACAGCTGGACAGGACTGGAGTCCACTGAAGGAGGTCTTCACAAGGTGGTGCATGGCTCCAGGGCCGACTCACAGTAGAGATGACCTAGGGAAGACACCTGCTGGCTCTAAACTGACACATGAGCAGCTGACCTACAGGAGGTAGAGGAACCTCTCGCCCTGGAGCTGCCTTTGTCCTCCAGGGGTCATGCAGCCACACCCTTAGGTGGCAACTGATTTTCCCATCTGGGAGATCAGTGGCACCTTCCCTGGGTGCAGTGGAATTTTCTGTAAGAGGCTGAGCTATAGCACAGGCTCCCAGACCTAGATGGTAAGGCTGGAAGAACCTGCACCCAGAGCCCGGAGCTCCGTGGCCTCCCCGCTGACACAAGCGCTCGTGCTTCTTTGTTTTTATTGTTCTTGGCAGAGGTCTGTGCATGGAGGTATTCAGCTCAAATCTTTCTAAATAAGTGATGCAAAAAGTGCGGGGAATGCTAAGACCCTCGCTCTGCGTTTCACACCCACTTCACGGACACGCGCTGGGACGGGAGCCTTTGCTCCCCGGTGCAGCCGCTGGACCCCCATGGACAGAGCTGGCTTTGGGCTACGCTGTGAAACCCCCTGCAGCTGCGAATGACTTCGCCACACTGGACGCGCGTCTTCCAGGTGGGAGGTTTTATTGTGATTTACAACCATGAAGGAGGAGGAAGGCGATCGCTATGGCGAACACCAGGTGGAGGGAAGCGGCCAGCCACGCCCACCCGCCCCTGCAGCCCTTCCCTGGTCTTCAGAGAGCGCTTCCGGTGTCTTGACCTTGCAAACTCGAAAACGTTGAAAGGAGACCTCGAGAGTGGCACGAAGACCGTCGGCAAAATGGAAGCAGAAGGGAAACTTGGAGAAATAATGGATGAGAAACACACTACAGAAAACCTCTGCCACCGTGTTACGGCGTTGGGGGGAAGAGCGAGCCCGGGGCTCAGCGTCCATCTCCCGGGACACTCATCATACGGGGCCTTCGGTGATCCCCTCCAGGGGCAAGCTGGGCTCGCTGTCCGCCGTGGGCCTCTCCTCCTTCTTCAGCGAGGTGGGCACGCGCAGGCTGACGTAGGGCTTATGGCAGGCCGTGTTGGCCAGCGGCGGGTAGTGCTGTCTGTAGCAGATGTATGCAAAGATGAGGCCAATCACGCCGCCCACGAATGAATCTAGGAAGAGCAAAGGGAGGAAGGCGTTACTCTTCATTTACACGTGGCCAGTGGAGTTTTCCAGGACGCACTTTTCCCACCTGCTCCGGGGACTGGTTTTCTGTAGGTGCGAACCTGTGGTCTCTGCAAACTGCCATCTCTCCTAGCACGTACCTGTAAGTGAGTACCTGATTCTCTCGCCCCTTTTATTTCTTTAACTCACATCTGAGCATTGTAAGAATTTAGATCTTATTCCTGACTTAAAAAAATGTTTTTGGATGTTGATGGACCTTTATGTTATTCATTTATTTATATGCAGTGCTGAGAATCAAACCCAGTGCCTCACACATGCTAGGCAAGTACTCTACCACAGAACCACAACCCCAGCCCTTATTGCTGACTTTGAAGAACAACTTTAGATTCTGAAAGATTACCAGCCATCTCGATAACATCTAAATGCCTGTACCCGTGGGGGCTGACTTTTCTTTTTTCTAGGTGGGTCTCATTGGAGTCCTGAGATCCTGCTGGTGCACCACAAAAATGCAGCAGGTGTGCTGGTCTCTGCTTCCAGGTAAGTGGTTTCCTAGGGACAAAATGAACCCTGTCTGTGACACAAAGTCACAAAGTGAATAAAGCATCTGCAACATGCCAGGGTTGGCACAGTCAGTAGACCTCTGCAGGAGGGGACCTCACCCCTCCAAAGAGCTGCATATCTCATCAAGTTGAGGAGGTGACAGACAGCAGCTGAGGCAGGGATGGGGCCCCTGTGCAGGCAAGATAGGTCTCTCCACCACCACAGGGAGCAGCCATTCACCAAGGAAGGCATACAGTTGGTGCCCAACAGCGACCCCATGAAACCAGGCCTCACTCAGTGTGTGTGTGTGTGTGTGTGTGTGTGTGTGTAAAATGCTCTAAGTTGTCTCTATGGATTATGCTTGCCAAAATATCCTGGCATGATGGAGAACCTCCCCATCAAAAGAAATTTAGACTTTTATTAAGGTTTCTGCCATGTTCAGCTGCCTTCATTGGGGATTTCCATTATTACATTTATTATCTTGTATAATCATACAAGCTTCTTGTGGGAACTAGCATCTGCCCTGTTTCCCCCAAACTCACTGGACTGGAAGCTCAGGGTCCTCATTCTGCAGCCTGTGCAGGCCCACAGTGCTGCACTAGATTGGGTCAGCTCATTCCAGGCATCCTAAGTACCTGCCTCTGAGATCCCAGCTTTCACAGTGCAGCAGGCCCATGGGCAGAAGGGAGTGTCCACCTGGGCTCTGTTGAGGGGCCACAGGGCTCCCTAATGATCAGTGTTCAGGGCATAAGTTCCCAGCCTTCCCAGGAAGTTACACCCTGTTCAGAGACTTCAGTTTAAGTCACAAGATAATTCTCTGGCATCTCCTGTGGGGGAAATTTTGAGAGGTTATTGAAGAAATGTATCTTTCCAAAAAAACCAGCTCAATGTAGATAATGTGCATCACATTTATCAGTCTTTTTATGATTCTGTTACAGGTATCCAGGCTCTGTTTAGATCAATCAGAATAACTTCTGAGGAGAGGGAATATTTCTCTATTTCATTATCTTTCCTAGAATTGCCTCTACCTTCAGCATTTCTAGTAGGCTAATAGAAAAACATAAACATCCTATAATACATAGCTTTAAGTTATTTTAAATAAATTCATTTCAATTTACTGACCTACAATAGGAAAACAAATAAAGAGGTAATAAGTAAAAGAAAAGCTCTTTTGTTTTAGAAATTTCTGTGATGGCAGCCTGAACGGTTCAGAGAAGGGCACAGTCGCTGCTCTGGTGACCAGAGTATGGAAAGCAGCTGGTGATGACCGCTCAAGTGCAAACAGACGGAGCTGTTCTCTTGCTGGCAGAGTCCTTGCCACTGCTCCTAGAGAGCTACCCAAGCCCCTGTGTCATTCAAGACTGTTCCCCTGGCCCTGCCACCAGCCCCAGCCCTCCCTCCCACTCACTGTCTTCCTATCAGTTGCTCAAATACACTTGCCTCTTCCCCTTTCAGGACCCAAAGGTGCTGTCCTTATCCTGGACTCTTGCAAATCCCTTCTCCTTACCCTGCTTTCAATTTTTATTCATGTTTCAGAGCTCAATTGTATGTCCCCATACAACGCAGTCCCTACCTGACCCCTGCCATGGACCAAGTCTCCCAGGTGTACACTTTGAGCACCCGTGCAGCACAGTGGGGAACAACGTCAAGCTGTGCAGATGAGGGACATTTAACACTGGACTCAGAAGGCTATGAGGACAGGGCCATGGCTGCGGTTCCCTCTATACTGGATCAATACTTGCTCACAGCAGAACTAAGTTTGCTGATGGAAATGGATGCTCAGTGACAGGCCGGACTGGCTGCTGTCCTGGGTGTCCTTGGGTGAGCCCCTTTCCCACCCTGTTCCTCTGTCGTTTCATCTGCAACACAGGAACACTGAACAGGCACCTGCTGGTGTGCAGGGCCTCCTGAGGGAGAGGTCCAGGAGTGCGGTGCCCTGGGTCCACCTCCGTAGGCCACACTGAGGTTCTCTGGTCAAAGAAGAGACTGAATAATTGCCCCAGCTTCCTGCCCTGGGAGTAAAAATCTAAACAACAGATGGATGTGGTTATGGCCGCCTCGCTGCCAACAGGCAGAAAGCCCAGGGGCACATCTGGGCATCTGCTCGGCCCTACGGAGCAGCCATCAAGGTGAAAGCAGAGACATCGGGGAGGCCGGAGGCCACGGGCGGGTAGCAGGCCAATACCTACTCATCCCGAGAGGCACTGTGGGCCCTGCAGAGGGTCCCCATGCCTATCAGCCTGACTCAAGAATCTTCCTGCTGAGGAATCCCCAGCCCCTGCCAGGGCCAGTCTCTTCACCTCTCTCAGACCAAATGGAGGTCTCAATCCCCACCTCCCTGAGCTGTGATGGTGATCTAATAATGCTTCCTCTAAAGACAGTGCCGTAGAGCACGTCCAAATAAGACCCAGGACACAGTCCCCATCTCTGCTCTTCTCATGCTGTCCTCTCATGTCCCTCCCTGACACTGCCAGGGGACTTCCGATTCTCCCTGCTGCCCCCTTACCTAGCTCTGCTGTTCTCTCAACACATCTGTACCGCACACACAGCACCCAGGCCGCCCAGAGTGTCCACCTCCTGAGCTCAGCCTTATTTTCATAGCGTTTAAAATAAACTTATAATGAATTTAAAAAACATTTGTCACTCACTGGATTGTAAAGCAACAGGAGCTCAGAATTCCTGAGCAGCTCAGCCGTGCTCTGCAGCTGCAGTGCACCACACAGTGCAGCCTGCAGTGGACTGGGCTGGGCTGGAGGGTGTGGGGCTCTGCTTGGGATGCCCCCCACGGGTTAAGACCTGCAGGATGTGCCAGAATCAGCCAGGGGAAGTGCGGAACAGGAGGCAAGGAGAGCGCCCAAGGTTTCCAGGCAGAGGGAAGAGTACACAAGACCACTTGGGGAAGAAGGGCTTGGTGAACCTGAACTAAGGAAGGCCGTCTTTTAACAGGGTGGTGGTATCTTTGTAGGATGCAAGGACGTCACAGCACTCCCATGTCCCTTTGTGGTTCCATGAGCCCCCCGTGTGGAGCAGGACCCCACTCCCACTGTAGGCTACCACCTGTGCACCCTGTAGCCTCACACTGCCACTCAGGGCTGCGGCTGAGTGGTTCTGTCTAGACCTGGGCTGCCTCTTCATAGTCACCTACACAGGGCAGCGACTGTGGGGGGAAACGAGGTGAGGTCAGTCACAGGGGACCGAGGATGCCCGGGAGTGAGCCTCGGGAGTCTGCTGTACCCAGGGCTGGTGGGGGCAGTAACAGAGCTCTGAGAGACCCTTTTCAAGTCACCTCATTTAGAGACTGCTTCTGAGGGCCCAAGGGAGGCCTGGTTATCTGTGTGTCCCTCAGCTGTGAGAGACAGAAAGACAGGCAGAGGGGAAGGAAGGAGAACCCACGAGAGACCTGGGCGTTACAGAGCACCATGAAGCTTTGACAAGGGTTTCTCCAGAGAGAACAGCCTCTGCCTGGCTATGATGAAGCTGACAATCTTCTGTGGCACACGCAACAGTCCAGTACAGTGGCCAGTGCCCCCCTCCGCACACCTGCATTGGCAGGACTGATGATCTCCTGAATTCTGGTCACTACATGGAAGTTCATTTCAGATCACTCTCACAGCCCAGTCAGGGAAGCAAGGTGAAGGCATGGGCGGCCATGTTGAAAACACCCATATGGGGTCTCCAAGAGGGACGTGGGGGCTTCCCACCCTCAGCTGGCCCTTGGCCTGAGTGGGAACAAGTGACTGCCTCTTTCCAATAATGAAACTCCACTTAGGCACCCAGGACGGCTTCAAAGACCTATGATGCAAGAAAACAGTGCTGCCCAAGTCCAAATCCCACAAGGAGACCCTGGATCCAGATGCAGGGTCTCATCATCCTGTCCCACAATCAGGCAAAAAACAGTCTCCTGCCACTGCCATCTAGGACTGTACCCTGGCCAGAGACCACAGGCACAAGTGTGAGAAGCAGCAGATGCTGGCCAGAGACCTGCTATTCCTCTGCTGCTGCCTTGCTCAGGAATGGTGCAGGTTTTAGAGCTAAAACACCCAGTGAAACACAGAGACAAGCCCCTCTCCGAGGCGACACCTGTCAACTCCCTGCTTCCAGTGGACCTGAAAGTAGTGCATCACAGACACGGGGCCAGCCACACAGAGTTAGCATCAGTCCAGCTGGTTCTGTGTCCAGACAAGTTTTGTTAAAAGTCACACCTGCCCCTCCCTATGCCTGTGCCCCTATATTTCCCTCATTTAATAAAACAGCATACTTGTGTATTTGGAGTGTTCCAGGGGGCACGAAAAAAAAAAAAAAGAAAGAAAGAAAGAAGAGAAAAAAACCCAGAAATAACAGAAAATAATCAGGATAACCAACAGAGCAAGTCACTTGAGATTATGGGCTATTTATTGGATGTGAATATGCAATGGATTTGATTTAAGCAATATGCAATTGCTTAAATCAAACTTGAAATGGAGTCAGAAAACCTCCTAACATTAATGTTGATTATTAATTAATTAATGACTGAAGTCAATGACGAGAGGGCCTTGGGCAGTACTGATGCCCACTGGGCTCTATACAAATTTCCAGCCCAATAGATGGCCCCTGCCCATGGGGGCAGCTCAGTCCATGAAAGAAAAAGTAGTAGTTTATCTCATCAGGCTCCGGCCACAGCAGTTGGAGGCCTAGCTGTTCACACCTTCTCCACCCAGGAAACTGGATTCCTCTCTAAACTGTGCCTTGGGTGCTGAGGGGCAGGCCTGGGTGCAGGCCCTCCCCTGCAGGGCGGCCCAGGTGCAGCTGCAGCCGGTGCAGCCCCACTGTGGACCCCCAGCCTTGCTGCCTTCCGGCTGCTGCAGGAGAACTACAGGGCTCCTGGGCGGACCAGCTTTAGCAGTAGTGGGAATGGAGCGGCCTTCCAGCCTCTGCTGCTGTTTATAATGGCGACTTGGAGAACACACTGCGGGATGCCCAGCACCTTTCTGGACAGAGTGGCTCTGAGGGTTCTCATGTGAGCCCTCCTCACCCCCAGACTACAGCTTCTGCAATAGGTACCACGGCCCGGGAGGGAAGAGAGCAGCTGTCAGGCCGAGCAAGATTACACTGAGAGAAGGAAAGAAGTCGAAAGCATCTTAAAGGAAAACTCAGATTGGATATGGGATTGGTCAAGTTGGCAGGGAATCTCCTCCCCAGGGAGTTCCTCCTTAAAGAGCACAGGGAGCTCTCTGGATGAGACTTATGAAGACAGGGGCTTTTCCCAAGCAGAAATTCTTAGAACCCTAAGAGCTCTTCCACCTCTGCTGCTCTCAGCTGCTGGCCATGGGACTGGGGACCTATATCAGGAGCACCCAACAACCTCCACCATCACCTTCTGATGAAGAATCGGATCTAACGTCATTCACATAGAGGGGATCTACACCTGAGCTTGTGACGGCTATTGGAAAAGCTATCAGGATGCCTGGGTGGCTGCACAGCTTGGGTTTATCTGTTCTGTAAATACTGCGTTCCAGATTTAGGAACATCAAAGAACAGACGCTAAAATCATGCTGACCTATAATTACTTATGGGATCAATTAATAAGCATGTCAGACTGATTAATATCTACTGTAAGAATCTGGTAGTAAGTTTTCTTTGCACATTAGATATAAATACTAAAAGTAATTTTAATAGTCATGATGTATGTAGTACTTAAAAATTATCTATAGCCTTAAGTTAAAATACTTTATATTTTGAAAGACTGAAGAAGATTGACAGTAAAATCACTATATTAAGGGATTTGTCCAAAAGAAACACTGTGGCCTTATAATCTCTTTATTGTAGAAAATATGTGTTTAATTTAAATGGATGCAGGTTATCTGTAAAGACCACTTAACTACGAAAACTATTAAGTAATAAATAGAAGCCAAGGTGCAGCTACAAATTCCATGAAACAGTTCATACACTAAACAGTTTTTTGTTTTTTTTCCAGTGTGAGGACCAAGGCCTCTGCCTGTCAGCTCATTACCCTGATGGTCAGTTTTCTGTTGGAAGCACCTACTTGGTCTCTTAGTCCCCATCACAGTGGACTGCTGAATTTAATCTTATTGTTTGTGCTCAACTTTTGTGTGCTCTTAACAACAGCTTTATTGTAAGCAAATGCATCTACTTAAAAACTTAATGAGAAACAAAAATCTTTGCCAAATCCTTAAAAAATATTTAGATATAACTGAGTGTTGAATGAATAAAATTTCTCATTCCCAGAACATTGTTGCTTCTTACCATGAAACAAGGGAAAGAAAGATAGGGCTTTGGCGTGATGTGGATCAGGATCTCAATCTTGGCAGAACTGACCTTGGGGCTGTGAGAAGGGGCTCGAAGGATGTTCAGTATTATAGTCCTTAGCTTTAACCCTCTACCCATGAGATGCCAGGAGCATCACCCCAACGTTGTAACAACCATAAGGATGTCTCTAGACATTGACAAATGTCCGGTCAACCTCTCCACCCCTACAACCAGTGTGGACAGTGATGGCCTCATAAATGAGACTCAGGTAAAGTAAGCCTGACTCAGAGTCCATAAGAGGATCCAAGAAAAGGCATGTTCTTTCCCTGGCTGACTCCAGGGGAGCAAGCTGAACAGACTGTGGCAGAGCTGGGCTGGCACTGGGAACATACCCCTGACCTGAACCAACTCATGCAAGTCCAGGTTGGCTGCAGAGGTCTACCATCACACAGTGCCACCTTACTCCTCCACCAGCATGGCCCTTAGCATCACTAAACATTATTTCTCTTGCTTTGCTTTTCCCTTGGAGTGGTCACAGTGTTTCTCCACTGCCCAAACTTCCTTTCTGTTCCTCTTGGACAGACCTGTTTTGAAGTCCCGGTTGTCAGCAGACCCTGGGCACACCAACTGCATCTTGAATCCATCAGCCCCTAAAGCCAAGATCCCCATTCTTCCATGGTGGCCACATTGTTCAGCCACAGAGTAAACAGTAACAGATCAGGTTAGGGTCACAGAGTGTTCAAGAAAGACCAACCTCACGTCTTAGATTTTTAGTACAAGGTCACTACACAAGGGCTCTTACAACCTCCAATAAAGGAAAAGTCTATCCAATTTTAAACTCTTGATCATTTCCCAAGTCCAAAGTGGTTGAGTAAAAGTGAAAACCCAGTATTCACAGCTCACAAACAGATCATGCTCCAAACCAGTTGTTTGGGAAACACAACATGGTCTCCTTAGAAACAATGCGCTAAGGAATGGTGATACCAATTTGCATTCATGTAGGACATTTCCATTTACAAAGTACTTTTGGGTCCATTATTTCATTCAATCCATGAAACAGCACTGTGAAATATTCAGGGATTATAGTTCCTATGCTCATAAAAAATGTGCTTCACAGGGATGCATGAGAAGCGATCTATATAGGGCTGTTTGGCTCATACAACTCTTCATGGGCAGATGACCTAACCACAGGGACAACATGATTCTGTGGGAAACATCCACAGTTCCCAGGGCACCATTGGTATGCCAACTGCTGTTAGCCCAGTGATTCTCTCCTTCCTTCTTTCTTGTGATGTGGACTTATATCATCTAGAACTTCATCCAAGTCATTGGGTGAATAATGAGGGCAGGCTCAGGCCAGAGTCCTGGGGTCCCCTCCTGACCACCTCCCCAGAGGGCCTCAGACCTCGTTCATGCCTGGTGCATCACCTGTTTAAACCATGTGTCAGCCCCTCTTCCCTTTACCCTGCACCCTCCAAGTCAACGCCGTTGCTGGAGACACACGACACCCAGGGCATGAGATCCAGGAGGGTGGACCTACAGCTGGGAGGGGGTAGGAGAAACCGAGGCATCACTGAGAGGAGGAAGAAGCCCCTAGAGAAGATAGAGAGAAGGTGCCCTCAGCCAGCAGTTGTCCTCATCTCTGGCCTCTACTGGGCCCTTACTATAGGAACCAACTGCTGGAGGGGAGAGAAGAGGGTGGCCCCACAAGGCAGCTAGCTTGAGAAGTAGGGAAGAGGGAGGAGGGGAAAATGTAGTAGCAGTACAAAGGAAAGGGAGGAGGTTGGGGCCACAGTCTGGGTGGGGAAGGCAGGTGCACTTACTTTGCTAAGTGACATGGGCAGTGGAACTCTAAACCAACGCTTCTCTGACTACAGAAAGGACAGGCTTGCGTGATAACTGTGGAGATTCCTGACCAGCACCCCAGAGAACCTCACCCCACCCTGAGAGTCAAACTCCTGGCTCAGGATCAAGAGGATCTAAGGACTGGCATCTGGGAAATGCTGCCCTAGATCTTGCTGCCCCTGGAGGCCACACCCTCTATGGATGTCCTCTCTCTGTTCCCTGTTTGCTGGGGCAGATGATGGCTGTCTTCCAAGCAGACTGTGAGCTATAGTTCATCTGCATGGGGACATAGCAGGGTTTAGTTATATTCCAGGAACAAGTCCTTCACTTGTTTTATGTGATTCAGATTTTAAAAACATCCCAGGACTAACACATAGAGGCCACCTCACCCAGCCTTGCAAGTGCTGCTAAGAACACTGCTGGGGTTGTCCTTGGGCTGGATACACTCTTTGGAACAGGATCCAGGGTGAGAAATACATCCTTGTAGACTGTACTTGATATGGGAAAAGAGCCAGAAAACACTTGGCACCAAGTCTGAGGACTGAGTCAAGTGACCCAGCAGGGAAGTCCCACTGGAGTCTAAGGCTAAGGTGACTACCAAATGCCTAACATCTTGGCAGGACTTGAGAAAAGTCTCTCGGAACAGACAGCAAAAGAAGAGTTCCGATTCTGTCCTAGCAAGAGCAACATGAAGGTCAGAACCCACTTGAACAGGTACCTTGGCTTCAAAACCATACCCACCCTGGTTTCTAATGTTGGGCACTTATTCCTCCTCCCCAGTTAGGTGCAATCTCTATACCCATCCATGGAGGAGGAGGAGGAAGAGGGGATTGCCATGAGGATGGGCAGGCCCTGGGCAGGGACTCACCTTGCCAGTGATGCTTGTAGTCACACATGCGGGACAGCGCGATCATCATGGCACAGTACAGGGGCAAGATGGCGGCACAGAGCCGCCAGCTCTTCCCCCGCCCACTCTCGGTGAAGCAGTGCAGCTTGCCTGCCAGGTAGAATGTCGTGAAACCAAGGCCCGAGAAGGCAACTGCCAAAGAAAAACAACAGGTGTTACTCCAGTAGGTGGAGAGCGGCAAGTTCTCCTGGGCATCCTGTCTGCCATCCTGACATCCCAGGGCCAAGCCATGGTGGCAGCCTCTAGGCAGCTCACTCTAGGCAGCCTCCTGCTGCAACACTGGAACAGACTTCCAACCACGAGGCTGGACTTCTAGGCCTGCAGGTGAGCACCTGCTACATTTTATTCACTCATTGGACAATGGTTTAGTGGGTATCCAGTGTGTGCTGGGCAGGCACTGTGCTGGGTGGGAGGGATGAAAAGAAGCAAGAGATGTTCTCTGCCCTCCAAGGGCTCAGATTCTGGTGGAAGGACAGTGGTCATCCTGATGGGTAATTCTAATATAAAGTGTTACCCTCTACAAGAAAAAAAGTGCATAAAGAACAAAAGACTTGGAGGACTGCTTAGATTTGAAGGGTAAGGGAGAGTCAAAACAGAGATGAGGCCCAGATTTTTGGTTAGTGAGACAGTGTGCAGTGATGGCGTTCATGAAGATGGAACTTGGAATGCTATGGAGGAGCAGAGCTTGATGGAGAAGCCAGTGAGACAGATCTTGTTTTCTCATAGAAACAACAGCCGTTGTTTCTTGGAATTGAAAACACAACTCATGGCTATGCCAAATCCATTGTCAAAAGCATGAAGGTTGGGGATAGCCTGAGACTGCCATCTAGTCATCTGCAGAAATGTGGATGAAAGGACATGGATGGGCATGGTGTTATGTGAAATGGGCCAGGGACAGAAAGAGACACCACATGTCCTCCCCACATGTGGAAGCTATGTAGTTGATCTCACAGATTAGAGAGGCTAGGGAGGGCAGGGGGTAGGAGGTAGAGAGCTTGGATAATGGGCACCAAAATACAGTTAGATAGGAGGAATTAGTTCTAATGATCTACAGCACAGTAGGGTAACAATAGTCCACAACAATTTTATATTTCAAAATAGCCAGAGGTGTCTAAAGTTTCCCAAAACAAACGAGAAATGTTTGAGGAGATGAAATGCTCATTCTCCTGATCTTATCATCACATATTGTATACAAGTATCCAATTATCATATTCTACCCCATAAATCTTGACAAATACTATGTGTCAGTTAAAAACTAAGAAAAAGAAAAGCTGGAAAAAAACACAGCTGGAGCTCAGTGCCATTTCAGGTGGGTTTCTGAAGGCTTAGAACAGTGGTCCTCCACCCTGGCTGCACATGGTGTCACCTTCAACACCTTTACCATCTACTGGTAGCCAGGTGCCACTGTGAGACGTTCTGTCTGTAGTGGTCCTGAGTGGCCCCTGTTGTGCATGTGTGAATGCAGGTGTGTGCAGGAGTGTGCAGCTTCCCAGGTGACTCTGATAGCAGTCATGACTGAGCCTAGAAGCTTCCACTGAAGCCAACTGCTGCAGCTCCTTGGCTTCTCTGGACACCAAACTACCCCAAACTTGCTCCTTGATTAGAAAATCCTGAGAGGAAAGAGCTCACAGGTAACCAGCTCACACAGCGACTCGGTAAATCAGCTCTTTCAAGGAGTCAGTACACCAGCAACTTTAAGGACTGCCCAAAGCCTGGGCCGCAGCCAGGAATCCTGCAGCATCTTGGTGAAAATGCAGACTCTCAGGCTTGCTCCAAACGACATCTGCATTGTACAATATCCATTAGCAATCGGTGTGCACACTGCAGTCTAAGAAAGCTTGGCTTAGAACACATCTGTCGTCTGTATAAGAGAGCTCTAAGATCTACCTTGAGATTACAGTGTACACTATGGGGGAAATCTGGAAGGTGCTCTGCCCAAAGTTCCCTACAAACATGGAAACCTGGAAGTGATGGGTACAGAAGCACAGGTAAGCCAACTGTGGCGTTTCTATCCAATGGACTCTGAGGCCACCATGAAATACGAGATTGAGTAGCAATATGGCCAATACCTAGGGTACAATGTTAGGTTCAGAGGCAGGAGTTTAAATTGTAGGGCCAAGATTTTCATGACTATAGTACATAATAATGAACAGCCTGCAGCCTTTCCAAATTATCTCTGAAAATAACAGATCTCAAAAGACACCTTGGATATAAATATAAGCTTATGCCAAAGCAGAACTTCTTCAGTCCCAGAAGTAATAAGGTCACAGTGCAGCTTTCCCCTGCACCTTTTGTTGGTTTAATTATTTGTTTTTTAACCACTACATTGTGTTGACACTTCCACAGCTGTAATTTTTAATTATAATTATTAGCACATATTAATTGTATAAAACAACTGGCTCTTTGTGACATTTTCATACATCCTTATACTTGGATCATGTTCACTTTTTTGAAATAGAAGCTAAATTAGGTTTATCCTGGATATAAAAATGAAGCAAAAGCAAGAAAATGAAGGAGGTAAGAGCACCAAAAGCTCTTCTGAACAGTGGCCAGCACTCAGTCAGCAAAGTGGTGCCAACATACATTGAGGACTGTGCTTAGAAAAAGCCATGAGGCACTGCACTGCCTAGCCCTGTTCTAGAAGGCTTCTGGGGTGGAAGCGTATGAAGTGATTTATGTGGTGTGGCCCCGTCTGGCGCCATCTTGGCAGGCACAATGGCTTCTGGATTCCCATCCACATCTACTTTGTTTCCTTCCTTCTCTTTACCCACATTCTCCCATGAGGTGTCAGAGTGGAAGAGGAAAGGTAGACAGTTGGCTGTGGTTGGTACTGGCCCCATCTTGAGCTCTCACAGGAGGAACAGTAGACTTTATTCAAATCAGATGGATTAGCAAGTCTATCTACCTAGGTACACTAAGTGTGGGGAGTAGAAAAGCCCAGGGCTTTGCTGGGTTATAGATTAAAGTCTCCAAGATTGGAATCTCCAAGAGAAGAAGCAGCTGTGGGGTTGCCAAATTGGCATCTGTCAAGAAAACAAACAGATTTTTAAAAAGTCAATGAACACAGAGTGGATCTGAACATGAATTTGTCTGTGTCCCCATAAAAAACCGACCTGGAGACTTTAAGACACAAGAGTCATCAACTCAAGCAACCAATACCACTTCTGGATACCTTCAGGGGATGAAACAGGGGAAGAGTGTTTGGCCTAGGGAGAGAGACCATCCCCAGCCTCCTCCTGACCCCTGCTACCCTGGGGACTCTCAGCTGGCCAGCTCTGGCCCACTTTCACTCATATGTTTTGAAGCTCAGGTCTAATATGTTCTCTCTGGCATGGTGGGAGCTTGCATGAACACCACAGCCCCTCCACATCCTGGAAATCTCTGCTTCCCTGAAGAGGAGGAGATTCCAGCCTTGCTTAATGGCTGAATGCAATGGCCAGGAGCCTGTGGGCATCGGAAGCAGCCAGTCTTCTTCAACACATGCTCTTGGGCCTTTGGACAGTATTTCCAAAGCACTTCTCTGTGCCCTTATTTTTCTAGGTGACAGGATGAAGCTCCAATTTCATGCTAAACCTTATGCTTGTCACTTTCTTGCTGACATTTATACAGTTATTGAACAGACATAATGTCATTCACAGTTGACTCCTTCTGCCTGGGAGGCACATTTGAGCTATGGGAAGCTCTGGTCTTTTTTTTATTATTATTATTTTTTTTTATTTTTTGAGAGCAGGTACTGTTTTATTAACTGATCAGATAAAAAAAAAATACCATGGAAGATATCTTAGTTCATCCTTCTAATAAGTCTGTTGATCTGGTCTTTCCTGTTGCCAGCAGCTCCACCTTCTACAAAATGGGTGGTCTTTTTCTTCATTTCACCTCTCGGAGAAGATAATTTGAAGGACCACAGGAAGTTATTTGCTTCTTTGAAGCGTTTTCCAACAGAGTAGGTCTCATGAATCAGATCTTCCATGCAGATGATGACATATTTACCAAGAGATCGAGCAATCAAAGCGTTATCTGTCAAGGCAATTCATTTCTTATTGGTTTTGCTATATCCACACTTGTAGATGAGTTCATTCACTGATTTCAGATTTGGGTACCCCTCGGCAATGTAAGGTTCCACGAGCCTCAGCATGTTAACTGAAGCCTTGTTGAGCTTAACAAAGGTGCCATTGAAGATCTGGCGAAGGCGAACCTTTGGGCTCACACCATTGATACCTCTGATCCTGATAACAAATGCCAATTTGGGTTCTGCAGGTACATAGAAGTTGCCGGCTTTTCTTGCCATTCTAGCCATCCGAATCTCTGTTCTGTACATTTGCCTATATTCCTTGTGGTAATGCTTGGCTTTTTCATAGATTAGCTTCCTCCTTGCCTTTTGAAGCATCTTTTGGGCAAACTTCTTCCCCAGGCGCTTGACCTTCAGCTCTGCATAATGCCTTTGCTTTTTCTTAAGAGTTTCTAGCCCAGCAGGAACCTTCTTTTTCTTCTCTTCGGCACCCCCCCATGGTTCCAGCCAGAAGAAAGGAAGCTCTGGTCTTTTGCTTGTCTGCCACCCCAGTCAGAATCAGCATCTACCAAGCCATACCTAATTAATATGATCCCCGCCATGAGATAAGGGGCTTGGGACCAGGATGTAGTCTCCTCTGAGCCACCCCACTCTGAAATCCTGGGACTCTCAACCACCAAGGCTCAGATTCAAATTCAACTGGGACAAGAAAACAGGAAGGCCATCAAAAACACATTCTCCACCTCTAACATGCAACACCCTATTTTCTTATCCTAGAACCCACACAATTGAGACACCTGGGGACCGTGAAGCCTTTTATCCTAGCATGGAACAATTCTGTGTGAGATTCTGTCCCTCTTCCTAAACACAAGCCTGACTTCCTGCTCAGTAAAGAACCAAGCAGGTATCTGGAGACATAAGGCACTGAATGTTTTGGAAGATGAACATTATAAGGTCCGATAAATGTATTCATATCTTGCTAACATTGTCAACAACAGAAATATAAGCAGAAACCTACCAAGCCAGAGGAGTGAGAGGATACAAGAATCTGCCTGTTCTAGGTTGCAAATTCATTCCTTGGCGCTCTAGTCTGACACCATGTGAGGTGGGCACACATGCCCCTTAACTAGTAACAGGAAGGAAGCAGACACAAGATTTGTGGAAAGAGGACACGCCCCTTGCTTTCAGAGCTTGTGGAAGGTTTTCCTGGCCGTGGGAGCTGATTAAGAATATTTATATGTGGATCTGCTGGGAAAAGCAAAGATGCTCTCAAGCAGGGAGAAAGGGAAAGGGGATGGCTTCCCTCCCTGTTCCTGGCATTGAAGATGCTCACTTGCTATTGCCAATGAGACCAGACAAGCAGAGTATCACAACCAACAGAGCTGGTCCAGGGGGTGATGGCCAGAGCATCCCGTGACCAGGGTTACCTGCCTCCCTGGTGACACTGAGAAGCAATCACCAATTCTTGCGTGCAACCACCCAGATGAATTATCACAGATTTGCAACTCTCCTCTTGTTTATTGGTTCAGCTTAAGTGTAATGATGTGTTTTTTTCCCTTCTTCCTGTTGACTTTTAAATCAAGTAGAAAATCTTTGACCTTAATGATCATGAGAAATAAGAAAATTGGCATGGAAAAAGAAAAATCTTTAAAAAACAAATAAGATAAGAATCAGGGAGACAGACCTTGCTTTTACCACTTTTCACTTTTGCTAATTATAATAAATTTCTCAGACAAATGTATCATTTGGGGCACCAAAGACAGAATTGTGCTCTGATGATGCAATCTATGTGCATTTTCCATCTCTTATACTCAGAGAATTAGTATCTCCTTCTCCAAGAAGGAGAAAAACAACACTAGGGAATTGAGTGTTGTTGAATCTTGATGTTGGAGAATGTTTTGCACAGGATGCAAATGAAACTCCCCAGGACCATCTAAAGCCAAGGATGCGGGTAGCAACCTAGTTGTCTATACCCCATAAGGAGTGTGGTAGTGGAGATGAAGACTTGGGTTCCTATCTAAGCTCTGTCCTTCATAGAATACATGATTTTGGACAAGTTTCTTTTCTCCTCTGGGCTTTGGTTTTCTCTGCAAAATGAGAGTCTGAACTACAAGGGGTCACTACATCATATCACTGGAGGCTGGCCACACAGTGAGCAAATGGTAAAGCCACTGGATATTGGAGTCAGCTTTCCTGCAATGCTTATAAACAACAGAAGCCACCACGGCTTCCCCCTTCCACATCACACTGTTTGATGGAAAATGCTTATCAGGACTCAAATGTTCCTGGCAAGAGCTATAAAGAGTCCTGAGGACGGGAAGTGGTTTTGCCCATCTGAGCAGCCTAATCTACAGGAGGTCTAAATGCTCGGGATCACTTTTCCTTTTTCCAGCATGGATGATGAGTGGCGACGATCTGAAACATAAATGTAAGAAAGACTTCTGTAGGTGACATTCTTATACCCTTTTGCTTTCAGTCCACTTGTATGCTTAGATTTAGAGTCACCTGTAGATTACATGCAGTTGAATTTTTTAAATTTAATACTGTCATTCAAGCGTTTTGTTTTGATTGGTTTCTGTAATAATGAATTTATAATCAAATACATTTCTAAAAGTGAAAAAAGAAAAAAAAGAATAACCCTTCAAAAAAGAAAGAAATACCTTTTCCCTAATGCCTTAAGAGGAATTGGTCAGAGCCTGGGAAGGAGTATGATGAGACTATTTCAATAAAAAATAACTCATTGAGTCTCCAAAGGCTTCAGCATAACATAAATGAGGTGGTGAGATCTGAATAATAATGTTCCTGTTTAGAAAACACCAAAAAGTCAGTAGCCATTGACTTGCCCAAAGTGCTCATCTGATTAGTCTCTCCTGGAGAAGCCCCTGGGGTCCTAATGACTGGCACTGCCTGCTGTCTTCTAAAGAAGTGGCCTCCACTCCTCCCATCTTTTATGAGATGCTCCAGAACCTGCTCTGTATGATTTGTTAGGGAAATACAACTCTTAAACCCACCCCTAGCAGCCACAGTTGGTGCTCTCAGTCTGCACAGGAAAGAGACTTAAGGAGATCTGCTGTCCTTGGGGTGTTTGACTGACAGGCACAGTCCAAGATAGGTGCCAACTGTACAGCCCAATCAATCTTCTCTAAGTATTGTGTACTGGAAAAGGGGGAAGCAATTGGACTTGCAGCTACTGTCCTGAGCTAGGCTAGGCCTCTGCTTTGGTTACTGAAGAAAACTGCAGGACAATCCAGTCTCAGGAGCCCCAGGGGACTATCTAGTTGATGAGGCAGCATCCCAAACTTCCCCATTTTGTTTTTTTCTGAAAACAACCTTTCCAGGACTAAAGATCATCTATGCTCCTCTTGCACAACCCAGGAAACTGACCATAAACAGACAAGGAGCCTCAATTATTTGACATATACAAAGGATGTCTCCATCTATTGCCTACACCATCCACATTCAATAGATTTATGTTTATATGAGACGTGTGTGTGTGTTTCTGTGTGTGTGCACGTGTGCACATGCGCACGTGCGCACATGTGTGTGTGTGAAGTCTGGGGGACCATTTGGGAAAGCAAGTTTCTTAAGTTTCATCTCCGTGACCTTCACAGACACTGCTAATTGATCAAGAGACTTTATTCAGAAAGCCAGCTTCAGGCTCAGAATCTCTCTTAAGATAGTTATCACAGCAATGACCTGCTCTGGGCAGCAAATTGAAATCCACTTGCTGGCTTCTCTTAAATCATTTAATCCAAGTCAGCACTGTCACAAGAAAAGAACTCTCAAAGGTGTCTGAAGACTTGGGTTCTAAATCACAGTGAGGTCTCCGGCATCAATCCTGTCTAGTCTCTGAGTGGGGATAACAAGAGCCATGTCAGCCAGCTCTCAAAAGACTCGACATTTGTGAAAGTGATTTGTAAACAGAAATTCAACATACAAATGCAAGGTGTTATAACTGTAAAGCTGAGGCGGCGGTTATCTAGAAATACTGAGTGTAAATGCTGGATTCTATTTCTAAGTCCAAGTTAGTCCCACTTTGCAACACAGAAATATCACAAAATTCCCAAACCCAGGACTTCTATTTGCAGCAGTGTGGCAGACTAGACACCTTGTTTGAAATAATTAAATTCTGGATGAAATATAAAACCCCCCAATAAACCTTTCACATATATCACTGCCTTGAAAGAGAGAAGAATTAATGAAAGCCAGGTTCCCCAAAATGAAGGGAACAAGGTACAAGGGAGGAGTATGGACAGGTTGGACCAGGCTGGGCTCTGTGGGGAGGGACTTGCTGACCTGGAGCTCCACAGTGGCATCTTGGTGACACACAGTGAGTCTGTGTGTGTGAAGGGACAAGGTATCAGGCCCATTCAAAATAGAACAGATGGAGAATATAACAGAAGACTTCAGATAAATCTCAGACCCTAGGACTACACCACCTGCTTAAGAGGAAGTAAGACAAGAGGCTGCCCTTCAGAAGGACACCTCAGGGGAACTTGTCCCCCTCCTGTCTTAAAGCTATGTGGAGAGACTCCGTAACTATGAGCCAACTGTCACAGGGCTTCTGTGTCCAATTCATGCTTCTGAGATAATCTTCCAAAATCCTTAAGTGGGAAACTAATTTTGAGTGGCCCTGAGGTAAGAGCTCTCGGGCAATTGGCAAAAGTCCTCTCTAGAGGAATTCAGCTTCAATCCAGACATCCAGATATTCCACCAAAAGAGAGTTCTAGAAGAAATTAAAAGCCCAGAGTAAGAAAACTCAAAACGAAAAGATTTCAGGTCATCATGAGAATACACAGGACAGATCGACTCATAATACTATAATTACAATGCACATAGCTATTTGTAATATTCAAGAAAGTATAGAGAAGCTTGAAAGTAAGAACAGAAGACTAGCATTATAAAGCAATACTACAGTAGATCTTTTAAAGACCAAGTACAATTTTGATAAAAGAAAAAATACAATAATTGAATTTTAAAACTCAATAGACGGGATAAATAACACCTGAGAAAACGTTGGATAAAGAATAAGTAAATGGTAAGATACATTCAATCAATAAATGGGCTAAGGAACTGAACAGACACTTCACAGAAGAAGAAATACAATTGATCAACAAATATATGAAAAAGTGTTCAACATCTCTAGCAATGACAGAAATGCAAATCAAAACTACTCTAAGAGTTCATCTCACTCCTGTCAGAATGGCAATCAAGAATATAAGCAACAATAAATGTTGGCGAGGATGTGGGGGAAAAGGTACACTCATACATTGCTGGTGGGACTGCAAATTGGTACAACCAATATGGAAGGCAGTATGGAGATTCCTCAGAAAACTGGGAATGGAACCACCATTTGACCCAGCTATCCCACTCCTTGGTTTATACCAAAGGACTTAAAATCATCATGCTATAGAAATGGAGCCATATCAATGTTTATAGCAGCTTAATTCACAATAGCTAGACTATGGAACCAACCTAGGTGTCCCTCAATAGATGAATGGATAAAGGAAATGTGGTATACATACTCCATGGCATATTACTCAGCTTTAAAGAAGAGTGAAATTGTGGCATTTCACAGTAAAATGATTGGAGTTGGAGAATATCATGCTAAGAGAAATCAGCCAATCCCACAAAACCAAAGACTGCATGTTTTCTCTAATATGCGGATGCTAATTCACAATAAGACGGGGGGGCACTATGGAAGAATAGTGTCACCTTAGATTAGGTAGAGGGAAGTGATGGGAGGGAAGGGGAGGGGATGTAGGGATAGGAAAGAATATAGAATGAAACAGACATTATTACTGTATGAATATATGTGACTACATGATCAATATGATTCTGCAACATTTAGACTCAGAAAAATGAGAAATTATATCCCATCTATGTATGATATATCGAAGTGCATAAATGTATTTTACTTTCATTAACTAATTTAAAAAATTTTTTAAAAAGATACATTCAAATTTTGTTCAGAATTCAATAAAAAATAAGAGAAAAAAATGAAAAATAAGGAAAGGTTAAGTGACATGAATAATGTAACAAGAAGATCTAACAAATGTCTAACGGGAGTCTAAGTTAGAAAGTGATAGAATGGAGAAGAGGCCACATTCAAATAGGTGATGGTTGAGAAGATCTCAGAATGTTAAAAGACACAAACCTGAAATTTATAAAGCCCAATAAATCCCAAGCGAGTCACATTAAAGAAAATCCATGCCTAGAAGCATAAGAAAACTTCATGACATACAAGAAAAAGCAAGATATTAAAACCATCCCCAAAGGAAGAAAAGAATATCTGCAAAGGAGTAGCACTAAGACTTACAGCTGACTTCAAAACAGCCCCCATAGCCCAGCTAAAAGGCAGTAAAATAATGCATAGCTTGGATCTTAAATGTCCCTAAATGCTCATGTGCTGAAGGCCTGGTCCCCAGCTGGTGGTGCTATTGGGAGTTGGTGGAAACTTCAGGAGATGGGGCCGACCAGAGGAAGTGGGTCGCTGCAGGTATGACCTCACAAGGTGTGTTAGGACCGTGGCTCCTTTCTCTCCACCCCACCCCCCTTTTTCTTCTTCCTGGCCACCATGAGGCAAGCAGCTTTTCTCTGCCATGTGTCTCCACCATGATGGACTACTCACTAAAAGCCACTGGGCCAAGTGACCATGGGCTGGAATCTCTGAAACTATATGCCAAAATAACTCTTTCCTCCTTTTGAGTTGTTTATATTAGTTATTTTATCACAGTAACAGAAAACTAACAAATACAAATGTTATCTTCAAAGTTCAAAGAGAAAAACTGTTGAATTAGATTTCTGCATTGAATAGAACTACCTTTCAAGAATGAAATCAAGGGAAGAAAATTTAGGAAATTTAAAGGATATATTTTAGGCAGGAAGTGGAAAGAATGAGATGGAGAAAAGACTGGGAAGTAAAGATATTGCATATATGTAAGCTAAACTATGTGCAGGCTGGTGGCTTTGTTGGGATGAATGGGAAGCATCAGGCTAGAATTAAAACATCAGACAAAACTAGGAAGGTAGACTGCACTGATCAGAGTTAAAGCATTTAACTTCCTTACATTTGTTAGAGTAGAGAAAAAATTTATTAATTCAGACTTTATGTGCATTAAAATAAGGTTTATAGAACTCTCCAACAATAACAAAAAACATGAAAAAAGAATCACACATGAAAACAGTACAAGAAAGAAGAAAGAAGAGTATAAAATGATATAAATAAAAAAACTTCTAATATTTCAGTAATGACAAGAAACATAATTGCAATTAGCCTCTTAGATAAAGATTTTTTTAAATATATACATAAAATATAGGGTACAATAAACAGAAAAAGATATGAGGAAAATATTAACCAATAGAAAGTTGGTGTCAATATTAATGTTGGATGGTCTTCATTGTAAAAAGTAGTATTAGAGACAGAGGTGGTCACAGCTTAAGTATAAAGATTGTAAAAGGTATAACAACAAGTATGATAATTCTTAACATTGTTTACGTCTCATAAAATGTACAAAATTATAAATACCATGGAACCACAACAGCTTACACACTAGTGCAAAGTTTTAATACAGATTTCTGTAATAAATTAAGAATGAACAGAAAAACTAGAAATACACATGATATGAATAGCACAATTAACAAGATTGGTCTAATGGATATATAACACTTTGTGTTCAATTATCTTTTAAATTATTTTTTGGTATTGGGGATTCAACCCACGTGCTTTACCACTCATCCACATCCCCGGTCCTTTTTATTTTTTATTTTGAGACAGACTAAGTTGCTGAGGGCCTGGCTAAGTTGCCAAGGCAGCCTTGAATTTGTTGCTGGGATTACACACATGTGACACTGTGCCTGGCCTGTGTCCAGTGATTTTAAAACTCACATTCTTTTTAAGCCATATGGAATATTCAAAAAAAACTGACCATATAATAAACCTCAAATCTAGCCTTAAGATCAAAAGTTTGGTCATTTTTATAGATTATATTATCTGACTGCAATGTAATTAAACATAAATAATTTTTTAAATATAGTGAGAAAAACATCTATGTTTGGGATTTTTTTTTTTTAAACAAAAAAGCTTTTGTAAGTATCTTATGAATCAAATAATTAAATAATAAAAATTACAAAATATTTAGAAATAAATCTGATGACATGCATTAAAATTTATGAAATATAGCTAAAGCAATATTTAGAGAAAAGTTTATAGCCTAAATTGCTTACATTAGAAAAAGAAGAAAAGTCAAGTTTTATTGAGCTGAACTTAATAAATTAAATAGAGAACAGCAGAATAAATTCAAAAATTGAGATGGGATAATACAGATTATCAGCATAATAATGAAAGTAAACAAGCACATGGTAAAGACATTAAAGGCAAAAATTAGCTCTTTGAAAAGACTTATAAAATAGATTAACCTCTGAGAAGACTACATTGTTTTGAGAAAGTATAGACACATAAGCAATACAGAAACGAATAATGAAGATATGAAATTAGAAACATTGATATTAAGAAATACTTTGTGTTGACACATTTGAATGTTTGTATGAAAAGACTGTTATAAAAATAAATAGAAATCATGAAGTATCTCAAGAAAAAATATTTTAAAACCTAAGGGTTTTTTAACCCTAAGTAAATTGACTCAGTATTTTTAAACCTAATGTTTTGGGGGTATATGGGCCAGATATCCCTAAAGGAAAAATAACCATCAGATATAAAATCTTTACAGAGATATTTTAAAGGAGGGAACATTCATTTTATAAAGCTTGTTAATTGTGTTGTTCAAGTCTTACATAGGTTCCCCTTTATGTTTGACACTGAAATACATATTTAGGTTTACAATCATTTTTGTGGATTTTGTAGGTCTTTATTTCATTTTTGCATTTTTGTCTTGTTTTGGTAATAATGATTCCAAAAATCAAACAAATATGATAAAAGAAATGAGACTTACTTCCCAATAACAAATGTTACCAAAAAAGTCATATGAATATAATATGTTTAAAGCATTCCATTGAGATTGTCACGAAACATGGATGCACATTGGGAGATCTTAATTAAAGCATAATTTATTATGCTTTAATTAAGCATAATAAGGTTGTATGATACTCTACATAGAAAACTCAAAATAACACATGGACAAATAATTAGAATTACCAGAGAGTTTAGCAAAATTTCCACGTAAAAAAATCAAATCACCAAAATCAACTACATTTCTAGACAATAAAAAGCAATCATCTACAAAATGTTATTTAAAAAATAAAATTATAAAATAGCAGTAAAAATATAAAATATCTAATAATTAAGCTAATAAATAGTGTACAAACCCTTTAAAAAGAAAATTTTGAAACTACTAAAAAAAACATTAAGGCCTAGATAGACTCATACACTACATACATAGATAGGAAGATACCATTTCTCTCCAAACTGAATCATCGATTAAATAAAATTCCCAATCAAAATCTCAAGAAGAGTTTTCCATGGAACTTGACCAGCTGAGAATAGCTAAGACACTTCTGAAGAAGAGAGAGGAGGTGCACAATCCTCCACTTCCAGTTATACCAGGGTGGATTCCCTGAGACCCAGCCAATTAGGTGTGGTCATGTGACTGTTTCAGCCAATGAAATCTAAGTGACAAGTTTCAGTTCTGGGAGGAAGCCAATGAGCTAAGGCTTGATTCTACGGCTCTCTGGGCCTGGAGCCGTGCTATCTCGAGCACACTTTTACGTATTAATAAAACTTCTGTTGAGCTCCAGATTGCCCACAACTGTACATGGGGCATGAAACAAACCCTTTTAGTTTTAAGCTACTGAGATTTACACTCTGCAGCCCAACCTATCTTGAGCAATAGGGAGATTTACCCTGCTTAAAACTTATTATAAAGCCACATGATTAGGACACCACATGTTGGTACAGGACTAAGCAAACAGACCCTTGGATCAGGATGGAGAGTCAAGAGAAAGACCCTTCCTTGCACCCCAGGAGACACGGCAGAGGTATTATTGTTGATCAGCACAGATCAATAAACAGTGCTGGGAAAGTTGAGGATTCAGATGGGGAACCTAAAACTGACCTGCTACCACACACCACCCCCAGAAATCAATTCCATATGGATAAAGGCCTAAAGGAGAAAGCAAAACTAAGAGTTTTTTTTTTTTTTTTTTTAGAAGAAACACACTCTTGCAGGTAGAAGATATGTCATTAAATAGACAAGAAGTAATAACCTCAAAGGAAAAGATTGATACAACCAGTTGCATTTAATACAGAGAACTTGGTTCATCCAAATACACAGCAAGTCCTGGATTGCACACTGGTTTGACAGAAGCTTTAGAAGGACTGGTGGTTACTTTGGGGAAATCTGAAGACAGTTCATGTTATGTCATGAAATAAAAATAACTCCAATGGTTAACTAGAGATTATTGATTGAAAATTAAATTTTATTACATACCTCCTCCAAATGTGCACTAAAGTGCTAATGTTGGTGACCTCTAAGCAGCAGAAATATAAAGTTCTTCATTGTCAAAAAAAAAAAGTTTACTTCTCTGTATGTCCTAACTTTCTACAGTGTGCATCTACTGCTTCTTTAAATAATGAAAAGAAAAAGACAAGTACAAAGATAGAAAGAATTTTTGTCACAAATACAACCAACAAAGAAATAACGCCCAGAAAATTTTTTATTGGTCAAAAGACACAAGCTCATATGTCAAAAAACTACAAATTCCATTAAACTTGAGAAAAGATGGTTCTGCTCATTAGCCAAAAGGAAAACACACACCACCACCACCCCAGGGGCTGCCGTCCCATTCTCTAGACTGGCCAAAGCCAACCTGTGACAATGTCAAGTGCCCATGAGGCTATGGGGGGGGGCAAGGGGAACTGTCATAACTTACTGAACAGAGGATAAGAATAGCTTGGCATTATTTATTAAAGTTGAAAATTAGCAAATGATCCAAAAAAACCTTACTGTGAGGAATATGTCTGAGAATTACATGTGCAATATGTGCCCCAGGGATTCAGCCACACCGTTCATAAAGGTCCAAGTTGGAGATGATCCAAAGTCCATGGATAGTAGCATGACTTTTAAAACTGTGGCATAGTCATGCCTTAGAATACCACCCAGCAATGAAAATGAACACACTCCTGCTTTGATACTTCATAAAGAGGAAAATCTCCAAAAGAAAAAAAATTGATGAGCAAAAGTTGAAAATTACAAAAATGTATTCTGTACGACTCCATTTATGTAATGTTCAAATCAGGAAAAACCCAAACAATATATTGCTTTAGGGGTGTGTGTGTGTGTATAAAACTACCTAAAAAAGCAATTCTTTTTGTTGTTATTGGGTTTTGTGGTTTGTTCTTTGGTATCAGGGATTGAATTCAGGGATGCTTAACCACTGAACCACATCCCCAGCCCTTTTAATTTTTTTTTTAAATTTTGAGACAAGATCTCACTATGTTGCTTAGGGCCTCACTAAGTTGCTGAAGCTAGTTTTGAACACTGATCCTTCTGCCTTAGCCTCCAGAGCTGCTGGGACTACAGGTGTGTGTACTGTGCTTGGCTAAAAAGCAGTGATCTTTAAGATTTCAAAATATTGACTACCATGGGAGAGAAGAATCAGCCACTAGGGAGGGTTATGCTGGGTTTCTAAGGTTGTAGTTAAATTTTATTTCTTAATCCAAGTGGATACATTGAGTCTATTTTCTATTATCATTTAACATTTTCTAATAGTTAATAATAATGATAGTATTATTTAAGCCATATGGACAGATTTTAGGTATAATTTTGTTCACAGATTTCATCATTAGCTAATTCTCCCTGTTAAACAATGGCAGGGTGCCAAGAAAATTCTAAGGTTCAGAAGCCAATGTCGAGTCACAGTCATCAAGCCATTGACTCAATAGCAGGGACTATGCAGCCACTATTTGGTCATGATCAGGAAGTCGGATCACTTGTGAAAGGAACTATATATAAGTCCCCGTATCTGGTCTCCTTTCCTTGTGAAAACGCCACTCGAAAAGCCCCAGGACCACAGGGCAGGCCTTCAGCAGGCCACGGCTCTGCATTCCAACTGAAGAACATGCTAATGATGATAATGTACTGGATTAGGTTTTCAGAGACAAATAAATACTATAATTATGGAGACTTTAAACTGCGTTTTTATGACGACAATGATTTAGTTAACCAGAAAACAGAAGCAACAAAGGAAGCCAGCCCGAACATCCTCACGTTATTCAAGCGCAACGAACTCCAGCTAATACTTAATTACAAGCGGCGTATGGAGGATCAGAGGAGAATAAGACATGGCATTCTCCAAGGTACTTGATTGATTTCTCAGATTACAAAATTCAAGCCACTGAGAATTCTGCAAACATTGATTTAGCAGGAAGGAGCCCAGAGAGCCAGAGTTTGCAAAGGGAATAAATACAGAACAAATGAAACCGACCAGGTTGCCTGTTCCAGAGTTTACATCAGAATGCACTTCAAGCTTCACTGCCATTTTATGTTTCTAATGCAGATATTTCCTAAGGGTGAAAAGACAGACTTCATCCCTTTTCTCCTCTTCATTACAACACCTGTGACTTTGTGCCATTTGTTATGTTTTGCATAATTTGCATGGGCTCAGAAAAATGCTAAACCAGGACCTGAATGATTTATTTTCTTTGAAAATTATTAGCAATGAGGCATGCCCTACAAAAAATAAAATAAAATAAAATACACTTATTACAAAGTTTTGGAGGTAGAAAAACAGCATGAATCATCAACAGGAGATGTCTTCACTAATTCAACATCTTGACCTAAATTCAGTTGGCCCTTCATATCTGTGGGTTTTGCATCAGTGGATTTAACCTGTTGCAGATCAAAACTTATTTGGAGGGCTGGGGTTGGGGCTCAGTGGTAGAGCACTTGCCTGGCATGCATGAGGCACTGGGTTCCATCCTCAGCACCACATAAAAATAATAAATAAAAGAAAGATATTGTGTCCATCTACAACTAAAAAATATTTTTTAAAAATCTATTTGGAAAAAATAGTATGTTTGTACTGGATACAGACATTCTTTTTCCTTGTCACTATTTCCTAAACAATACAGCACAACAACTATTTACATTGACGAGGTATTATAAGTAAACCGAAATCATCTAAAGTATATAGGAGGATGTGCAGAGGTTATATGCAAATACTACACCATTTTATAGGGACTTGAACATCCAATGGTTTCAGTATCTTCAGGAGGTACTAGAACCAATGCCTCACAGATTCTGAGGGAGGACCACATGATAGCTAACCATGTATGCGAAATAGCACCTAAATGTTGGATCCTAACATCACTGCTTAACATTTGAGTGAATTTGGGCAAGATACTTTACCCTTGGTCCTTGTCTGCAAAATGGGATTAATAAGAATGTCTTTCTCATAGGGTTTTTCTGAGAATTAACTAAGACAATGCATAGAGAACAGTGTGTGCCTAGCATACAGTGAGTGCTCAATAAATGTTTTTTTGGGGCCTGCTGATATATAGTCAGCAGAAAACCTCTATGCTTAGTTTAATATATTCAAGGGAAGGCTGGACTTTTTCTGCATCTCTTCTATTGCAAATGACAAGCTTAAATTTTATGCTCATGCCTACCCTTCAACATCCTTCCTGTGAAATCTGAACACACCCTGCATTCGCAAACAGACGCTTGGGCCAGAAATAGTTTAAGTTAAATATAACTGTTCTACTCCCACTGTGATTTCTAGAAAGAGGAGGACAAAAAAAAAAATCAGAAAAATCAAGAACAATGTCAGCCACCTGTTAGCTTAAGGGACCTGCAGGACTTGAAGAATCACCTCTCAGCACAATGAGACCTTCCACATGTGATCAAGAATTACTTCCAGGAATCTTTGCAAAAGATGAATAACAGGAATGATGCTTGGTGAGGAAAATATCTTGATTTGCTTAAAAAACGATTTAAAGAAAAAACTGGAAGTTAAAGACCATAACTGTTGGTAAGGGTCTGGCAATACTCACAGAATGGAGTATGACATCTCCTAATAACCATCATCCTTTTCCTAAGTCAGAGAGGAAGGCAAGCAGTCCTGTGAGCCATGAGCCACCAGGCTGAGCGAGCAGGGCAGATGAGGTCCCAGGCAGTCTGGTTCCATGGTAGACACAGCCAGGAACTCTCTGGAAGAATCCCTCCGTCATTGTCTTTCTGTCCTTCCCAGAACAAAGTTCCGGCAGAACAGATGCTGTTGCCCTTAATTTAGTGCCTGGCACCCAAGAGATAATCAATAAATATCTTCCAGATTAATGAAGGAGATGTCACACAATCTGCTCAAGATCACAGCTGGTGACAGATACGAGATTCCAAATTACCTTCATTCATTCACATATGTGAACAGGCACTGAGGTAGGCAGGCCTCAAATCCCTCGCTCCTTCCTTCTGCGCCCAGTGGGCCTCGATTCAGTAGGTGTTTGCCAAAGTAACTGCTAAGAAGCTCAACAGGCTGAGCATCCGGGGGCTCTTTGGAGGTTTGGTAGCTGACTATATAACTAAGCTGAGAAAGTACTGATGTCATCCTGCTTAAGAGCCCAGCCCTTATTTCTGTTTGCTGTTTCTAGATGTATCAAAAGAGATTGACAAGCAAGTTGCTAAGAAAATCCCCTGTGATGTTATGAGAAGCCAAGTCTTCACTACCTAAGCAGCTTCCCATACCCTGTGCACCACACAGGGAAAACATAAAATGTGATTCCAACATAAGGAAAAAATCTCACTGGGACCAAGCACATCATTTGAAAGCTCCCATATCCTTCAGATCAACCAAGTAAAGACAAAACGTTTCCAACCTGACTTGTGGGAATAAAAGTTCTTCCAGAGTCAGACATTCCTTGCCCTTTCTTCCCCAGAGGCTTTGCTATTTGTACTCAGCTTGGCTTTACTGCTTTTCATTTATTTCTTACTTGCTGGTATTTTTCCTACTCCCTTCCAACCCCACTTCACAAATTTGCCACTCACTTTATGGGAAATTATCAGTATTCCAAAAACTTTCCAAAAGCAGATTTGGGGCAGGAAGGACGCGGGCGTATGCTACCTTCAGAAGCCAGCAGACAGAGCCAGCAGGCCTTCACCAGCAGCAGGGACACAGAGGCAGCAGCTGGAGTCTTTCCAGGAACTATGAGTATCTCCACCTGGAGCCTGGAATGAATGGGGAGGCCTTGGGAGTCCGAAGGAAACCTGGGTGTGTGTCCCCTTGTAACTCATTTATTCTTCAATTATATCTCACAATCTCTGATACTTAAATCTATCTCATCTGAAGCAATCACTGGCTTCATCCAAGTGGATCTGCCCCTTTTCAGCTGCTAACCGGTCTGTCAGATCCACTGATCCACGGCTCACCTGGGAGGCTAGCAGCCCTGCAATGTCCCTTCCCTGACTTCACAAAATCCTGCATCTTCCTCAACTTGCCGTATGTTCTCACTGCACTGTTTGCTATGTTAATCTGTTGAGGCTGCTGTAATAAATACCATAGATGGGCTGACTTACAAACAGAAATTTATTTCTCGCAGTTCTGTAGACTGAGAAGTCTCCATCGAGGCAGACCCAATATCTAGTGAGGCCAGTTTCCTGGCTTATGGGTGGCTCCTTCCTGCTATGACCTCACATGGGGGAAGAGCAGGGAGCTTTTGGGGGCTTATTCCTGCTCATGAGGGCTTCACCTGATGACCTAATTACTTCCCAAAGTCCCTACTTCGAAAACCATCACATGGGTGATTAGGTTTCAACACATAAACTTTAGAGGGGGACACATTCAGACCATAGCAATGGTCATATTAAAATATCCAATCATCAGGGAGGACTAAGTAAAGAAGAGAGGCTCCCTCCAGGATTTGGCAGGAAGAGGTGTTAGCCAGCAGGTTAACTTTGAGGCAGTGGACATCAACATCGTCCCACATGTTTTCTTTCACAGCATGCCGACTTTGATTTCCCCACGCAATCACCTAACTCAAAGAATCCAAGCAACCATCAGATGACAGTAACTTAGAGGATAAAATCCCTAATGTCTGCACTGTCTGTATTGTATCAATCAGCAGGAGAGGAGGATCTTAGAGCCCCAGCTTCCTCCCTCGTGTCCTTCAAAGACCTTCTCCTGCATCAGTTCCACCAGCCCCAGTCCTGTCACTCAGCTCCTTGAAGAGGTCTGGAAATCAGCATAGCCGATACGCCTCTCCCATCCTTGATGCAAGTCTACAGCTTTGAGGAAATGAGGCCCAGGGGTAAAGCTGGTTTGTGTTCTGCAGCACCAAAGTAGGTCACAGATTCAGTAAAGTTCAGTTAAAAAAAAAAAAAAAAAAACCTGAAGCCAACCCACTTGTCAAGTCAGTCAAAATGGTCTATCTGGTCTACCAGGCAGACGGCTTTCCTGGGAATGAAGACACAGTCATGCACATTGAATTTAAATGACCAAGTCCCTGAGAATTGCCAAGGTACTCTTATTGCTGGCCACTAGTGATAGAATGATGATGGATTGACGTGAAAGCCCTGAAAGCAAATCAGATTCCGGGTTTCTATCCAGAGACGGGATGATGAGCATCACCCTGATCTCAGCCTCATGGTGTCATCACTGGGTAAAGAAGTGGAGACTCAGTGAAGGGTCGTGTTCCTATGGGCAGCCACGTACTGAGTTTAGAAAAAAACGCCCCAGGCCCTAGGAAAACAGGGCTTTTGTCCATGAATAAATCTAGCCTGCCAGGATCTAGAAAAATTTGTGGACTTCACAAAATACATTAGTATTGTTTCTGGTTTGGGCTTATTAGAAACAAAACTGCTATTAGTATTTTGTACAATTTCTATATACGTACCTGGATCTATAGGGCTGAGTTTTATTATGAGGCCATTCATTCCATAAATATTTATTCAGTTTTGCTAGTGCCTGGGCAGTTCTGGGGGACAAACATCAGACTTGGTTTCAGCCTTATGGAGTTTAGTGATAGGAATCATTACCACCTGCAAATAGTATTAGGACAGAAATAACGTGCTCTGGGAAGAGAGGATGGTTCATGGGAGCAGCAGAGACTCCACTTCAGGAGCCAGCACTGTGAAGAGCATCAGGAAGGGTGGCCAACAAGGGATTGGCCATGCAGGCTGTGAAGAGGAGGAGGGATGCACTCAAGGGTTTGTCAGAAGGGCCGTGGGGCTGGGATGCAGCTCAGCAGCAGAGTGTGGGTTCACACACCAGCCCCAGGTTCAATCTCCAGTACACGTGCATGCACACGCACGTACACACACACAGCCGAAGGCAAGTGTGGCTGGGACAGAGAAAAGCCTGAGATGAGGTGTGGGATCAGGCCGAACCAGAATTTTGCAGGGTGGTTTAGAACACGGTGAGTCATTTGAATTTTATTCTAAGAGTCTGATTTTTATCCTAAGCATGTTAAAGAGCAGCAGAAAATCAATTGGTTGCTGTGCGAATGGCCAGGAGATGAGCAAAAGTGGAAGCAGAGGGGCTGGATGAGGAGCCGTTCATCAGCTTCAGTATCAGTGGGCAATACCTGACCTTGGGTGGCCCTGAGAGTTGACAGCGTCATTTCAGATACCACTTAAAGGCGGTCACAGTTCACGTCCTGCTTATTTTTCAAAATTAAAATAAATACTGTAGGAAAGCCTTCACCATTTAAGTTCCTCTTAAATGTCCTTGAGCTGCCCACGTGTACGGATGGTGTATCTGGAAGTGTCCAAACATGTTTGCTTTGGATCCAGTTATTTTTAAGATGAAATTTATATGCAGTGAAATACATAGATCCTAAGGCCTGAAAGACATAGACATTTGCATATGACCCATAAAGCTAGAGAATACTCCACCCCCCCAGAAAGTTCAGTGACAGCCCTTCCCAGGCTGTGCTCCCCCAGGTCTTGCCCTCCCGCCCCTCAGAACAAATATCCTGGTTTCTACTCCATCTACCAGTTTTAACTGGTTTTGGATTTCACATAAACAGAGTACAGCACACATTCTTTTGTGGCTGAATTTCTTTCCTCAACATAGCATTCTTGATATTAATCCGTGTTGCTCTATGTATCAGTAGGAATTTTAATCCCTTTTAATTGTTATCATTCTCCTATCGATAAGCATTAGTATTATTTCTGGTTTGGGCTTATTAGAAACAAAACTGCTATTAGTATTTTGTACAATTTCTTTTGTGGATACATGTTTTTATTTCTCTTTGGTAAATAACTAGGAATGGACCTGCTGGATATTTGGATAAGTAAATGATTTTGATTTTTTATAAGAAATTAACAACCAATTTGCAAAGTGGTTATACAAATTTACACTTCCATCAGCAACAGAAGAGAGTTCCACTTGAATCCATATCCATCAGTATTTGAGGTTGTCACCTTTTTAAAACAGCTATGTAGTTATGAAGTGGTACCTCATTATAGTTTTAATTTGTATTTTCCTAATAATTAATACTAGAGTAACTTTTCATATTCTTACTAATCATACACATAACTTCCTTTTATACAATCTCTGTTTAAGTCTTTGGGCTACATTTTCATTGGGAGGTCTTTTTATTGTTTTTCTGTAGGAACTCTTCATATATTAAGGATGACTATACAAGTCCTTTAGGAGATACATGAATGGCAAATATTTTCCTTCAGTTGGTGACTTGTCTTTTTATTTCCATAATGTCTTTTGAAGAACAGAACATTTTAATTTGGGTGAAATTCAATTTTATCATTTTATTTTAAAGTTTTGGTGCTGTGTGTTCCTCTTAAGAAATCTTTACCTATCCCAAAGTACTAAAGATATTCTTCTACATTATCCTCTAGATGATTGATAAACTGAATTTTTAGTGTCTGATCAATTTTGAATTAATTTTCACATGATATGAGGTAAGCATCAAAGTTAATTTTTTAATACTTTTTTTCATAATTTTTAGGGCTTTCTAAAGCCATTGATTTTAATCTTTCCTTTAACCACTAAATTAGCCTGGTATCGTTGTTGAAAATAAACTAAACATATACATGGGTCTATTTCTTGACAGTGTTCTGTGTCATTGGCTTATGTATTCTTTTTTAAAATTTTTATATTTGTTTTAATTAGTTATACATGAAAGTAGAATGCATTTATGTACTTTGATATATCATACATAGATGGGATATAATTTCTCATTTTTCTGAGGGTACATGTTGTAGAATCATATTTGTCATGTGGTCACATATATACATACAGTAATAATGTCTGTTTCATTCTACTATCTTTCCTATCCCCACATCCCCTCTCCTTCCTTCCCATCACTTCCTTCTACCTAATCTAAGGTGACACTATTCTTCCCTAGTGCCCCCTGCCTTATTGTGAATTAGCATCCACATATTAGAGAAAACATTCGGCGTTGGGTTTTGTGGGACTGGCTTATTTCACTTAGCATGATATTCTCCAACTCCAACCATTTACTGTCAAATGCCATAATTCCACTCTTCTTTAAAGCTGAGTAATATTCCATGGAGTATGTATACCACATTTTCTTTATCCATTCATCTAATGAGGGACACCTAGATTGGTTCCATAGTCTAGCTATTGTGAATTAAGCTGCTCTAAACACTGTGATGTGGCTGCATCTCTATAGTATGCTGATTTTAAATCGTTTGGGTATAAACCAAGGAGTGGGATAGCTGGGTCAAATGGTGGCTCCATTCCCAGTTTTCTGAGGAATCTCCATACTGCTTTCCATAATGGTTGCACCAGTTTCCAGTCCCACCAGCAATGTATAAGTGTACCTTTTCACCACATCCTCACCAACATTTATTGTTGCCTGTATACTTGATGATTGCCATTCTGACAGGAGTGAGATGAAACCTTAGAGGGATGTTGATTTGCATTTTTCTAATTGCTAGAGATGTTGAACGCTTTTTTTTTTATGTATTTGTTGATCAATTATATTTCTTCTTCTGTGAAGTGTCTGTTCAGTTCCTTAGCCCATTTATTGATTGGGTTATTTGGTTTTTTTGGTGTTCTTTCTGAGTTCTTTATATGTCCTAGAGATTAATGATTTATCAGAGGTGGATGTGGTAAAGATTTTCTCCCAATCAGTAGGCCCTCTCCTTATGTTATTACTTGTTTCCTTTGCTAAAAAGAAATTTTAATTTGTATCCATCCCATTTATTGATCCTTAATATTACTTCTTGTGTGTTAGGAGTCTTGTTAAGGAAGTCAGATCCTAGGCCGATGTGGTGAAGATTTTTCTTCTATTAGGCGCAGTGTCAGAAGAGACAAAGGACATTTCATACTTCTTAAGGGAAGTAATATATAAGGAGGATATAACAATTAAAAAAATATAAGTATTTATGCCCCAAACAATGGAGCATCTATATACATCAAACAAACCCTTCTCAATTTCAAGAGTCAAATAGGTCACAATACAATAATACTGGGTGACTTTAACACACCTCTCCCACTACTGGACAGATCTTCCAAACAAGAACTAAATAAGGAAACTACAGAACTAATAATACAATCAATAATTTAGACTTAACTATTTCATCCATCAATGAGCAAATAGACTTTCTTCTCAGTAGCACATGGCTCCTTCTCTAAAATAGACCATATCTTATGCCACAAAGCAACTCTTAGTAAATACAAAACAAACAAACAAACAAACCAACCCGGAGATAATACTCTGCATTCTATCAAACCACATCTCTAGTATGAGATAACCATATTTATGTGCCAAAACATTCACTGGAGAAAAGACAGCCTATTCAATAAATGGTGCTGGCAAAACTGGAAATCCATATGTAGCAAAATGAAATTAAACCTCTGTCTCTCACCTTGCACAAAAATCAACTCAAAGTGGATCAAATACTTACTTATGTATTCTTAAGCCACAGTGGATTAATTATTACAATTTTATAAGAACTCTTAATTTTAGGTAATTTTAGTTACTTCAAAAGAAATTCCTCTTGAAAGGACTTTGAAAAAGTCTTTCTCAAAATTGTTTGGTTATTCTGAGTCCTTTGGGTTTTCATATAATTTTATAATCAGCTTTTAAAATTTTTTTTAAAAAATTTAAGTATAATTATATTGAATCTATAATACAATTCAGGGAGAATTAATTCCTTAGCTTTATTGGATCATCTAATTCATGAACATGGTATACACTTCCACTTATTTAAGTCTCCTTTCAGTGATTTTTGATAGTTTTAAAAATATACATTTTCCAATTTCTTGTTAAGTTTATTCCTATAATTCCTAAATTGATGCCACCATAAATATACTTTAAATTGTATTATTTCTAATTGCCTCTTGCTATTATAAACATTTGATTTTAAACTTGCTATTATATACAATTGATTTCTTATATTGACTTTTTTCTTATAATCTTGTAAAATGCACTTACTTGTTCTAGCATGTTTTGTAGATGTCTTAGGCTTTCCTAAAAAATAATCATAATTCTACAAAAAAAATAATTTTATATCTTCCTTGTCACTTTCACTTTCTTGTCTAACTGCTTTAAGACCACCATCACAGTATTGAATAGAGACAGTGAGAGATGTCTCCTCATGACCAAAAAAAAAAAAAAAACCTTTCAGTCTTCCATCTTCTATGAAGCTAGCAGCAGGTGCTTCAGAGATGCCCTTTATTTGTATTCCTAGTTTAATAAGAAATTCTATCATAAATGATGTCCTTTTTTCTACATCAATGAAGATGATCATATGATTTTTCTCCTTTTATAGTATGGTTAATTATAATAATTGATTTTAATTTTTTAAATCAACTTTGTATTTTGGGGATAAATTCTAATTTTTTAATGTATTGCTAAAACTTTTTTAATGTATTGTAAACTTGCTAATTTAAAATTTTTGTCTCTGTATTTGAGAAATTTGGTTTATAATTTCATGTCCTGTCAGATTTTGTTAACAGGATTATTTTATAACTTTATTTGTATAGCCCAACAGAACCGGTTGAGAAGTGTTCCCTCCTCTCCCATTTTTAATAAAATGTTGTGCAAGGTTGATATTATTTCTTCCGTAAATGGTTGATGCATGATACTCATAAGGCCACCTGGGACTGGAGCTTTCTTTCTGCAAAGAGTTTTAATTACAAATTAAATTTCTACCTCATTTTATATCCATTTTGGTGAAGAGTGGTTTGCAAGGAATTTAACCATTTTACTTACAATGCTGAATTTGTTGGCATAAAAATGTTCACAATATTTCCTTATTAACTTTTTAATAGCTTCAGGATCTTTATTTCCTGATATTGGTAATTTGTGTGTTCTTACTCTACTTTCTCTTGATTAGTTTCACTAGGAGTTTATTAATTTTATTAATCTTAAAAATAATAATAAAGACAACTCTAGTACCAATTTCTCCCTCATGTATCAAATCAGAAGTTCTTTATCTAAAAGTTTTATAATTCCAAACAATTATCATCTAAGTCAGTCCTCCAAATCTAACACCAATTATCTTCGTCTCTATGTACCCATTATCCTTAAGATATCTGAAGTGACGGGAACAGGAAATTAGCATATTTTGAAAACTTAATTATCCTCACAATAGTATGAAATATTGCCATATTTATTTCAAAGATGAGAAAAATAAAATCTTAGAGAAACCAAGGGATTACTGAAGTCCCTGAAGCTACCTAGATTCACGCTCATATCTTTTAAATTCCAGAGCCTGTGAAAGTTCCACTTCACCTCCACCATGAAGTCCCCACAAGCCAACACCTGAGGACCTTTTCACCAGCATCTGAGCAGCCCACCTTCAGAAAGGTGCTGTAGCTCATGAAACTGGGCCACACGCAATCCGAGAAAGGAATATCTGACAAGACAAGGCACCCCTCGACTTTCCACACAGAAGGGTCACATTCCACCAAATGCAATACTAATGTTGACGGAAACACAATAACTCATTGATCACATCCAGAAGAATGTCCTCTAGATGGAAGATGGTAGTCTAGATGAGCGACCAAGTCCAGATGACCTGCTGGGTGATGGACGATCCACCCCTCTCCCATTGGGTTTCTCCTCCAAATTGCTCATAGTTCATTTAAAAAAAAAAAAAACCATGCAGTTTCTAACTTTCACTTTAAAAATGGGATTGACAAGGATGAGAAAAGTCACTTGCAAGCTCATGATAAGGCTACCTGGATAAAAAATCATGCCAGTTTTGTTATTTAATAACAGATCCTCTTAGGATTATGCTTTGTCCTCTAATTTCTAGACATTTCTTTGAAAGGCACTTATTCCTTCTTGATCAAGAAATATTAGGATTTAACTAAACATTTATTTCAGGACCTGTTCTTCTTGAGCATCTTACGAGAAAATGAAAAAAAAAAAACTCTTCTTTCCATTATCTGTGCTCATCATCTTTAAAGATTAATAAAATCTATTTCAGAGACATCTATTCTAGGAAAAAGAATATGCTGTTCAGTGTCCCTGGATTCTAGTAAAATACTGGACATACATTCATAAACTTATTCCTTATGAACTTGCATTATTAATTTCACCTATCATTCAATGCATATAATAAATTATTCAGTGCTAGAAAACATTTTAAACTCTTGTTTACATCCAAATTTACAGCAGGCAACCATTTCACTTGTGTTTTCCATCTCATCACTCCACAAGGGAAACAAGACAGATGATAGGAAGGGCATTCTGTGGACCCTGGTAAGCACAGAAGGGTTCTGGAAAGTCTTGGGAACATGAGTCCAAGCTGAACAGATGAGCAGGCAGGATGTGGATTCACTCTCTCTACCTTCTTCTGCCACAGCCTAGCCACATGGGCAGGGTACACAAGATAGGCAGCTGTGAGGTGCCAGATCACCTGGCTCTGCTCCTCCCCTGCCTCAGTCACCTCCACGAAAGATCCACTCTGGTCAACACTGGCTTGTACAAGAAGCACCTGAAAAGTCTTGGTGTTAAAAATACTGAATCTAGTTTCCGGGTATCTAGGGACCACTCCGCTCTGGGACACTATGACATCCTTCCCTTAACTGGTGGCAGTTAGGTCCCAGGTGCTGGTGAAGACTGGCGGCTCTTCCCACAGCTCAGTCCTACCAAGGTGGCTCATCCTTGCCACTCACATCTGCCAACTCCCCAGACCATGGGTGTGAGGCTACAGAGAGCACCATATTCTTCCTCATCTCCTTCTCCCAGGCATGCAATCCCTAGGACAGACATTTCTTGCAGCTGTCTCTTAAGAAGAAAGTGGGTATGGTTGCCTATCCTATAATCCCAGCAGCTCTGCAGGCTGAGGCAGGAGGATCACAAGTTCTATCTAAGTCAGCCTCAGCAACTTAATGAGCTCCTAAGCAACTTAGTGAGACCCTAAGCACTTTTGTGAGATCCTGTCTCAAAATAAAAAAAACAAAAAAGGGGCTGGGGATATGGCTTAGTGGTTAAGCACCCCTGGATTCAATCCCTGGTACCAAAAAGAGAAAGAATAAAGAATAAAGCAGACACATTGCCTCTGGAGAAGAAAGGGCCCTCCAAGTAACTATTGCAGAATCGGTGGAGATTATGGAAGACAAAGTCGTCTTTTTGCCAACAATCAGGATTCCAATGCCAAGAATGAAGGCCACATCAAGTCACTCTGCAGTGGGTTTTGTGGTGGTCAGTACCACATGCAGCTTTTAGCATTTAATTACTGCAGCACTTGCAGAAGTGAGAGGAGGGGCCAGGAGCAAGCAAAGGACCAAACTTCCTGTTGCAAAGTGACTCTTCACTGAAGCTCACACGGTTCCCCATGCTGGGCAAAAGTCCTCCCCTGGCACCTTTCTGGGGGCAGGCAGTCGGCTCCTCCACTCTGATCTCAGGGCCAGGTCCAGACCATGGTCCAGATGCATTAGTGGAGGAGCCCAGGACCCAGGCATCCAGTTGCCTTGAACTCTTCGGGACAAACACCCTCACTGTACCCAGGGGCTCCTTTTGCATCTCTAACAGCTGTCTCCATGGATTATGGGGTTCCCTTAGGGAAGAGATCATTAGTTCATTTCTTCAACCGTAGCCCACGAGCAACTCCATGGAGAAGACTTTTACCCCTGAGGCCAAAGGTCAGGCCGTGGCAGCCATTCATGTCCAGTCCATGCAGCCTGACCTCACTCCAGGCAGCCCAGCCTCCGTGACCCCTGCAGGTGAGCACTAACCTGCACTCCTGAAAAAATGACCTCCAACGGGCTCCTCACCTCCAAGCCTGAGATTGGCAGGCTCATGAGACCAGGAGGTATCCATCAGCCTGGCCCGAGGGAGGGTCTCTGAAGCTCACACTGGTTTTCGAGAATCTTCTTAACAGCATTCTGTGCTACTTACACGCACAGCAGGCCCTGATTGAAGAAATGTTCCTCAATTTTTTTATTCTTGTTTTGAAAAGTTGCGAGATGCTGAGTCTCCAAGGCATATGGATCTGTACTTAGAATGAAATTAATACTGTAGAGATAGAGCAAAGAAGCACTCCACAAGAACGCATTCTCTCCCGTTCGCACAGCGAAACTCATGCCAAGGCAGACACTGTGAGGAGCATGATCACTACAAACACTTTTCAGCAGGGAAACAAGCTGGGGCTCGGGACCTGCTCCAGTGCTGCATTACAAATAAGGCACTTCAGAGACATCCACAGGGACAGTCTTCTCTCCCCTCACTGCCACCGGAACAGGGGCCAGAATTTCCCGGTCTTTTCCAGAATCAGAGTTTCAGATACCCGTCCATATCAGAATAGGAATAGGAATGATGCCAAATTATTCCGTTTAATCTCCCACCACACCCCCAGAGGCAAGGGTGAGAACTCCTGCCCCAGGAGCACCTCCTGTCCCTGAAGCCACATGCCCAAGATCCCATCACTACAAAGTCACGGAGCCAGGCCAAACTCACATCTCAGTCTGAAAATAATAATTCCTCTCTCCATCATCATCAATGTAGAAACATACTTGAAAACAAGATAATGCAGGGCAATCTAATGATCCTAAAATTACAATCATTATAATTATCATTATATTATAGCAAATATATAATTCCTGGCCCCAGGCTAGGTCTTAAAACGGCACTCTGACATTTAATGGCACGTGATTATGAGAATACAGAGGAAGAGGAAAAACATGAATGTTCATGGCGTTTAGGCCAGAAGTGTTGGAGTCTTCAAATGACCTGCGTGCTCTGCCCCTTCTCCATCACCAGCCACCCGTGTCCTGCTCTCCGCCGTGCAGCACAATGACAGGCAGGTACACTGAGTTTCTTCTACCCAGAAATGCTCTCATCTCCTCTTGACCTGGTGTCACCTCCCTCTTCCTGCAGAATTAAATGTCCCAGAGTCCTCTGATTATGTCAGATGCCATTTAATTACTATGCATTATGTATTTGTGCTACTCATATATATCAGGATTATTATTAAATGTCCATTTATGTAATTATTTGTTCAACATCCATTGCTATCTATCAGGGCTGCCAAGAATTATTGCTTGGGATGTTCACTGCCCAAGGGTGCCCAGCAGAGGAGGGAGACCTGCTCTCTGCTCACTCTGCCCTGTGCCTTGGGCTCACCTGCTGAGAGCAGGGACAGATGCAGTTCCCAGAGTGGAGTGGGCCAATAAGGATGAGAATTTTGTCTGTGTTCACCACTATCTACTCCTGCACTTAACCCAGTCCAGGCACACAGAAGGTATCCAATAAATGCATGTGGTATAAATAATTTATTTTACTAAATAAATGGGTAAAGGAATAGGCTTAGAATTTACAGAGCCCTAAGAGTCCTACCAAAGGTATCACGACAAAGTGTGAAACATGGCAACTCCCATCTCACTTGTTCTAGAAGCTAAAACCATCCTAACAGCAGAACCCAGCACAGTTCACAGGAAGGATCCCTGGGGAGGAACGGCCACTGCTCAAAGGGACCCGCAGGAAGCTAGTCTGTCTCCAGCCCTCCAAACCCCACCCAGATCCCACCCCAAGCGGCCAGGTAGAAAGGGCCCTAACTTGCAGGCGCTTGCCTTGCTGAGGCAGCAGGGGGCGCCAGTGTTCACAAGGCTCCTCCAGGGTGCCCAGCCAAGACTCCCAAGGACATCTTTGGCAGGCATCTTTAAATTTTAAACCCCCTTCTAAAGCTGAGCCACCTAAAGTCGAAAGAGACCAGAATCTCAGTAAGCAAAGGGATGGCAGCCCTGTCCGGATCCACTACCCCTCTAAGCCAAGCAATGGCAAGGCCTCCTGTTCCCTTACGCTGGTCAGCAGGGGGGCTGGCCAGCTTAGCCTCACAGCTTGGGTTTCTCTCTCTCTCTAAACAAAAGAAGGTGAACCTGGGCATGGTGGTGCACATCTGTAATCCCAGCAACTCGGGAGGCTGAGGCAGGAGGATTGCAAGTTCAAGGTCAGCCTCAGCAACTCAAAAGGCCCTAAGCAACTTAGACCCCATCTCAAAATAAAAAGTAAAAACATCTGAGGATGCATCTTGGTTGTAAACCACTCTTGGGTTCAATCCCTGGAACCAAAAAAATAAAAAAAGATAAGTAGCTTTCTAAGAACTGGACATCAGGAGTGAGTTTGGGGTCCTGGACACACATTTATAGCATAAATAAATTACAGTGTAAGAAATGCTTTATTCAGTTGGGTCCCTAAATCAGGTCAGTCCATTCAATAAATTTCTGGGGCAACTATTATGAGCATTCACTGTGCCGGACGCTGGGAGCACCTGGGCATTGGACAGTCACAGTGCCCTCATGGAGCTGAGGCCAATGATGGAAGAAGAGAGGAAAAATAGTCCAATACCAAGGACAGTAACAGACTCAGCTAAGTGCAGGGTGCAGGGTTTTCAGGGTGGAATCTCCCTAAGGCCACACCGAGGCTGAGACTCAAGGAGGAGCAGAAGGCAGCATGGAATGTCCCAGATGGCTTCCCTCAAGACGAGACCCTGAGCTGGATTCAAGTGCCAGCAGTTGGTTGGGGAGGTGGTCCCAGGAATCCCCAGCAGGAAAGTGAGACAGGGATGGGAGGAAGCCATCAGAGCCGCCGTGGAGCAAGGTACCAGCATGGGCAGTAAGAGGTCAATCCCACCGAAGGCCTTGGTGAGCCAGTGTGAATACACCAGGGACTCAGCCCACCTTAGGGGCAGGGAGCTGGGGGCTTTATCCACCTCACACACCAGTCACCATCTGAGGGCTGCTGGGGGGATGGGTTGGGCTTCCATTCCTTGCCACAAACACAGGCAGAGTGAGTCTGCACCATGAGAAGCTCTCGGCCAGAAAGATGCAGGTGCTGATCCCTGGGAATCAGAGCGGCGTGCAGGGGCCGAGGGAATGAAGGCGGCAGGACTCTTACAGCCCGTGGGAGGCAGGGGAGGAAGCGGAGGGCAAAGGCCCAGCAAGGGAAGCATACAGCTGCCTGGTGTTGCAGGAACCGTTAAGAATTAGACTCTGAAGTCAAGGGCTCCAACACCAGATGGTCTAGATATAAATACCAGCTCTGTGGCATGCCAGCTGTGTGACTTGGGGACAAATCATTGCACTCTCTGAATCTCGGTTTCCTCATCTGCACATTCTGATTAAAAACAGTATTGATCATGGTTTGTTGGGAGGATCCAATGGGACAAGACCTTTGTGGCCCTCAGCACAGCGCCCAACACGTCTTACATGCACCAAGAGGGATGGCTGTTGGCATTTACTGTAAAGACAACACAGGAAACCACTCAGGGGAGCAGAGCACGTGCTGCAGGCCTGCAGGGGCCCGAGCACTACATTAGTCTGAGATCTGTTGGGTGCACTGGAAGCCACCAAGGAGGGTAAGCCAAGGAGGCCTGACTGCATGATTGCAGAGTGTCAGTCTCCAAGGCAGCAAACACCTTTTCTGCTGCCACATCCCCTGTCCAAGACGACCGCTGCCACAGGAGGAGGGTGTTGCTTAGCAGCAGTGAGCCAAGCTCATTCAGAATGGGGACCATTTCCAGATATGGGGACTATGGGACAATCTTCACTCATGGTATCCACCTTTTCATTTTTTTTTGAGCTCTATTGAGGTATAATTGACAAACAAAAATTGTACAAGTTCAAGGTGTATGCTGTAATGTTTTGATTATGCATGTTATGAAATGATTATCATGATTAAGTTAATATATCCATCATCTCACCTAATTACCTTTTTGGGAAGGCAGGGTGATAATATTTAAAATCTGCTCAGGAAATTTCTAGTCCACAACACATTACTGTTAACGGAAGTCTCCCTGCTGTGTGTTAAATACCCCAGAATTTTTCACCTAAGAACTGTACATTTGTAATGTTGCACCAACATCTCTCCATTTCTCCCAGCCCCTGGAGACCACTGCTCTACTCTCTGCTCCTATGAGCTCAACTCCTTTTAGATCTCATTAGAAGTGAGGTCATGCAATACTTGACTTTCTGTGTCTTCTTATTTCCCTTAGCATAATGTCCTCCAGGCTCATCCCTGTTGCCAAAAATCACAGAAGTTCATTCTATTTGAAGCTGAATAATATATTTGGGTAAACCCAAATATATTATTTGGATAAACACCAACACACTCTTAGGTTGTTTCCACCTCTTGGCTGTTGTGAATAATGCTCAGTGGACACGAGGGTGCAGGTATCTCTTCCACATACTGATTCCATTTCCCTTGGATATGGACCTAGAAGTGGGACTGCTGGATTATAAGGTGGTTCAACTTCTAATTTTTAAGGCACCTCCACACTGTTTTCCATAATAACATTCTCACCCATAGTGTGTGAAGATTTCCTTGTTTCTGCATTCTCACCAACATCTGTTATGTCTTATCTCATTGATAACATCCATCCTAGCAGGTGTGTATGGTGATATGTCGCTGTAGTTTTAATTTATTCAAGGATTTGAAGGATAGACACTATGAAAATATCCATTTTACCCAAAGCGTGCTGGAGAGACAGCGTGATCCCTATCAAGATTCCAATGGTGTAGTTCAGAGGAATGAATCCTAAAGCAATCCTCAACTTCACATGGAAATACAAACGACCTCGGATGACTAATGCAGTGTTGAGGACGAAGCACAAAGCACGAGGCATCACCCTTTCTCATTTCAAATCACATTACAAAACCACAGGAGTCAAAAGCAGTATGGTGCTAGTGCGAAATAGACAGACCTGTGGAGCAGAATAGAGGGCTTTTAGGACTCGTACACACATACAGTTAATTTTTTACAAAGTTTCTGAGAACTCATAATAGGGAAAGGACAGTCTCTTCCATAAGTGGTATTAGGAAAACTGGGAACAAACTGGGAATCCACACACACCACACATAAATGTAAGACTGAAGCCATAAAAACTCCTACAAGAAAATCCATGGAAGAAGCTCCTTGACATTGGCACCAGCAATGACCTTTTGGATATGAGGCCGAGATCATAGGGAAGCAAAATAAACCAGTGGGCTACCAAAAACTAAAAAGCTTCTGAACAGCAAAGGAAGCAAGAAACAACACAAGGAAAGAGCCCAATGATGGAGAGGACATTTGCAAACCATGTATGTGATGCAAGGTAACATCCGAAATATATAAGGCATTCGTTCAATTCAATAGAAAAAAATAGTAACCCAACGTAAAAATGGGTGAAGGACCTGAATAGGCACCTTTTCCAAGCAGACCTGCAAATGGCTAACAGATACATAAAAAGATGAAAAGATGTCAAAATCACACCGCCAGTAGGAATATAGAATGGTAGCATTGCTGTGGAGACCAGTTGGGCAGCTCCTCAGATTTAAACAGAGTTACCTCACGGTCCTTCGTTCCATCCTATGTGTATACCCAGGAGAATGAAGGATATGTCCCTCACAAAAAGTTGCACACAGACATTATAGCAGCATTTTCCATCACTCAGAAGCTGAAAACAACCTAAATGTCCATCAGTTGACTAGTGGATAAATAAGATGTGGCATAAAACCACATTATTATTGAGCAATAAAAACAAATCACTGGTGCAAGCTACAATACAGATAAATCCTGAAAACATAAGAAGACACCTTTGCAATTTAAGGATAAGAAAAGGTTTCTTAGCAGGACATAGCAACAAACAGAAAGAAAAAGTAGTCAGGCTCAATCAAAATTAAAAGTGGCTGAAGACACCAGTAAGATGAACAGGCACTAAGATGGGGGGAAAAAGCATCTATCCAACCAAGGCTTATAAGGTATGCGAAAACTCCAATTAACCATAATTACAGCCAAAGAAATTATAACGGGCAAAGAACCTGAACAGATAATATGCAAATAGAAAGTGTTGTGAAAAGCCAATATGCAAATGACAGGGTACCCAACACCATCAGCTATCAGGGCAATGCAAATTAAAACTGCAGTGAGATACCACTGCACACCTACCAAGATGAGTAAAATCAAAAAGATGGATAACATGAAATATTAGTGAAGATATGGGAAACCTGGAGTTTCAGAAAACTTTTAACCCAACAATGCCTCTCTCAGATATTTTGCCAGCATAAAATCTACTAAAGGAATTGCTCTCAAATTCACAACTGAAAAGAACTGGAAAAATCCAAATGTGTACCAAGCATAGAATGGACAAACACCGTGTGTGAGGTCCATCGCCACAGCTTACATCTCAGCAATAAAAGGGTTAGTTACTGATACTCCAGCATGGATGAACTGGAAGACATAAGAGCAGACGCTCACAGACACAAAGAGCAAATACTGTGGATTCCGATGATGGGAATGGAATGAATGGACAAAGTTAATCTAAAGTTCAGAAAAATATAAATAAATAAAAGGGGAAAGGAAACATGAACAGTGGTTGCTTCCCTCCAAGGGATGAGGACTGACTGGAGAGACACAGACAGGAACTGTTTGGGGTTATGGGAATGCCTTCCTCTGTGATGGGAACATGGGTCACACAGAGTGTCCACTGGTCAGGGTTGACTGGCTGTGGTTTGTGCATGTCAATGTATATTTACCTTAACATGCTATTTTTTTAATATTTGATTTTTTAGTTGTAGTTGGACACAATACCTTTATTGTATTTATTTATATGTGGTTCTGAGGATCAAACCCAGGGCCTCACATGTGTGAGGCAAACACTGTACCACTGAGCTACAACCTCAGCCCTAATATGCTATTTTTTTAAAAAAATAATCATATTAATGAGTGGTGTGGGAAATGGGAAGAAAAAACAGGAAAGGAGAAGAGCAGAGCGTTGCATCTGGTGGTGCAGATTCATTGCACATTCCATTTCTTTTAAATGTTCAAAATATTTTATAATAAAAAAGCTGGACATTGGGCTTTAATTATAATCTTTGATCTGACCCCAATCATTTTTTTTTCAAAGAAGAAAAGAGCAAACCAATTCTTCGATGTGGAGTATGCTGAATGAATTAAACAGTACCCATTTCTTAAAAGATTCTATTTATTCAGACCAGGAACTTGGAGAGTAGATGAATTTAACACATGAATTACTCATTTCTTCCATATATCACTCCATTGCCCTAGAGCGAGGTGTCCCAGCTGGACCCTATTGGCATGTTGAGCTGCGTAACTGTCATGGAGCTGAGCACTCCTGACCACTAGGCAGCAGATGCCAACGGCACCAGCTTCACACACACACACACACACACAAAACATCATCAAATGTTTCCAGACATTGCTAAATGTCCCCAGGGGGCAAAACTGCCCAGTTAAGAGCCACTATCCTAGAATATACATTGTCGATCAGAAGATAGCTCCTGCTCCTGGGGGGATGAAAATTGGTTCTTAAGGAGATGAAATAAATCTTAGCTATTACAATCATCTGGAAGGGAAAAATAAAAGCTATCATTAGAGGAAAGACAGTGAGGAGCTCTTGCCAAGTCTGCTGATGTCCCTTCACGTGACTTCGAAACTAAGGGCTTTTATTTTTAAGTATGTTAACAGATATACAATAAATGGATGGCATCCAAATCTCGTGGGAGTTAGAGGGACAAGTCTAACTGCCTCCAGGGGCGGGGGGGGGGGCAGGTTCAGGGGAGTGGTAATGAAAAGCAGGCTGTTGAACATGCCCTGCAGAGAGGGCTCCTTCTGCACCCTCATCCCAGGCTTTGGCAGGCCCAGGGAAGGCCTTCCAAGGCACAGTGAGTCTTCATTCAGGTAGGAGACGTGGCAAAGTAGGTGCAGTTGCTTCCCAGAAACCTCTGCAATTGCCTTGGAAGCTTGAGACGTAGGATGATAAAAAAAAAAAAAATTAGGAAGAAAAACTATGAAGAACTCTTGCCAAGTTCACTGAGGTCCCTTGATCAGGAAGTTTTCCTTTTAAGTCACAAGAGAAGCCACATGAGGTGAGTTGATCTCAGACAAATGGCCACCAGCTCATCAGGTTGAACCAGTGGTCTGTGCAGCCCGGGCTGTTCACACAATGCTAAGAGGAGAGGAGTTCCCAAGCTCCCTGTCTACCAGCAAAACCCCTTGAGAGCAATTTCATTTCATAAAATGATGCAAAACAAATGACCCTTGCAGTCTTCCCTGCTCTCCTGGTTCCTTTTTCTTTATGCAGAAGCCTGCGGGGCCACTCTAAGAAGCAGCTGGTTTATGACACTGAATATTCACACTTGATGGAGTTAGACCTGGCAGAGATGATATCTTGTGATCATTTCCCAATTCATACTTAAAAGCTACTTAGATCCCTTCAGCAAAAGCAAACTCTCAGACACTCAGCCTGCAAAGACCCCTTCGCACGTGTGCGTTTCTCAAGGACCCTGCTAACAAACGCAACACAAAGCAAATGCTTCTTCTACAATGAGGTCACCAGAGTTCCACGGCGGCATTTCTGACTTTAAAGTGAGAAGTGACAGAAGGAGCAGCAGTGTGATGTCTAACTCGACTTAGTGCAGCCACGACGGCTGCTTGTTTGGTCAAACACCAGTCCAGATGTTGCTGTGAAAGTATTTTGCAAAGTGATGACTACATAAAGCAGACTAGCCTCCATAATGTAAGTGGGCCTCATCCAATCAGCTGAAGGCCTCAATAGTGAACAGTGAGATTTCCTACATCAGGAAGAATTCTACGTCTAGACTGGCAACTAGGAGCCCTACCTGGTTTCCAGCCTACTGGTCTCAGCTGGGGCTCAAGGCTTTAACATCAACTCTTACCTGAATGCCCAGTCTGCCAGCTTGTCCTGAAGAACTCAGACCTGCCAGGCCCCACAGTCCATGAGCCAATTCCTTAAAATAAGTCTCTCATTACATGGTAGATACAGAGAAAGAGATGCACAACCTATTGGTTCTGCTTCTCAGGAACATAAATTCCATCTGATGGCACTTGAACTCCACAGCACACCATGTGAAGATGGGAAGCAAGTGGCCCAGGGGCTTCCGACTTGCACGGCTACAGACAGATCAGTCTTTGATCCCGCTGAGGATGGTGCTGAGGAGGAGCAAGGCAGTCCTTCACTCCACAGGGGCCTGCAAAGCTTTGGAACTGGAGGCATCTGGTCCTGGGGAAGGCAAGGGTGGTGGGGCAGAGATGGGTCTGGAAACAGAGGTTAAGTAGAACGTCCCTATAAACAGAAGCTAAACTCCCCAGGTCCCAGCCATGTCCTGCAGAACTAGGAAACCACCCCTGCCCACTCTTGAAGAAGATTTAAAGCTTTAATCATCCGAGGCTCTGAACTTGGGAAGGAATAAGAGACAGAGGAGAAGACACAGCCCAACAGCAAGATGGAAAACAAGGAGAGCATGTGCAAGTCCCCAAGGTGAGCCAACCTGTGGGCACCCGCAGGGCCTGGGAGGCCTCTTCTGGGACCAAAGAGCCTCAAGGTAAAAGTCAGATGCTAACCCTCAGGAACCAGCAAGCCAGTGGACCCCACTTACCCAGCTCTACCCAGTTATCTGAGCAACTAGACCTTTAATAAGAACAGTCAAGGACACCAGATGTTGAACACACAAACAGAAGGCAGGGAGCAGGTGCAACCTGCAAGCAGAGAGGTAAAAGATATCGTGTCCATGGGGAAAAAAAAGAACAAGCTATTGATTTTTTTTAAAATCAGAGTTCAAGAAAGAGTTCTTGGAAATTAAAAATATAAAAATCAAAATGATGATTCTGTAGAACGGTTAGTAGATACAATTATTTAAATCTCTGAGAGATGAGCAAAAAGGACATAAATAATAGGAAAGAAAAGATAATAAAAAGATTAAGAGTCCAGGAGATTCAACATCTGCTTAAGACAGTTCCAAAGATGAAACAGGGACCACAGAGGTACAAGTAATGAAATTCCAGCTTAAAAGGACTCGTGGAGTGACCAGGACAATAAAGTCAATAAAAGAAGCCCAGTAAGGCACATCATCTTCAGGAAATTCAGATGACCAGAGACAGAGAAAATATCCTAGGAGGTCCCAGAAAAAAAAATAGAGAAAAATGAGGAAAGCAACATCCTCAGACCTGTCTTAGGCATTCTCTGGACTGGAGTCCTGCATGGAAATGATTTGCAGCTTAAACTTCTATACACAGTCACAACCAGAATTAAGACGCTTCAGACATAATAAAAACCTCAAAACATGAAACCCACCTGTACTCTTTGGTGGGAAACTCTAAGAGAAAGTGCTTTTCCTCCTGGAGGCTGCCCTGCCCCTTAACAGACATTCCCAGCTTCTCATTCCAGAGAGCAGCGCTGTAGGGCTAGGGTCCGCCTCACCCGCAAGGAGGACATGGGCCATGATCATCCTGGTCCCCTCCCAAGTGCTGAGCCCAGGGCTTCTTAAACAGTAAGGGCTCGGCAGGGGGCAACTGACTCTCTGTCAGCCCTTCCTACCTCCCCAGCCCTTTAAAGAATATACCTGCCAGCAACAATGGCCCCCCTTTATACTGAAATAGAGTTGTTCAAAATTGAAGCATCCACCTGCACAGTCTGAAGGTGCTGGTCTTGTTTAGTAATGCTTTTTATTTTTATTTTTATTTTAGAATTTTTTGGTATTTATTTATTTTAGAATTTTTTTGATATTTATTTTATTTTTTTTTTTAGTTTTCGGCGGACACAACATCTTTGTTTGTATGTGGTGCTGAGGATCGAACCTGGGCTGCACGCATGCCAGGCGAGCGCGCTACTGCTTGAGCCACATCCCCAGCCCAGTAATGCTTTTTAATACTACAGGTTGCAGCATGTGTCAGGTGCAAGGATGGTGAGCTTGTATTGTAAATAGATATTGTCATTTTTGTGGACCATGTCTCTTTTGCAACCACTTAACTCTGTCCCTCTAAAGTGAAAGCAGCCCCAGACAGTATGTAAATGAACGGGCATTTCTGTGTTCCAATAAAACTTGATCTGCAAAGCCGAGCAGCTTGGCCTGCCTGCTGGCGTGGGCCATCCCTGGACAATGGCATGGCTTCACTCATTCCCACCCCTTTTACAGGAAAGAAGCTTCTGAACAGCTTGACTTGGCGTTAATCATTTGTGTTACTGTGTTTTCTCTCTCCCCTCTATTCTCTTGAATCATTACCCAATCAAAAATTGAGATTGTGCTATGAGACTCGATTCTCTTTGCAGAACGTTCCAGTGTTCAGCCCCCTGGAGAGAGTCCACTCTCTGACTCCTCTTCAACCCAAAGCTTCTCCCAGGCCTGCAGGATACCACCTGCTCTTGGAAACTGTGGTCTCTGCGTGTCCAATCAAGGGGGATTAGGCTGCCTTGCTGAGCAAGTCCCCCTGAGAGTCCCCCACTGCAGGGACATGCTGTGTGCTCAGGGTTTGCTTTGTGAGCTCTTCAGCTGCAGTTGTTTGGTTGCTCATCAAGAACAAGATCCTTTGTCTCCAAAAGAAATCAGTGTTCTTCAGTCCAGAGGAAACAACCCTTCTACAGGATGTTATGAGGGCAAGGCCTATATTCCTGTGGCCAATTATCTCTGAAGACAGCAGAAGCAAAACCACGCCTGGTCCACGGGTTAGATCTCCATCCCACATCCCAGAAGTTTCTGCCAATCAAGCCTAGAAAATTGATTTTTTCTTTTTAAGGAAGAAGGAGTATTTGTAACAAAATAAAGGTCCACTGAGGTCATCCTCTCTGAGGAGCAAAAGTCACCCCAATCACGAGCCTTCCTATTAGTTACAATAAGAAATCCAGAAAATAGCCCTGATGGTTTTTTGACTGGAGATGGCAGGTCCCTTCAAGCCAATCACTGCCCTGTCATCAAAAGGGGAAAGAGATACATGGAAATACCCCCATGAAAGTCCAGAGGCTGTGGAGGATTCCGCCTGCTGACTGGACAAATCTATAACATTCTAAGTGATATCTGAAGCAAAAGATAATAATAGCACCTTCCAAAAAGCTTGTCCAGCACAGATCAACCTCAGTCACACATTCAACAAGCGGCCAACGGACAGCCTGTGAGAAAGGCTTCCTGGTGACTAGAGGGAGAGAGTGAGTCTAAAGGAAATAGCTTTGTGGTGCCAGCCATGATCTCTGCGGCCCAGCCGTCTGCCTGCTTGAGGTCTTCAGGTGAGAGCTATTTGCTCCCCCAGTTCAAGTGCAGCAGCAGACACTGAACTCTGCCTCCGTCCTTAGTCAACCATTTGAAAAGTCAGAATTAAGATTTTCCTATCTTAGGAAAGGGTTCCGCTACTTAGTGCTCTTAATTTTTAAAGCCCCCTTAAAACAGCACCAAGCTGTTGGGAGGATGAATTATATCCCCAAAACAACACAAAAGAACTTGAGTGAGGCACAGAGAGAGAGCAGAAAGAGCCGACCCCAGGGGAAGACAATTCCAGGTCCCCGAGCAAAGCAACGCCAGCTTGGGAATTCCTGACGGCAAGGATGCCACAGCTCACAGCAGGGAGCCTCCGGCTGGCACCCCAGACCCTTGTACTTCACAGAGTAAAAACGACTTCCGAAGGAAGCACTTCCAGGTGTGTTTCCTTCCTCGAGTGGCAGGAGGCCTGAGGCCTGGAAGAACCTGAGGCCCACATTCTCATGCATCATGCTGCTCCTGACACAGGGACCTGTTTTGAAGCAGCATAGGTAGCGACGTGTCTCCCTCAATCCCCTGCCCGTCCCTAAAGCCAATTCCTTTGTGCTGATTAAGTGTCTGATCTGAGTCTCTATGTTCATCTCCCAGGGCTGCAGCAATGGGCGACCTTGACACAGAGGCGAACACAGCTCACACTCCTTCTCTCACACTCCTGGAGACCAGGAGTCCACCACCAAGTTGCCAGCAGGGCCACGCTCCCTCTGAAGGCTCTGGGAGGAACCTCTTCCAGCTGTGGTGGCTCCACGTGTTCAGGGCTGGACTACAGTACTTCAACCTGCCAATGTCTCCACTGGGCCTCCTCCCCTGTGTGTCTGTCTCAAGTCTCCCTATGCCTGTCACCTATGTCAAAAATGATCGCATCTCAAGATCCCTACTATAATTACATCTGCACAGACCCTTTCCCCCCCTTTTTGGAATGTAAACAGTAATTTTTAAATAATAAAAATATACATAGTAAAATGACTACTACCATCAGACAAGATACCATATCCATCTTCTCACATGATCACCTTGGGTGGGGGGTGGGGAGATTCTGAAATTACTCTCTTGGCAAATTTCCACTATATCATACACTATTATTAACTAAGAGCCTTTTTCTAGAGGTTCCAGGGACTAGGACTTGGGCCTGCCTTTTGGGGGCCGGTATGCAACCCACCACGGTCTTCAACAAACCAAAAGACAAAATGAGTTTTTATGTAGACTTACACGAACTATAAATACTTCATTGTATTAAACCGTCAAAAGGCCCAAGACACTAGATCAAGAGAGGTTGTCATCCTTGGACAAGTTACTAGGTCTGTCTGAGCCTCAGTGTCCTTGTAAGTTAAGTGGGAACAACCCCAGCCTGGCATGTTGGGGTTCAGGTTGACAGTGATTCATTTTGAGTACCTGGCACCCCAATATCTTGTTGACAGACCCTCAACTCCAATGGCTCTGGGCAAAACATCCACAGCCGGTCACAGGATAAAGCATTCCATTAATTCTCAAATGTCTCAATCCAGCCACTAGTAGGGTTTGTCTTAGGTACAGAATTTAGGAAAAAAAGAAAAGGAAAGATTAAGATGAGACAAGCCCAGGTAAGCAATGATCAGACCTGCAGGAGTCAAGAACTTGGCATCATGGCCCATCCCAAGCTGTCAGTCACCTGTTGCCATAGTTCCCCCTCCAATTATCCCAAGAATCGCCAGCTTACTACACAGCCTGCCACTGCCTATGGACATGCCACGGCAGGGGCTCATCTTATTCAAGGCATGGGCTGCATCTTGTTTCTGTCTGTATCCCCAACACCTGGCGTGGGGCCCGGTATCCAAGTCATTTAATAAACATTGATAAAATGAATGAAGACATGAGCCAGGATATTCTGGAAACTTCATCTCTGACAATAAATAACAATAGAGAGAGCTACTGCTTATTTGAACTCATGATTCTAAGTGCTTTGCAATTACTGAGTGGACCAAATAAGACAATGGACCTACACATTCTGGCACGGCAGGTGCTCAGAAATGCAAGTGGTGGTTATTGCTCATTGACAGACAGCAGAGGCATTCTCATTCCCACTTCATGCAGCAGGAGCCGAGGCCCTGAGCTAATATCTGACAGCCAGGATTTGGCACAATTCAAAGACCTGTGTTCCTTCTACACAATGATGCCCCAGACTCGTTTTCTTCAGCCTTTGCTGTGATGCTGACCCCAGCTCATGTACCTAAAGATGAACTATACATCAGTGTGAGTGTGTGTGTGTGTGTGTGTGTGTGTGTGTGTGTGTGTGAGCGTACATGCATGTGTGCATGAATCTGCATATGCATTATGTATATATGTACACAGATATCTGAAATACGCACAATTGAAGAAATAAATCAGGCAGAACACTAAGTTGAGCAATATCAGGTCCCAGGGAACATGGAAAATTCCCACGTGCCATCAAGGTTAAAGCGTCACACGTCACACTCTGCTGAGCTCAGGAAACAACACGTACAGTGTTGGTAAACCCCAGAGCCTTGTCTCCAGGCTAATTACTTCCTGTTGAGCATCCTGTTTCTAAGCCAACCACCCTACAGCAAAGAAAAATGAATGGTGCTTAACATGTACGTACTAATGCTCTTCTCTCCACCTAAGCTCCCCAAGAAAGTGATCAGGAACGTGCCCACGGGAACTGAAGTGTGTCCCCACCATGAACTTACAAGAGGAGTGGATGCTGGGGAAGCTTTTGCGGCCCTCGGACACCAGGTCAGGGTCACCCGTGCAGTGCATTTCCGAGTTCATCACTCCATCTGGAAAGCAGCGGTAAAAGAAATCGGGGCGAGGTCTACAAAAGACACCATGGACATTTTCAATATAAAATGCTGTCATCACAATGAGCCCCAAGCTGAGCCCACCTCCCCACGGCCCCGGCCCCTTCCTCGAGCGCCCTCTGCCGGCAACACCGCAGTTTTCCCCCAGAGCACTCTGCACATGCTGGTTTGGGGGAAGCCCAGGCTTCTGGGTCAGAAAGACCTGAGTCGGAATGCTCGCTTGCCACTTACTAGTCGTGTAACCTATGGAAAGTCACTCAGCCTTTCCCAGCCTCCGTTTCCACAGCTGTCAAAGGGGGAAGTCAATACTCAGCCAAAGGCAAGGTCCCAGCACTAAATGGCATGACTTATAGGAAGCACCTAAGCACAGCTGCAGAGCAATAAAAGGTACTGCCTGCCTCAATCCACTGCTCTGCCAATCCATAGGCTGCTCCCAGGACCCCAGGCTATTCATATAAAATCTGCCCTGAATTTCAGTACCCAGTTGCCTTTCCTCAAAGAGCAGGTTCCACTTGACCCAAGAAGACCTGAAAGCTCAGCTCCATGATGCAGAAAACTCTGAGGCCCATGCTGGCTTCTCTGGTCCAAGGCACAGGAGAGAAGGCTCTAGCAGGGAGAGGGGTACCCTGGCCCCGAAGCCAGAACCACAGCTAATATCTGATGAACACATACTGGGCGCCAGACTCCATGCTAGGCACTGCGTGAGCCTCACACCATGGGACTTCTTACAGTTTAGATCCAGAATGCCCCCAAAACTCCTGTCCTGAAGACTTGGTCCCCAATGCAGCTATGTTCAGAGGCAGGGCTTTTGGGAAGGGACTGGATCATGAGGGCTCTGACATAATTAGTGAATTAATCCACTGATGAGCTCATAGTTAAATGGATGATTGGGAGGCTGGACCTCACTGAAGGGAGCGGGTCCTTGGGAACATGCCCTTGGGAACTCTTTCTTGTCCCCAGCCCCTTCCTCTTTCTCCTTTCTTCCTAGCCACCTTGAAGTGAGTGGCTTTCCTCCACCCTGCCCTTTCACCATGATGATCTGCCTCCCCTCAAACCCAGGGACAGAGCCAGCCAATCACAGATCAAAACTTCTGAAAATAGTGATCCAAAATCAATCTTTTCGTCTTTAAGTTGTTTTTCTCAGGTATTTTGTCCGGACTACAGAAAACTAACCCACGACTCTTAGGAGAACACTGAGGCACAAACCTGGGGCTTTCTTCCTTTTTACGGTTGCCAAAAATGAAGGCTTAGGAAGATTTATACTCCTTCCTAAGGTCACTCGCAACCTGTAAGTGGCAAAGCAAGCTCTGAACCCAGCAACTGAATTCTCAAGCCTACACATCCCCCATGCTTGACTGCCTCACTCAGGTGAGGATCCTCAGGGGTGTGTGTGATGGTCCCTTGCTTCACAGTAATCCAACTAACATTTGCTGGCTCTCTACCATGGGTGAGACTCAGCCAATGCTGCAAACACAGCACCCTTTTCCTGGCATCCTGGGTCACAGTTCTTGTACACTGAATGCTGATCCTTACATCTCTGGGATCTGGGTAAGGCCTCAATAATCCATCAGTGCTGCTGGTCTTTTCCCTACATGGCCAGGGTTTCTCCAGGGTGGCTGTCTACCTACTGAACCAGAACCTCAGTGGATGAGGCCTAAGAATCAGTATTTTATCAGGACCCTAAAAGAACTCTAAGCACAGGGGGTGGGAGGAACTGCAGGACCAGGCCAAGCACTGCTCAATTTTATCCATCTTCTACCCCTCAATGTCTGACCAGCATCCTCTACCAAGTCTATAATTAATAAATGCTGTGGTTGGGAAAGGGGATCTAACTTATCCAAGGCCAGCAATTCATCAGGGTCCAGACCAGGACTTGAATTTGGGCCTTCAGAGACTAGCTCTTCACCAGAGTAGTCAGACAAGGAAAGATAATGTAGAACAGAAATCAGGTCTTAGGGGCAGTAGAGAAATGTGCCCTAAGCCAAATTTCAATGCCAAACTACATCTCATCATGCAGAGAACAATAACTAACCTTTTTTATTTATCAGAGGACAAAACTGATAAGAGAGAAGGTATCTGGTGAGGCCCTGGGATAGCAGTAGATGGTTCTGGAAATGCCAGTGGCAGGCTGTGGCTCATAAGAAAGTATGGTCAGTGGACAGTTCCTTACTGTTGATCTGTTCTACAAAATAGCAAGTTTGCAATTCTAAGGAGAGAAAAGACCTATGCTGATGATAAAAAAAAAACACCCAGAATGGCAACAACTCAGGGGAAAACTAGGATCTGTCCTATGTAGTATCCTGTGGCCATGGTTCCTACATGGTTGACCTGGACAGTCTAAGTCACCATTTGTTTCTTTTTGGAACTTACCTTCCCACTATTAATTTAATAGTGTTTGTGCAGACTCCATTCAAAGCAAGAGCCAAGGACACCGCTACAAAACAAAACCAACAGACAGAAAAATAACCAGCTGTCTCTCAAATCAAAATCATCACCATCACCACCATCACCATCATCATCACCACCACTATCAGCATCATCATCATCATCACCATCAATATTATTATCACCATCATTGTCCCCACCCCATTAATCATGGTCCCCACCACCATTATCACTGTAACATTTAGACTACTACTTAATATGACTGTACAGATATGAACCAGTGCTTTAAAAAAGAGGGAAGCTAGGCTGCTACAGAAAAATATAATTGGGGCAGGACTTTGGAGGGTGACTCATAAAATTCCAAGTGAATATGACATGAAATTTATCTCTCCTCCTTGACTTGAAAATTTCAACATCACAGAGGAGTCCATCTATCATTTTCTGGCCTGATATAAACAGATTTAATACTACAGCATGTAGAATTTCTTTTACTAGTTGCAAGATACATAACTTTTTATTTCCTCCCGGCAACCTTCTCAGGCATAATTCTAACCAGAGCACTTGCTGGAATCTAGCTGCAGAACAGGACATCCCACCAGGCCACTATCTCATTGTTGACCCATCACTCCTGACAGCCACCCATTTGTTATCAAACAAGTCACTGTTTCTGAGAAGTTTTTCCAAGCACCTCGCTGGATTTTGAGAAGGTTTGTCCAGGTGGTGGTTTTTGCCATCTGGAACAGGAAGAACTTCTGGAGTACATTATTTTAAAGTATACAGCACAGGGCCCTCCTCCAAGCTGCTTGGAAAGACTTTACTGGATGAAATACAGATCATCCAAAGGGTGCCAGTGACATGCAAAATCCTCACCCCTCCCTCTGTGGTTCATCAAGAGTGAACAAAAGGCAAAGTCATCCCCATCAATGTGGCGGAAGGTCAAAGGCCTTGCATAAGCAATAAAAGCTTAGCGATGCCCTGTTCCATGGCTCTGTTGAACAACAAAGCACGCGAGCTACCATTTACCTCCGGCCAATAGTAACTGTTCAATTCTCGCTGAGATTTATGTAACAGAGCAGTGGAGAGGCATTTTCGGGAAGGAGCTGCCTAGAGCAATTTGGACCATCGAGGGAGACAAATGTGTTGTTTTGCAAGCAGAAAGTACTGTGGGATGGTCGAGATGGTCACCGAGGGCATAGGCCACCCAGATGGGGACAAAACTACCTGCTCTTAATGAGTCATAGGAAGCAGAGAGAATGGTAGGGATAAGTTGAATTGAACACCTTTGTCAAGTGGAAACGAATCACTGAAGTGGGAGGGGAAACACCTGCCATGTCTGAGCTCGGTGGCAAAGGAGGATGGGCCAGGGCTGGAGGGCAGAGCGCGAGGCAGCACCGTGGCCCTGCCGCCAACACGCCGAGCATGCAGCTGAGGGGGTGCGTGAACTGCATCTGAGCAGGGGAAGATCTACGGACAGCACTCTGTACACACAGACCCCTCTTCCTAAAATTCTGGCTTCTCTTCCATCTCACAAGCTCAGAGCACTGCTGAGAGGGCCCTTTTGCAAAGGAGAGAAAACTCTCTGGGCTCTCTTGGTTGTATTTTTTTCCCAGAACCATGGTCATTAATAGGCTATGAGAGAGCAGGGCAAGACTGTGGTCTCTCCCCTGCTCGGGCTGACTGGCAGGCTCCCTGCTGCTCTCCCAGGGGGCTCAGCTCACATGTATGTCCTGGCCAGAGGTTGGCCTTAGCACAGATAAACCCTTTGGAAGCAAGCATCACTAACTGATCTCCCATCGCCCCTCATAAATCTTGGTGAACTTCATACACAGCTACATTGATCCATCACACTGCATACCCCCAACCTATGAGCCTGGTGGGCTTACCCCAGCACAGGGCGGTTCTTCAAGAACTTTGAAGTAGCTGAGCTAGAAAATATATGGATGTGATCAAACCACCAGCAGCTGGCAGCCTCACTTCTACCCGACTCCTAAAGAAGCCCGGACGGGAACCTGGAGTCATGGTGCTTGGTGTGGAGGCTCCACGGACCTGATGGATATTTTCATGTGAACAGCACACCCTCAAGGACCAACACAGGGACCCTTCCTGATACCAGAGGCTGCCATGGGCTGGACAAGCAGGGAAGTGAATGGCCCCCTCAGGAGTGCTTGTGGATTGACAACGACCCAGTGGGCCTGGCTTCTACGGCTTCTCCCAGCAAGTTTAACAGAAAACTCAGAAAGACAAACCAGACTATGTCTGATAAAGAACTTTAAAGCGACATGGCCTGGGAATTGGCTTGCTGGAACCCAGATTGAAGGCACCACTGGTTGTAAGCATTAGAGAGGATTAGGGCGCCTGTGTTGTTTATTTTGTTGTAGGAAATTCGGACCTCAGTCCTTCTGCAACACGCTCTCTATTATGCAGATGGGTTGCTCTGCAGCCCAATGCCTGAAAGCCCAAGGCTGCATGGGGAAACCTCACTGTTCTCCTCTGGCCCAGATGCACACATGGGGCCAGTGTGCACAGGCAGATCAGGAAAACTTGGCACCTGGGTTTGGAAGTCTAAGTCTTCCCAGGACCCCTGAGTAAGGAAGGGACCTGAGCACTACACCACCTCACTGAGGAAGTCCTGAATTCCAGACATTAGAAAACACTCTTTTCTGTCCTTAGTGTTTCAAGTTTACTCCCTCACCCGCTACTTCCAGCCTCCCTCCCTAAGAACAGAGGTTGTTTTGAAACTCTGCGCACAATGAAGGCTCTTCATCATTTTTACAGAGCAGGTTTTCATTTATTTAGGCAAACAGAACATTCAACAATTCCACCTTCCCAGTTAACACATAGGAGACAGACTCTGGTGTTCAATTTTGAAATGTCACCATAAGGAAGATTTAGCTGAGAATGAAAGTGTCTATAGAAGGTAACCATGAGCTACTTACTGCCATCACAATGGCCCAACTCCAAAAGCCAGCTATAAATTGTAACCACAACCATGAAAGACAGTTCTTACCCATCATCGTTTTTCTGTGGATCTGAGCCAGGGGAGCAACTAAAGACTGAAGTGAAGGGCTTCTAGACCAACTAGATGGCTCCTGGTGGGATGTTTGGGGACCAGGATGCTCAAGCCTTGTGTGGGAGGCCCCTGTGCTTGTGTTGGAGAAACTGACTTTTCTGCCACCTCAGTCAAAAGGACCAAGACGGTGTGACCCAACCCAACCCACAGATGCAGCCTGGGGACACACAGCTGACCTGTGGGAGGACAACTCCAGGCTGGACTTTATGTCCAGGCTGAAGAAATGAGCTGAGTCAGAGTCCAGACCAAGAAACAGTGAAAGTCAGTGACGGGCCCCAGAGCTGAGCAGTCAGACAGACATGGGGCAGGACAGTCACCACAGGGAGCTCCAGCCTCACATCAACCAAAGGTCTGGGCAGCAGGAGGGTGAGGCCAGGAGGTCCAGACAATGGTCCTGAGCCCAGGTGGGTCTCTCCTCTTGATGCCCTAGCTCCCCACTCCAGTCCCAGTGAGATATCTTGGTTTCCCCTTCTCTTCTTATAGGTCCCTGAGATGGCTTATTCTGGCTCTGGATTTAAACCCCTAATTCATTTAAGCTAATTTGTGAGGGTAGTTATCCTATTCCTTTCAACTGGACAGGACCTAACTAAAGCCTGGTTATGTGAACAACATCTGTGCCATTGAGGGTGGAAGCCCCTTGACTGTTCTGTGCACCTTATCAAGAAAAAGGAGGACCACATTTGCTAGTTTCATTTCCCCACAACCCAACCATTAAACACATTGTTGAGTGAGAAGTTTCATTCTTCCAGGTTCACTACCTAACTAGATGGTGCGTCTACACAAACACCAGACATAAATTTTGAGGTGAAGTTATAGGTAACTTTTATGTGAGTTATCAAAAAAAACCCAATAACCTTATTTAGCTTTCCTTGGAATCAAAAGATATGGCTATGGGTTAATTTATTCTGGTTATTAAATAAGCCAAACAATGTTGGCAGCTCTTCATCCTATCATTGACTCTGCATTTTATAACTACGAAGACTAGAAAAACATTTATCCCTAAAATGTCAAACTCTTGACATAGGCGGACATGGCTCATCCTGGGGAGCGTCTATGACAATGGTATTATAATCAATGACAAAGTTGGAGCTCTCTCCACATAGCAACCACTGCCAAAGCATCTCCCACTGTAAGTGACTGCAAGTTTCCAATTGCTATTTTATTTGACATCTGCTTTTGTCCATTTTTGCCTGAAGCCAATATTGATTTCTGAATTCCCCCAGAGTGTGGGCCTAGGAGCCACAAATGTGAGATGGCACAGCCCATGGTGACAAAGTTTCAGGTTTCCATCTGCCTTAGCCAAGAGCTACCTTGCCTCCGTGTCTGAGTGGCCTGGAGTTCAGATGGGGACATCAGGCCCAGGTTCAGCACCAAGGACAGCGAGCATGGGCACCCTCTGGAAACCCTCCTTGGGAATGGTACATTGGCTCTTAGCCCTTAATGTTTACCTCGTCTGTTTCTCCCGGAGCTTAATACGACCAGCTGCAGCTGAGATATCTAAACTGCGACAATGCCCTTAAGCTCAGTCCCACCCCCTAAAGCAGGAACTGTGAATACCCTACCTAAGAAGGCTTCCTTAATTTCAGTCTTGTCTGTTCGCCGGATAATTTTCACCACACAAATAACGGCCAAGGGTGTGAGGAAAGAAATTGCCTGGAAGAAATAACAAATAATCCCTTGTGAAGACATCAGTTTGCTTTCAGAAGGGCCAGTTGATCATTAGTTCCAGTCAGCTTCACTTCAACTCACTAGTTGGATGCCCTGCCCGAACTCCTGACCTCAAACAAAAATGAATGAAGGATTCATTTCCAGAATTAGAGACTTGAAAAAACAAAGGTCTGATTATAGGTTATAACTGAGTTGCCATTGGTAGGAGCCACGTCGACAACATTTTAAACAGAAAGGAACAGTCTACAACTACCATGAATTATCATCACAAATGACACCCCTGTATTCTCCCCATGGCCCCCCAGCCCCGTCTCTGGGCCATATGAGAGTGTGGAACTGTCTATCCATTTATTTCCCTCTGGTTTTCTTGTTGAAACATCCATCCCTTCTCCAAAGCAGAATTTAGTCCTTTCCCATTAAGTCTCTCCTCTCCTCTCCTCCCCGCCCTCCCCACAGACACTCGGTACAAACTTACTGAACTCGGCTGCTGAGACCCCAAGAAAATCAACCTCATTGCAAAGCCTGCTGTGGGTCAGTTCCAGGCCAGGTGCGCCCAGGCTGATAGCCTCTGAGTCCTCAGAATGGCCCTGTGACTATCTTCTCTGGGCTCCAGGACTAAATGATGTGCCTGTGTCCTCACAGGAGGGGAGCCGCAAGGCCGGGCTTTGGAGACCAGGTTCTCTGCCTCCCCTGTGGACTCTTCAATCCAGCTTTCTGTGATTAGTAAGTTGCTTTTAAACATTTCAACAACCAAGAAAAAGGTATTTATGTTACTTCTTGGGCTAACCATGTCAGCAGGGACTGAACTCCCCACAATCCATGACTGGCCCAGCAGTCAGTGGTACAAGGCATGGACTGGGGCACCTGTCAACCTGCACCATTCACAGTTCTGAAATATTAACCTGTGCTCTAAGGAGATATCACTCTTTGGAGAGAGGCTTCCTGATGGGACAAAGTCATGGCTGGAAGATGCTTTTTTTTTTTTTTTTAATGAAAACAGAATTCATGAAAATGATCATGACTTTCAAAATAAGTTGAGATGCTCAACACACCACAACCAGACTGCAGAGCTGAATTACTCTGGGGACTCCTCTTGGGCACCTGTCTTCATAGACAGTTTACCAGATGCCACAAACCCTCCTTCTTACTGCCTCCAGGTCTTTGTGCCACAAATGATATTGGCTGGTTAGATGACCCTCCTTATCAGCTATGGTGCTGAATAACATGGGCTGTTTAAGCATCAAACAGACAAGTCCCAGCACCACAGGGCACGCAGGAGCACAAGGCACAGGTGCAGAAGGTGGATGCCTGAGAGATGGCTCAGAGCTGAAGCACAGAATTGGTCCTTCCCCAGGCCTACCATTCACTCAGTGATTCCGGGCCAGTTTCCACAAGTTCACACCTAAGTAGCTCCAGGGCTTGTTAATGCTGACTACCTCAAATGACTAGTCTGGAGTCATGTCAAATGGTCCCGATGCTGGTGACTGAGAAACAGACCTCAGAGACGGGACCTGTACCTTCAGGGCCTGAGGAGCAGTAACTGGTCTGCTTTATCCACAGTCATGGTCATGGCTGAAGAAGTCCTTGTGCCCCCAAATCCAAACATCAAGCCCAGCTCCCTGCCCTTGACAACACAGATCAGTTCACACGCTCCCACTCACAAGAGCACTCACTCTCTAATGACCCCACCAACAAGTCCAGCTCGTACACATGAAGGGGAAGAGAATATGACAAAATGATCCTGGATAGGCAGGAAACCCCAGAATAAAACATCAGTGGGAAAGGCTTTATCCAGAGGCTCCTGAAGGCTGTCCAAAGAGGTCCCCAGCCCACACAGAAGGGCCCAGCTGGGAGGCCTCACCACCCAGGTGTGGGAGCTGGGGAGTCATCAGAGCCACCCGTGACCTCAGCTGGGGGCCCGATGGCCAAGGGGCTTTTTTTCAGTACTGCTCCCTGCTCCTAACTGGATCCCCAGACCTGCTCCCCCTGACAGTGGACTTAATTTAAACCCATTTTCAACTTTCCTGGGTAGATTTGTTGGGGTGTTTTCCTAGAACCACCAATCAACTGCTCCCTGAGCCAGGAGGGCAGCCAGGAGGGTCCAAGGCTCCCATCTCAAGCGCTTCTCTGGTAGGCAAGGGGACACCAGCCTTCAGACAGGGTACCAGTGCCACCTGGGGCACAGCAGAAGCGCCTGCCCTATGTGGCTGTGTGACGCGAGACCCTCCACCTCCGGACAGTATTTTTGGGCCCCACTGAGTTCCTTCTTCCTGGACAGCACAGTGCCCAAATGGGGACAGAGAGGGACATATTTGCATTCACCATTCACCCCCTTTTGACAAATGCTTTTCAATCCAGAGTTGGAATTATGAGATGAGCCCCAGAAGGGACACCCTAGGAAAAGGACATGTTCCTGGGGCACAGGCCACATAGAGGGAGGAACAGCAGGAGGGAGAGGACCTGCACCACCCTCCACCTAGCAAACCTCAGGAGAACCCTCCCAGGCCTGGCCAGCACCGCAGCCCACAAGGCAGAGGCAGAGGGACAGGGAGGTGGGGAGGGGTCGCGTTTATCTCCCCACAGGTGTGGCCATGGGGACAAAAATGGACAGAAAAAATCCTTGTGGGACTGTTCTCCCTTCTGTCAATGTATCTTGGGCTTCAGACATGACTGAAATCCCTAGGATAAGTCCAGGGTAGGACAGTGGAGTGGTCAGAGATGAGTAAACTCCAGCCAAATGTCCTGTGAGACACAGGGGCCATTTGATGGACACTCCTAGGTTAGAATACTGAAGAATAACATGGGCTGAGGACTAACTAAGAATCACGGTCTGCCTAGGCACTTCCCACAAATTTATTCACTCAATCGTCACTGCAACCCTATGCAATAGGCCCTTATTTAGTGCATTGTAAACTAAGGCACAGAGAGGTTAAATAACCTGCTGAAAGTCACACAGTTAATAAGTACTAAAATGGGATCAGTTCAAGTTCTATACTTTTTTAACCATAATGTTATAGCCATGCTCACCTTAGAAAGTAAGAAGCATTAAATAAATCACAATAAATGCCTTCTGCCCTGGTTGGAGAAGAAAGGCAAGGAGGCTTGTTTCAGGGACATGGAAGAAAATGACTGAAACATTTGCGACAGTTGTCAGGGACTAGGCGAGTGTTGCAGGCTCTCCTCTCCTGTGCGTAATCTTCTAACTTCTCTGTTGAGGAAACATCTTCAATGTGCAGATAAAGCTCAGAGAGATGAGGGAACACACAGGGCACACAGTTGGCAGGACCAGCACCCCCTCCACTGGGCCACCAAGCTCCCAGGTAGACACCCTGAATTTTGGTGACCCCCTTTGCCCATCAGCTTCATTTCACAGATGGTGAAACTGAGGCTGGTATAGCTTATTATTGAGCAACTTTGTGTAAAGGACCAAACATTCTGCACAGCACCTGGGACTGAGATGCTCTATGGACATCACCAAGCAGGGTGCACCATGGCTGCTTCTGCATGATGCCTATTCTACAGGCCAGAAGCTGAGCCCAGACAGACGCAGGGAGGAGGCCTGCATTCCAACTGGGCTTCAACACTGACCCATGTCCTCGAGCCAGCTGCCTAACCTGCTCGCCTCTGAGTCTCCATTTTCTCCTTTACCACAGGCCTACCATAATAACATGCAGAGCAGGGCATCACTGGTAGCATTCGAGTCACCAACAGCCACTGAGTCCTTATTATGTGGCACAACACCAAGTGAAGCCTCATGGTCTGCCCCCCCCCCCCATGATGCTCTATACTCCAGCAGGGACGGTTATGAAAGTCCACCTTTAAAGTGATAAAGGAAGGAAAGTGAGGCTCTGGCAAGGGGCAGGTGATTTCCCAAACCTGCAAAGCCAGTAGGAGGTGAGGCTGGGAGGTGGCCATTCTGGAGCCCACACCCACCGCCTACAGACGGCCCAGGAGAGCCGCATCCAGCAAGTGCTAATTGTTGGTTACAACTTCACTATTTCTTGGGAAACTGTGTTAACAACGACCCAAAGTACACCATTAGAGGGTACCAGGATCCTGTCTCCAGACGTGGAATCAGAGCATCTTCAGCCGCCCACCCAGGCCGCGAGATCTGGGTAGTGAGCACTTAAGTGCAGGAATGAGGTTGAGGGTGGGAAAGAGCCTAATTCTCCAGTCACTTTGCTCATACCCTAAATGACCCATGTCCCCAGCTAGTTCCCTACCGTGTGTAGCCACCAATGAAACCACCCCAGGAAGTGCCTCTCTCCCAGAATGTGGGTCATCCCCGGTGCTGACACAGGTACCATGCTGCCCCAGATGCTCCCGGAAAATGAAAGAACATGGAGCAGCATGTCTGATGCGGGAAGGACTAGAGGATGCCAAAAACCTTAACAACCAGAAGGGACCAGGGCCAGAGCAGCCCAAGGTCAGAATGTCAGCCAGAGGAGAGCCTGTCGCAGAGGGGCTTCCACGTCCAACAGCACAAGGGGCCCAGGGTGCCTGCAAATGGCATCTGACAGAGAGGGGTGCTACCAAGTGATTGCAGGGACAGAGTCAGGACAGACACCTGGAAAAGGCCCCACTGTGGGTATACAATTACCTCCCGTCACAAAGAAAAGAGCTGTCAAAGACTCTAGAGAAGAGCCCACAAATTAAACTGTCCATCAGGAGCCAGCTTGCCTCTTTTCCTTCCGCCCTCCCCCGCACAAATCTGACTTTACTTCTGTCTTCCTTAGAAGCATCCTCTCCCAGAACAGGCACCCCGGCTCTCCAAGCAACACAGTGTCAGTGAAATCCCAAGAGCACATCCAGCAAACTGTAGCTGAAATGAAGAGACAAAGGCAAAGGGCAGGACTTGGGTGGATTTAAATTTGTGAACACCTACTACCACTTCCATTTCCTATTTGAGTCTCTCCTGCTCTTCTAAGGTTTTCCAGGGATGCTGAACCAGCTAGCCTGCGTCCAGGCCTACGCCTCCCCTAGACTGGAAACCATCCTTCTCAGCTGGGAGAATGAAGGAACTTTGGATTGTGCAGAGGGGAGAGAAGGGAGGGAAGGTGCTGTGAGGATGGGAAGGACAGTGGAACCAGACAGACACTGTCCCCCTATACACATGTATGATGACACTACTGTTGTGACTGCCCCATGTACAGCCAGAGGAATGAGAATTTGTGCTCCATTTGTGGACAATGTGTCAAAATGCATCCTACTGTCATGTATAACTAATTAGAATTTTAAAAATGTATCAGAAAGAAAAGCAACAGTAAATACCAACTGAGCTGTCCTATACCAAAAAGTAGGGGTTTCAACATGCTCTGACAAACCCCACACTCAGCAAGGGACTGTGACTGCTCTGAGCACAGCTGCCCGTGAAGGTGGCTGACTGTATGGGAACAACCAGGAAATGTCAAGTCAAGACTCAGTGCTCTGAAAAAGCATCCTCAGCCATGCCCTGGTCAGCAGGAATACCGAATCCTTGAGGAAACCTGCTCTTGGAATGGGCTCCAAGCACCCCCACCTTCCACTGACAGAGAAAATGAGAGTTGGGAGGGGCCTGGTGACCTTATCACCAGTTACTCAGTCCCCTAACGCACTGCATGTACCTCAGTCCCCTAACCACAATGCTGTTGGTTTTCTTGTCACCCAGGACCAGCTGGCTCTTCTGAAACACAGACACACATACACACACGCCCACACACACCCAAGCCTCCAAAGGCACTAATCACCCAATAAACAAACATCTGGGTCAGTACCAGCTGCCTTTCAAAAGTATCTTGGTTGGAAAGTTAAAAAGTTCACCTTTAGATTTAAAACATTCCAACCAAAAGTAATAAAGACCCAGGATTCTGTTTATGTATTAAATAATGAAATTTGAGCTTTCAAAAGTCATCAGGCTATTTTAAATACCAGTGAAAATGTGTGCTCCATTAAATACCCTTCTACAAACACTGGAAGGTTTTAAAGGATCAAAGCTGACAAATGATATATTAAAATTCTTAATGAAATTCAGGAGAACAAATCTAATTTATGGAATGACAAAGTACTTTCCACCCTTGTGATGTGGGTTATTACAGTTGTATCCACTGCTTTTCTTACACTATTATGGAATTGTACTCAATCTTATGACCAAATACATGAAATTCATCAACTACAATTAACAAAATAGAAGGCTGAACGTACTTCATAAGATTAGAGAGTGGGAATCGGCATGTGTGGCTGAAACCCTTCTGTTCTCCAAGAATCGCTGACCTAAGTCATTCTCCCTCTTCTAACATGCAAATTGCTCCAACCCGTGTGTGTCTATGGCCAGGATATTTGTGGCATTTGTATCTACCCTTCAATCCATTGTTCATAAGTCCAGGACAGAGCCACAAATTTCTCACAATATCTGTATGACCATCCCTCTTCAAATTGTGTTTCATACAAACTTCATGAAATGTAAAATCTTACCAAGAATGAGAGTAAGTGATAAATAGAAGCTTCCCCCTAATTAAGGCTATAAACTCATTGGGCACACATGGATTCCCTCATTTCTAGAATGTATAGAAGATGAGTTAGAGATGAAATGGAAAAAGTCTTAACAGTAGTACTAGTTATTTGTTCTAACCCACTCCCAACCACATGCACAAAAATCTGGTTTATTCTCCAGCAGAAAAGTAATTATTAAAAAGCAATAGCAACAATCTTTAATGTTCATGTGGTGTTATAGGCATTTGGGGGAGTTTACAGATACAAAGATCTTTCTAATCATCATGACTTCACAAGATTCTCTCCATAAAATCAGAGGGATTTCTTTTTAAATGCAGAAGCGGCCCTCATGTACTTTAAGAATGTTCTGGAACAGCCACCTCAAGAGGCCGGGACACAATGATAGGTCATCAAGAATAACCTTCAAGCCACAAGGATGCCCATCCAAAAGTTACATTACTGTTCCGTAACAAGGGGAAGTTTAAATATTTCCTCTGCTACAGAGAGGTTTGATGGCAACTCTCCAGGGGTTAATTAGCATCAGCAAGGAGTCCTGGACACTCTGCTCCCAACCTACAGGGCAACCTCCTGGCACAGACCTGAGCTCCAGTGCCGCTCCTTGGACCTGGCGCTGCTGCTCACTGGCTGCGGGACTCCAGGCAAGTTCCTTCTGCACTTGCAACATGTGGACAGTGGGGGCACCTTCCTCACTGAGATGGGATGGAACCAAGGGAAATTATCCTTCCTTAACCTCTCAGCAAAGGGTCTGGTGTGCAGGAAATGAAGAGTAAACAGTTGATACTGCCACACACAGGGAGGAGGTGAAAACAATTGTAGTATATCCCCAGCTATTGGGTTGCTTGCACATTTATTCTAGAATGAAAGAGACACAAGAAACTTTCTGAGGTTAAGCCATATGGTAGCCTTACCAGCAGGTGACCAGCTGAAACCAGAAAAGCTACTAGGGCAACTGGCACCCAAGTTTGGAAAAATCAAGGCTTATCCTGAGAGGAGAGGGAACAGAAAATTCTTGTCACTGGCTTCTAGTGTTGACATAGCCCAGGGAAGTGAATCCCTTCTCCTTCCAAAGTGTTGGGTAATTACTACTGCTGATGTCACCGAGCAGCACCACTATGATCTGGGAGTGAATTTTTATTTGATGGCTTGCTCTCCTCACTACTCCAAGCTGCTCACCATCTTCAGCAGGGGTTAGAAGACCACAGATGAAAACCCATTTGGTTCATCTTCCTTGGGAAAGGGGTCAAATCGGCCATGAAAACATGGTACTTACAAACATGAGGCGAGTAGGTATGTTGTCTGATTGCACCAGAGGATTTTTATAGAGCCAAATCTCTTCCGGCTGGATGACTCTCTGGAATGGGTCCAAAAACTCTGTAAAACTGAAACAAAACAAAGAAAAGTACATGAAAGCTGAGCATTCCGTAGCTGCCAGTAGAACCCCGAGGTGGCTACTCCTGCATGCCCTGGGAAGGATCTAGTCTTTAGGGGAAGGGAAAATAGGTGGCCCCCATGACGGTTCTCAGCCAGTTCCAACAGGGGAAAGTCAAAGAAGTCTCTGAGATGGTGGAATCTTCCGTTTCCATCTGCCATCAAGGACCCACTGCACAAGTAAGGAACAGTCAAGACTCTAAGAACCCGGGATTCCAACGCAAGCTGAAGTTCAAAGGTGGTGGCTTAGATGGGAGCCAGCCAGACCAGCAGCAGAGGCTCAGGGGCTAAAATGGGCTTGAGTTGGAACAAAAGAGAGGAAGCACCTGGTTCAACTGGGTCAGGTGTGCCCACTTCAATCCCATTACAGTACCCAGATGGCACCACGCTGCCACCACACCACCACTAGGGGGCAGAGCCAGGATGAAAACCTTCCAAGAGAAGATGGTGGACTGGGACAGGAGAAACCAGAGAAGAGGAAAGACAGGAAGGGAAAGGGAACGGCAGTATTCTGGTTCTGCTGACATGACAGCTTTCCGCATCCTATTTGCTCCCCTCTTCTTCCTCCAGAACCCATTCACGCCCTGAGAACCCACAGCACTCGGCGCCCATGTTGCGCCTTCACTGGGTGGGCAACGGTCAGCAGTCACAGTCAGTGGCGGGGGGGAAGAGGCTGAAAGAGTTCGCTTCTTAGGATCTCACCTCCCGGGCCTCCAGCTCAATCCTTACCTGACAATATCCATCAGTGTGGCTCCAGACAGCTGGAGAGGGCCACGGGGCCAGGAGAACTTAAGGCTTTGAGTGACAGGTAAGCCAATGAGAAATTCAGAAGATGGGATTAAAAATCGGACTGAAAGTGGTGGCCCTGGCAGTGGAGAGGGTGGGACTTGGTGCACAGAAGGAAGGTGAGGATGGCTCAGGGGTCATGGCAGCTGTCCTGGCAGGAGATGCCTGCAGAATGGACAAGAGAAGGGCAGTAGGGAAGGCCTCAAAGCTCATCCAAGGCTGATAATTTGGGCTTCCTAGAAAAGGGGTAGTAAGAACCAAGATGGGGGTCAGGAAAGGTGGAGGGGAGCTATCTTCTCTTCTAGGGACCATCTAGGGTGGCCACAGTCCCTTTTTGCTTATTATTTTAGCAGTAAAAGTCACAGATCCCAGAAAACCCTCAGTTGTGGGCAAACGAGGACAGAGAGACAACCTAAAGCCACCCCAGTCCCCGGCCAGAGTCTAGAGACTCACATCCTTGGTGTCAGTCTTAGACAAGACACTGTATGGTGTGACCTATCTGAATCTTTGGCCACACTGTGAGCTTGTAGAGGGGAGGGGCTATAGGCTCAGAGCCCACTAGGATGGTCACTGTAGAGGCTCAGACACTGCAGGGCTGGGACACTGCAGAAGGTAATACCTGCTTGGGACTCTGAATAGTGTCACTGTTGTTTTAGGCACATTTTTCACTGCTGTGATCAAATTACCTGACAAAAACAATTTTAGGGGAGGAAAAGTAGATTTGGGGCTCATGGTTTCAGAGGTCAGCCGGCTCCATTGCTCTGGGCCCAAGGTGAGGCAGAACATTATTGCAGAAGGTGTGTGGTGAAGGAAAGCAGCTCAGAACTTGGCACCAAAAAGCAGAAAGAGACTCCCCTCACCACAGTTAAATACAATGCCAAAGGTCGGCCCCCAGTGACCCACCTCCTCCAGCCACACCCCAGCTGCCTCTAGTTGAACCCTTCAGAAGACTGATGCACTGACTAGGTTAAGGCTCTCGTAACCCGATCCTTTCACATCTAAGCTTCCTTGTATTGTCTCACACATGAGCTTTTGGGGGACACTTCATATCTAAATCATAACAGTAATATTCTCAATTTGATCAGCCACACACACAGTTTTAAAAGAAACTAAAAATTCATAATGTCTGTCTTTATGTGTCTTTTCCTCCTTCCATCCTTTCCCCTTTCTTTCTACCTTCTCCTCTGTATTGTCCTAAAAACATGCATTTTTATGTAATTTCAAGAATAAAATGGTGCCCATGACAGTTCTGCTCAGCACTGTGCCTCCAGCACCTCCAACTGGCATGTAGGAGTCACCTGGTGAATATTTGCCAGATCATCGAATGGGTTCTGCCAATCATCTACCAAGCCAAACCCAGAACATGGCTTCTGCAGGAGAGATTGTCACTCAGAATCTCTCCTGTGTTCACAGGACGCGTCATTGGCTGGACTGTGATCACCTGAGGGCAGGTCTAGGCTGCCCATATTGTAGTGCGTGAAGATCCCTTCATTGGTAGTAACTTCTGCAGTAACTAGTAACTTCTGCAACCCCTCCATGCTTCCAGAGCACAACTTAGGGGAACACCCTGTGTGGGCATGAGGAAGCCTGCTCTTGGCCCCCAGCCCTCCTGTTAAGCTGCTGTGTACTGCAGGGAGGGAGGGGGAGCCAATTCTGCTTATAGGATGTTGGTGTTCTCAGGTGCAACAGGGGAGGCCGGACTTAATCAGAGACCTCAAGTGCAGATGGTCAAAACTTTCTGGAGACACCCCACCCCAGACCTACAGACAGGATGAACAGGATCTGGTAATGTGGATTTTAAAACACTCCCCAGGTATCTTGATGGGCTGAGAGTCCCTAGCACTGAACTACACGACCCCAAGGCCTGTACCTCATCTACAAAGAGAGGAGGCTTGGTGACTTAGCTGTCCTCCTTGACGACCTTTCTGGTCTCTGCAGTACAGGCTCTGGCTGTGTGGCTCCACGTGAGTCCCTTTCTTAACATCTCTGCACCCTGGTTTCCTCATCCATAAAATGGACACATCTTATGGAATGAAAACTAAATGAAAGAATAGACATGGAATACCTAACATGAACAGAAACCAGTGTTCTTGATTACCATTATCATTTTACTCTGTTCTACAGCTGTGTGTTTTTACCTGTTTTTATGATTCCATTTGATTTTGTAACAATCCATTCCTCGTTCCCAAGCGTTTTAAAAACATTTTAAATGAAATGAAATGTAATGAATTTTGTTTGAAAAATGTTTTTTAAGTACCCGTGACTGACTTATAGCTCCAGCTTCCAGAAGGCTCCAGTTACTAAAGCTGCATAGCACATAATCCCAAAATATTTTACTTTGCAAGTTAATTTGTAGACTGGGAAACGGACAGGGGTTCAGCTGAGCAGTTCCCACTCGGAATCTCTCCTGTGGTCACAGGACAAGTCATCGGATGGGCTGTGATCACCTGAGGGCAGGTCTAGGCTGCCCTTCAAGATGGCCACCCCCATGGCCAGTCCTTGATGCTGGTTGTCAGCAGGGAGCCCAGCACCTACACACGTCTGTCCAGCGCAGCTATCCTGGGGTAGTCAGAATCTGCATGGTCACCAGCTTCCCCCAGAACTGGTGTCCCAAGAGAAGCAGCCCGAAGCTGAGTGGCTTTTTCTGACCTAGCCTCAGGATTTGTAGTCTCATTCCTATCACATTCTGTTAGTTAGGAGTTGAGACGTAAGTCCAGCTAGATTCAAAGCAGAAGAAATATCTCTGTCTCTTGACTATGGTGTGGCGAGAGCCCAGACAGAAAATCAAGTGGATGTGGGACATGGCCCCAGTCACCTCTGAAACACAATCTGCCACACACAGAGTGGCATTTATTATAATAATCACATAGCCCCTGTTCTGAGGCCCCTGAGCCTGGATTGCCATTTCCTCCCCACAGCAGGCCATGGGGCAGGGAACTGGGCACACCATGCCTGGGCACTTTTCTTCCTCACCTTGTCTGTCTCCCAGGTTTTACCTTCCTCGTCTCAATTTTTCTAAAGCCTGATGTACCCAGCCTTTTGCACAACCCCTCACCCTACCCAGAGCAGCTGCTGTCAGAACACATCTATCAAGCAAATTATGTGCTCTGGGAGCAGCAGGACCAACAAAGATGGATGTCCCTTCTCCAGCCATACCCCACCCCCAGCGCCTGCCTCTGGGAATCCAGACTGCAAGGCAGCTGCTCAGAGGACCTGGGTCTTAAAGAAGCAAGTGGAGGCAAAGAGGGAGCACGGACAAATGGGACTCCCTGGAGCCATTACAGGGGCTCCAAGAGAGGGTGGGTCTGGACCTGAAAACATCCTGCTGCAAGCTCTTTGGAAGTGGGTTGGAAATCAAGATGCAGAAGCCCTGCAGCCAGGGGAGGAGAGAAGGCGTGGTCTGCAGTGATGTCTTCCCCAGGCTCCGTGCACACTGAGCCTCCAACAATGGACCAGGTCAGTGGGTCCCAAGCTTCAAAGTGCCCAGGAGTTACCTGGGGTCCTGTGATTGCAAATCCAGACATGAGAAAGGCCTGGGAGCTGGTCTTCCAGGTGAGCTTCCTGCTGATGTTCTGAGGCGATGCTGTTGGTCCACTGACCAAATCCTGGGCACAAGAGGCCAGGGCGTCAGCATCACCTGGCAATCTCGGGCCCCACCCACACCTACATAATCAGAACTGCACTTGACAAGGCTCGCAGGGGTTGCACGTGCACTCCTTGGCTTGATTGAGACTCAGTGCTCCCAGAAAAGCCAGGGTTTCCCAGGTTGGGCCATTTAAGGACCAGGTTGGCCAGTTTTGTCTTATCGTCCCCTACACCTGCACCATTAGCTCTTTAGACGGAATCCCTTTGTAAATAAAACCAGGTGATTTTAGAAGAAACTCCATGTCACTCATTAATTATAAAATCAACATTCAGCTGGTTAACATCAAAATAAAACAATAGAAATTCTTCAATCCTACCTTGCAAAGCATCCTAGTCAATGCTACTCCCCACACTCCAGGGAGAAGAGTTCATGTCCAACAAGCCCTTCCCACGCAGGCTGGAAAGGATGGATGGGATCTGGGGGGGCCACCGACTTCCTGCTCGACTTCGGTGTTAGAAAGCTCACGTCCTTGCCCAATCTGACCTCACCTCAAGCCCCACTTGTGGAATGGCAGGAAACACAATTATAAAAATCAAAACTGAAAATTCGAGACACAGGAATCTGGGGCCCGTGGGTGAAGTGGAAAATGGCCACCTGCACCAGCCGCTCCTGAGAGTGTCAGCATGTTCCTGGCCAGTGCAGTGACCAATGTCCTTGAGTTTTCAAGAAAAGGCTGAAGAAAGTATAACACTTCTTTGACCCTTGGCCAATATGTAAAAATACTTAATTCCTCTTATTTCCAATAAATACAGTGCCAAGGAAAACATCTTAACGTCCAAAAGACTCTAAACCATCAGTACACAGCCCCTTGGAGGCTCAAATCAGATCTGTTATTCTACTGTGACTGGCATGTCCCCATCTGCAGGGCCTCAGCTGGGGAGGAAGAGCTGGAGTGATCAGGTGCCTGATGCAGGTCCCTGTGCATTCAATCATGTGTCACTGGCCCAGCTGGGTGGCACAGTATGTTTGGGAGTCGGTCAGACTTCTACACCCTCATCAGAAGGAACAGCCTTGTGCCAGGAGGAGCAAATCTAACATGTCATGCATTAATCATTTAAAAGGAGAAAAATGCTATTTTATGAGTTTGCACAGGTGTAAGAGCAACATTATCTTCACAGTTATCAATAAACGCAAATTCAGGGTCTGAGGTTGTGGCTCAGCGGTAGAGCGCCAGCCTAGCATGTTCACACATGGCCCTGGGTTCAATCCTCAACACCACATAAAAACAAATAAATAAAGGTATTGTGTCCAACGACAACTAAAAAATAAATATTCTTAAAAATAAATAAATAAATAAACCCCAATTCAGCAGCCAGTGCCAGTCTAACCCCCAGATCACAGACTTCTTCCCTCCTTATAAGCACTCAGGAGATGTGACCTGCTGCTGGCAATGTTCCACTTCGGGGGAATTCAAACTACATATGCAATGTCTAAAGTGTGTAAGTCAAATGTCTGTGTGGAAACCGTGGAGTTGCTACTAAACTAGACACATGATCTTCTTTCATGAAAACCACAATGGTCCAAAGTCGAGTACCTTGTCGGGTTTTTGTAGAATTCATGCTTTGTTTGTTTGCTGTCAGAGTCAAATAATTCTCTTAATCTACTCATGTCTTAAATGGCACAGTGGGGACAGTATTGCTTGTGTTCTCCTTGGTTATCTCATGATACAGTTTGAAGAACTTGGAAAACACACATAATGAAAGTTCAAAGACATAATTCTAATTTTATATAAGCAACTCTCTTTTTAATTCACTCACAGTTCAAGCATGGTATAGATGCTTAAATCCTCCTTAGCTGCATCTCATAATACAACATACACAAACTTATACATACACACAGCATGCACAAACATACAACATGGCATGCACCTTAAGCCCAAATTTAAGCAGGCAGAAGGCAGGAAAAGCCTGGGGTATTTTAAGATGCAGGGAGAATCCTCTAAAATTAACTGGAATGGAAAAGAGGCAAAGGAGAATCAGATGCTGACAAAGAATGAGAGGGAGGCAGAGCTGAAGTAGGCGGACGTCAAAGCAAAACAGCAGAAAACTAAGCACCTCTTCCCTTGCGCAGACCTAGGTGCTGGGTTACTCTCTCTCCTGTCAATCATGAGCTCACCGCCTGCCTCCCCTCCTGGTCACCTGAATCTTTACCTACAAGCAGCAGATGCAAATCCAGGCACCGGTGGGAAAACACCAGGCTCTTTACCTGCCTGGCATAAGCAAGAGCACAGCTCTGCCCCGGAGGACCCTAGGCTCCAGGGGGAGCAGCATCTAGACTCTCACCAGATAAGCACTCCACTTACACTCACATGTGTACACCCAGGCACGCACACACACACTGACATCCACAAGTACACACCCAGGTACATACCCACACACTCAATGCCACGCTCCCTGGGGTCAGTTGCATTTCCAGAGCAGCCTCAGGGATTTATCTAGCCACGTAGGCAGAAAGGGCACAGTTGGGGACAGACAGTGAACTATCATCTTTGTCAATTGCTTATTTGCTCAAACAATATTCACTGTGTGTATATGAGATGTCAGGTACCATCCTACGACACTGAGTGAAACTACAGCCCTCACTCTGGGAGGACTAGAGTCGGGGTGAGCCTTCAGTTATAGGCTTTAGAAGGTCGTCCACATAAAAGACTGCCAACACTGTGCTTTGAGATGTCTGGTCTGCTGTGCCTCAGTAGTTGAACCTATAAAATGGCCCACCCAGAGCTGCTGGTGAGGACCCTGGTCCTCTAGGGAGGTTTCCGCCTATGTATCCACCACTGTCACATGCTGAATATGGCAACAGATTCAGCCCAAAGTTGGGAACCCAGAAGAATGACCAATCACCCTAGCAAGAATAGCAAGTCTCTGCTCAAGGACAGTGATGCCACTGTCACCCAGCACTTGTTCTGACTCAGGAAGTGAAGTTCTCAAAGCCCCAGTTTCCCTGCCACCCTCTAAAAGGTTCTGTGGATCTGCCAATGACCCTTAGCCCTCCTTCCTTGACAACAGGCTTCTGTCAAGATCGGCGACACTCCAGGGGGCCAGAAGCCGCGTGCTACCGTCCTCTCCATCCCTTCCCAGCCACGAGTCTCATAGATTATACAGAAATATAAACTAACCAAGATCATTAGACTTGGTTCAAATCCATGCTTGGGCATTTGCCAGCTGGACAGCTTAAGAAAAGTCACTTCTGCTCTCTAGTCTGCATACGCCCCTGCCCCCAGGATGACCACAACAACACTCATCATTTGGCCATTTTATGAGCAAACAATGGCCCAGAAAATTACTTCCAACTCTTGAGCTCTAAAGAAAAAAACAAAACAAAATAAACAAAAAGCCTTCCAAGGGAGGGCAACAGTAAAGCTTCTCCCAGCTGCTCTCTTCACTTCTCCTCCCCAGCCGGCCTCCCCAGGAAAGGGGAGAACGCTCACAAGCGGCAGGATGTGATCAGCAGCAGCACAGGACTGGAAGCCAGGGGTGGGGTGTACTGAATTTTTTACTGGTCCTGGGAACTGGGGGTGGGATGCAGTTATAAAAAGAACGTACTGGTGACTCTTCTGTGGGCCAGTGACCCATCACCTGCCCCTGGTCAGGACTGCAGCTGGTGATCCCCAAACACAAAGTGACAACTAGAGGACAACCATAACTAGCTGTCACGATTGGAGCCACCTGGGCCAACCTCTTCACTCAATGCTTTTCAACGTGGCTTTTTTTTTTTTTATTAATCTTCACATAACCTGCTGAGGCAGGAAGTGCCAATCTTCCCATCTTAGAAAGGAGGGCACTGAGACCACGAGGCATGGGGTGCCCTGCCTGAGCCACCCAGCGCGACGCCTCACAGTGCCCACCATTCCTCAAAGCCTACGCTGAAACTGGAGGAGGTCAAGGTCACTCAGTGGCATCAGCAATTACTTTAAAAAGAGACAAACTTCCACAACTACAGACAGAGACATGTGGCCTCACTCAGGTGTGGCACCCAGTTGATCTCTATTATCAGCTGGAAAACAATTGCCATCAGATTTATGCAGAGATCAGTTTGAGGTTTGATGGGAAGGAGGGGAGGAGAGAAAAGAAGTGCTGGGAGGGAAGTGGAAAGAGAAAAGACCCAAGAAGTTGTTCCCACTGACACCCTCCCACCTGTCACTCAAGCGGCCCCTTCCATTTTCAGCAGCTGATTTAATAGAACAATCCACCCTCACCTGGAGAAGGGAGACTGCATACCTGGGCCCTGCCGGCACCAGAGAAGGAACAGCCCAGGGACTCCCACCCCATGGGGGTGTCTCTTTCACTCTGGGATCAGCCTCCCAAAAGAAACAAGGCTGACGCTTCACACAAGTAAGTGCCCACCAAGGCAGAGCCTGGACCCTGTCCCGTCTCCTCTCTTTCAAAGGTGGGGCCCAGCTTTGGGGCAGCTGGCCAGGCTGGGTTTCCATTCATCCCTTACCAGCCACATCACCTCTCAGGCCTGTTGCTTCATCTGTAAAGTAGTGCTGATAACAGCACCCACCAGGCAGGGTTGGTGTGCATATTAACCAAGGTAGCTTATGGCCAGGGCTCAGAGGGGCATTAATATGGGCAGCGAAAAGCCTAAAATTAAGTCCCACCTTGAAATCTGAAACCAGAAGGGCTTCACATGTCCTAACCACAAGTTCCTCTGGGGAACAGCATCCCCTAGCCAAACAGCCTTTCCTACTGAGGGGACCAGCCACAGTTCTTGCATGTCCCTGAAGAGTGGATTTCAGTTCATGCCGACCCACATGATTATCCATACAAGCCAATCATACCCTCCTGCGGGAACCAGAGAGTACCCCAGGCTCTTGATACCGCAAAGCCTGCCTCCCACAGCCCCTGATTGTGCCTATGTGTCCTTGAATGTCATGCAGGGTCCTCCTTGGGGCTGTCAGTGTACGTAGCAAACAAACTGCTGTTGACCTCATCTGTCCAGCACTGGGTGCTGCCTACGGCATCCCAGAACTCCGGGAATCCCTCCTCCACACCAGGGTGAACAGGATGCAATTTGGAGATATACCCCCACCGCAATACTCTCCTGAACATGCCACGGTGGGATGGCTTGAGTGGCATGACACTGGTGGGATGTGTGAGCCAAGTCTGGAGATGTCTGTCTGTCCGGCTCTCAGGGCCAAAAATCAAAATGACTGGAGAGAGAAGCTGAGGAACAGGCTGCCTGGATGAAACAAAGCCGCCAACTCAAAAGACCCTCCTGCTCATCCCAGCTCTTCAGCTTTTAGGAAAAGGGCACCAACATGCATTCTCTACCTTCTCCAGGCCCGTGACCCTCCTTCTGTGCCAACAGAGGGACCTGAAGTACATACGGGGCACCCCATGAAGCATTCCTTCTAAGCATGTATCCATCCAGCCTTGGGCCCAAGGGTGACAGAGGAACAAATAAAAATGTCCTCAAGGATTGATCAGGTAAACCCAAGGAAGAAAGGTAAAAGGAAGGTTACAGATTTCAAAAGTCTGAACAGATAAAAACAACCAAATGCAGCATGTGTGCTTTGACTGGGTCCTGGAAAAATGAAGGAAAAAAAAAAAACAATCAAAAACTATAATAATAAAACTCTGAGGACTGAGAGGAACTGGAGACTGAAGAATGAACTGTATCAGATGAGAGCAGGAAGGACGACTCACTCCCTGGCGCAGTGAGGACACGGGTGTGTAGACCCTGTCTTCTGTTTAGAAGCAGCTGAATCTGGAGGATTCACGATCACGGTGTGCCATCGACATAATTTCAAATAATTCAGAAAAATATATATGTAAGCCTACAAATAGAGGTAGCAAATACGATAAAAAGTTGATGGCTAAGTCTAGGAGGAGCACGTCGGAGATCATTCTAGGCTTCCAACCATTCTGTATATTTGAAATAGTTCAGGGTAAAATGTTGGCATAGAAAGATCCAGAAGCAGGACCTCAAAAAGAGGGGGAGAGGGACACAGAAGACAGCGATGCCGTGAAAGATCAATGGTTGGCAGCCAGGGCCCTGGAGCTGAAAAGCCTGCATTCTGCCCAGCCACTTACTAGCCATATGACCTTGGGAAAGTGGAGACATCTCTGAGCCCTGCTGCCCCCCTGTTAGTGGAGATCACAGCACCACCTGCCTCTGGGGCTGGGGCAAGGTAATGCAGAATGGACCTGCCTGGGAACGGGGCCACACCACCCTCCATGTATGTGCCCTCCCACGGGAGCTTGTCTCTAGCAGCTGCAGCATATTTGAAACCACTGCTGCTTCACAGAAAAACAGCACATTCAAATGCACCGCAGCGGGTGCAGGCGTGAGCTGAGCCCAGCGAGCACTAACAACACGCGGGCACCGCGCGCACCGCCCCAGGCGTTCTAATGTTCAGAGCAACGATTTCCAAACTTTTCTGCAGAGGATGCCTTGCAAGTAAACAACCGAAGACAAAAAATGTGTTCATGGCCCCTTTGCCAACAGAAAACCCTGGTCCACTGACCAGACTATGCAGAGCAATTGAGCAGGGTCCAGTTGGGCTCTCATGACCTGGGGGTCACACTGCTAAATCCCCCGATGCTTGGGTAAAATGGGCAAACACCCTACTGGGAAATGGTGAGTAGTGAGGGTAATTGTCAGAACCCACCGGAGGTACTCAGCAACAGCATTAGCACTACTGATCACTGAAGAGTTCCCCCAAAAATAATAATAATTCCTAAGAAATGTGTATTCCAAATAAGGTGTTCATTACTTGGATCCAAATTTTAAAAACTGTTAATATTAGGTGTTATAAAGATTATCTGAGGTGTTGTCTTTGTTGTTTGGTTGACTGTGTTTTTGTTTTTTTTTAAATGCTGCTTACAGTTACATAAGGAAGTGCGTACCTATGAAACCATGTCATATCTGGAGCTGGCTTTAAAAAACTCCACCAAACGGGGGAAAGAAGGGAAAAGATGAAATGAAAGTGCTGATGGTTGGTGGAGAGTGTCTGAAAATTTCCACAGTGAGTTCTGTGGACTGGTTTTGCTCTCTGACCACTGATACTACAAAATTCAGTGTTCATCAGCCTGAGCATCAGCCTGCTCCTGGGTAGTATTTAGACTCAGACTGGATTTCAGTTAAGTATGACAATAGGAAGAGTAATGAGAAAAATCAGAAGGAAGACAGAAAGGCAGGAAAAGAAAAATCAGAATCAGAAACCAGGGCAATCAGGCCATTCACAAAATGAGTCACCTTTAAAAGCCTTCAGGCTAAAGGTGCCTTGGAGCCTGAGGAGCCCTCTCCCTGGCTCAGATGCTGCCCTGCAGCTGCCTAACAGCTTTGAGGGAGGAGGGGCTGGTGAAAGTGAGCCCTGCGGTGGCAAGGGATTCACAGCCCGCAGGCTGCCAGGCTTGTGACTCGGGGAAACCTGTAGAATCTGCCTCCCAGAGCCCAGACCCCACCCAGCACCAGCTACCGGCTCTCCTAGCAGAGCCAGCAGCACAGAGACCTAGGCACCAAACACCCCTCTGGTCTCCCAACCAAAAAGGATGCTTGCCACAGGGAAACAGGCCACACCAAAGGCGACCTGGCAAGAGACAGAGGAGGGAGACAGGTGCTCTGCTCAGAGACCTCACCCTGCAATTAATCTGTGACTGTGTCCAGTGAAATGTTCATTCCTAGATTATATAGGGGTCTTCGGGAATTCAGCTGGAGCCTAAAACACTCTGGAACCTTCTACATACATACCTCAGACCAGATCACCCCAAGTCCAGGTTACACCCCCAGGTCATACTTAAGGGGCTCTGGGCAGAGAAGAATGCCACTCAACACTCAGAAGAAAAGTGAAGGGGGAGCTCAATTTGGAAGGGCTTCAGAGCTGTCATTTTAACTAAAACACACCAGGTAGAGGGCACCGACTCCTAGCCAGGGGCCTGGCAGTGTCTTTGGGATTTTCCTGAGTAACCTCCTCTGAATTTTCTGGGTGCCTGAGGGCAACAGTGCAGGTCGCATCTGGTCTTTCTGCTGCTGAGACTTCAAGGACCCAGAAACCAGCGCAGTACTGACCTGAGCCCTGACCACTGCTCCATGACCTACATACCCCACAGAAGGATAAGGCTGTGTTTTCCCAGCATGGTCTTCTGGTGGACTGGCCAGTGACAAAAGCTGGACATATGAACAGCCACAAACCAGATGGCCCAGGCCTGGGGACAGCCCAGGGTCAGAGGGGAGGCTGAGGGCAAGGCCCAGGACAGAGCTGAGAACCTGTGGGTGGGAGGTCACCTCTGGTAACCAGCTTCCTGAGTGCACCAGTCCACTGGGCAGCTGAGCCGGGGCAGTGGGTGGGGAGGCATCCCTCCCCTCCACCCTGAGGAATGCTTCAGGGAAGCTTGTGGCTTCCACATAGCTAAAGGGTCCTCCTTTTTGCCCCAAAAGGTGTTTGCTAGTGGGGAGCACCACTGGGTTTCCCATGGCCATCTTCACTGCAAACTCTTAACAGCCTAACGTAAAGGCAAGTGGCAGCACAGCCCTGCGGACCTGGGCTTGATCTTGGATGAACAAAGACAACCTGTGGCCCTGCCAGTGGCCAGCGCCTGAGTCCAGGACCACCAGTGGCTGCCCGTTGGTACAAATGGGCTCCATGGCTATTTGAACTGATCCCCTAAAACATTCCCAAGAAGAGGATGAGGAATAACAGCGTCACTGTCATTGTCACAAACATTCAGTGGCCCCAGCAGAACGTAAGAGCCATGGTAAAAATCAGCTCCAAAAAGGCAACTGGGATTTTTATTTGCTTCTGATGAGAACGGCACTGCTAGCACAGAGCCTCCCATGCAGTAGGTGGTCGGTAAGTATTTGTTGAATCAGTGGCTGAAGAAATAAATCCATGATCGGCTCCTCCAATAGGACCTGATCCTCGGCCAGCAGAGGCTGGCAGTTGGCAGGCCCTGGACTGAATAAGCCTGTCACTGTGTTTGGTTTGGGCTAATCCATGTTATTAAAAAAAAATGTAATTCTTAGCCGATACTTAAAAACCAGGAGCTTTTACATGAAAACCTGAATTCCTGGCTTCTGTTGAAGAATTCAGTTCTGGTCACTCTGGGGCTACGTCCCTCAGTAGCAAGAGTCAGTCAAAGAAACTGATAAGTAGCTACCCACTTTGGACAAGGCAAATGCCCACCCGACAGTGGTCCCCACCCAGCCATGTGTTTGTGACCTGCTCCCATCCAGAGTGGCACATGTGGTCCCTTCCCATGGCTGCTCAGGCTCGTGGCTAGTTGATCTGTGGGAGGGGGCAGTTAACAGTCACCAGGACCCTGCCAGACCCTCCCCACACCTAAACTCAATCATTCCTCACAAGTGAAAAGCAGGTGCTCTCTCCAGTTTCCAGAGAGAAACTTGAGGCTTAAAGAGCTTTCTTGACCTTCATTCAGGACAAGAGCAAAACTGAGATGCAAACGTACAACCCTCATCCTGGGCTATTTTCACTGTGGCCACTTCTGGAAAATGGGAAGCAAGAGGAATAGGGGCAATGGGTGGGCTGAAGGCAGCTTGGCTCCATGGAGGACGCGGGAGGACCCAGAGCCTGCCCAGGTACTCCCGGAGTACAGGCTGGTGCTAGTTAGCAGTGCTGGACTGAGGATCAAAAGAGCTGACCAGCAGTGAAACACTGCTGCTTTGTAATTAGGGAAGTCACCCCTTCAGGGCCGGTCCTTCTTTATTGGTGAAAGGGACATTCATTTATTTATTCACTCATGTGTGCAGCGAGGGAGTTTTAGTGAAAAGCAGATTCTGAAACAGGTTTCCTTGGGTTGAGCCAAAGCGCTTTCCTTCTGTGGGTCTCAGTTTCTCAGAACTGTTGTAAATGAGATGACCGCACCTACTAGGAGACCTAAGAAAGGTGATGGTCACTGTCCATTCATTCACTCATCCACTCAGCACTCCGTGACGTTCCACCAGCATGGCAGAACCGCTGTGAGACTCCAATAGGGTCACAAACGTGGAAGTGTTTACAACCTGGAGCCCCACTAAGAGTGCTGGCACTGACCCTGGGCTCCTTGGCACTGCCCGCCTGTTCTTGGATTGCTCTCTCTGCTCACCTGCTCTTCCCAGCTCTGCTTACCCTGTCCAGGTCCTTCATGAATAATGTCACCCCGCAAGGACATCCTTTGGGTCTTGCTCCCTCTCCTGTGTGGACCTCATGTACTCCTGGGACCAGTTCCTAGCAAACTCTCCACTCCTGAGTTCTCATTCCCTCCCGTCTTAGGGCTCCAGTTGCCCTTGGGCTGACAGACGAAGGGTTCATGTAGGCATAAAAAGCTAATCAAGCCAGGCACGGTGGCACACACCTGTAATCCCAGCATTTTGGCAGTCTGAGACATCAGAGGATCATGAGTTCAAAGCCACCTCAGCAAAAGCAAGGTGCTAAACAACTCAGTGAGACCCTGTCTCTAAATAAAATACAAAATAGGGCTGAGGATGTGGCTCAGTGGTTGAGTGCCCCTGAGTCCAACCCCTGGTACCAAAAAAAAAAAAAAAAGCAAATCCAGTTCTATGTGTGACGCTCATTCCCACTGATGCTGGAGCTGGCGCACTTGTGCTCTGTTCCTGGCCTAGCTGCTGAAGCAATCTGAGCAAATCGTTTACTCTTTCTCTGTTCCTCATTTTTCTCTTAAGGAGCTGAACTAGACAACTTCAGAGTTTTCTTTTCATCTCAGTGCTGCTACTCTTCCCTGACAGTCCAGAGAGAACCCAGTGGCTCTAGAACCATTCTGCATTCCAGGTGCTGCGCTAAACACTTAACACCTGGTATTTCACTCACGCCTTACCACTCTCCAAGATTACTTTGCCTACCAGAAGACTGATTATAAAAGTCACGTAACACTGGTAAAAGGAGCTGTGAAGTAAATCGACTCTTGCTTATCCTTAAATGAATTCTTTAAGTCCTTTAACTTGTTACTTTATGGTGATGTCAATGAATGGTAAAATAAATCAGTAACTAGTGCAACAGCAACATTCCATCAGAATCATCCCACTTAAAATACCAAAGGTGAGTTAAAAATCACTCCAGCCAAATCTGCAGGAGTCACCTTCCCACCTAGACTCATAATTGCTTTTTCCAGCTTTCTCTGAAATTCTTTAAAAAGCCAAAGTAGAAAGTCATTCTCACCACTCTCAACCTGTTGCCTGACTTGGGAGACTTGTGACAGACTTCCCCGGAATCTGCAATCGTTACTGGGAGGTTTTAATTGGCTTCTGAGATTTTGCACAGAGCTGCAAATTTGGATAATCAAGTTTGGGAAAGAGTGTAATCAAGCTGATTTATCCACAATTACCTCCCCCTATTATCCTCCTTGTTACCCCATTCTATAATTACTTGCATGGAAAATTTTTATGTAATGGAGACAGTGAAGGAGAAGGCAGCAGATCCCTTCTGAATTTCACCATGAGCAAGGGCTCAGCTCCATCTGGGAGCCTGAGCTGCTTTCAGGAGATGGCAGAGGTAGCTGTCCTGGAGGTGGGCAGGGTAAGGAACAGGAAAACACTTGGGAGCCCCAATTCAAGCTAACAAGCACCTTGCACCTGCACACTCGTGGACACCCGCTGTGACATCCTTCAAGAAAGGACATGATCCGTGTCAGTCAAGAAGTGGGCACCATGGCCACAAAGTGTGTGCCACAGGAAGCTGAAAGGCTACGGTGAAAACTATGCCCATCAATGTTGGGTACCACCTCTGCACTCATTTTCCTCCCTGTAGCAACAGAAATTTAAAACAATATTATTTGTTGTTTTGTAAGCAGGCATTTATGTGCCACACACTATTCTGGGCACTTTAAATGCATTATATGTCTTTTCAATCTCATAACTATAGAAACTATGTAGTATTAAATCCGTTTTACAGATGGACCAATGGCTCTCAGGAGCCATTCAGGACTCATGCAGCCAGATCTTAGAGCCATGAGTGAGGAACTCCAGAGTACAGGCTCACTCCTGCTAGTCAGCACTGCCACACCAGGGAAAGGTACAGACAGAGCAAGCAGATGAGTGGGTCCATCAAAAGCTGACCTTTTCTCTGGGCATGGTAAGATGACCAGCCTGGACAACTTAGCAAGACTTCGTCTCAAAATTTTAAAAATAAATAAATAAATACTGGGGTGGGGCTGGGAATGTAGCTCAGTAGTAGAGCACCCCTGGGTTCAATGCCCAAAACCAGAAAAAAAAAACACAAAAGTGATCTTTAAAAGGTGCATTTGGGAAGAAGCAAGCAAGCCACTCCCAGATAGAAGCTGTCCTGATGGAAGGCTTCTGGTAGCACTAGTAAGAACTACGGTGGGCACCAGATCTGCAGGAGGAGGCCCTGGTCTCCACCTGGCTACCTGTGGTGCGACCTTGAGGATGTCACCTGCATCCCTAGACCTTGGTTTCTCCACTTGTGAACTGAGAGGGCCGCCTGGGCGGTCTGCCAGGGACAGGATGTAATGAGCCTCAGGGCTTGAGGGCTCCTGACTGGAGAGAGATCAGAGCAGGAACACCTGGAGGGGAGGTGCTCCTGGCTGGCTGCTTATTAGACGCGCTCGTCTAGCTTTTAAAAATATCACTGCCCTTACCTCACCCCAGACCAATTAAATCAGAATCTCCAGAGAGCCAGGATGGGGCGCCCCTGCTCTGGAGCCACTTTACAAAGAGAGAGGCAGACAGCAACTTAGGAGGTCAACCCAACATGTCCCTTATTCTTTTCACTTTGCTTGTTTTCTTTTATTTGAATTCTCTCTTTGATTTTTGTCTTTACCTCATTTATTTCCCTGCTGAATGAATCAATAATGGACCTTTTAAACTTTTTTTTTATAAGAAATCCACAGTATCCAGCATCACAAATCTTGTGTGTGTGTTGAGTTCCGCCAATGAATCCTGCTCAATGGGACTCCTCTTGTGAAGGAGGCCCCATGGGCTGGGAGCTAAACCAGCTGGCTGTGTTCTCTCATTCTGTGCCCTTGCCTTCACTTCAGACCAGCCTGGGCTGAAAGGAGGTCCCTACACCTGGGAGGCCACTTCAGGGGGCCACATCATGAAACTTGTGTTTGAGTCTAGTGACACCAAGAGGCCCCTCCCCAGCCCTAACTCAGAGGCTCCAATTCTGAGCAGACGTAAAGAGTTCAACAAAGATTTGCTGGGCTGGGAGGCCACCCCTGGCCCTGGGATCCAGAGTGAACACAGCACAGCCCCTGCCCTCAGGGAGCTCCAGGTCTTAGGAGATGAAACAGGTTTAAATTGTACAGTCTGGGTTTACTCCTGCTGCTGTAACAAATCTCACAGGCCTGGCAGCTTTGAACAGCATGAGTTCTGGAAGGACTCACCTGGTTAAAATCACAATGCTAGCAGGGCCGTGCTCCCTTCGGGAAGCTCTGAGGGAGAATCCACTTCTCAGCCTCCGCCAGTTTGTAGGGGCTCCGTCATCTCTTGGTTTGTGGCCCCTTTATTGCCAAAGCCAGCAGCAGTGGGTCAAGACCCGTCCACATAGTATCTCTCTGACCCTCTCATCTGCACCTCGTTCCATGTGTAAGGCCTCATGTGACCAGACAGAGCCCACCACATCTCCTCATCCATCGCAAGGTCAGCTGACTCACAACCTTAATTACATCTAAAACCTTAGTTTGTCTTTGCCGTGCCAAGCAACATATTCACGCGCTCAGGATCGAGGACATGCATATCTCTGGAGGGGACACAACTCTGCCACACTGACCATTTATGGTGACCAATTATTTGCAATGCAACAGTTAGTGACAGGGATAAACAGCAGATCCATGCACTCTTTTTTTGTTTTTCCTTTTTGTTTCTTAAATAATAGGCTACATGCATGGTGGGTAAAAAGAGACCAAAAAAAAAATTCCACAAATGTTCCCAATGGTGATATCTGCTTAGTCACTATGATGTCACGTTGAAGTTTCCTGGGCAGCACTTAGTTCCATGCAGGTTTTTTTCTCATTGCTGGCTGGTCCCACCAGATGGTAAACTCTGACGAAAGAACTCTAATTTATCTCTCCCTCTTCATCCCTGGGCCTCACCCTGAAGGGCGTTCCAGGTCCATGGTGGTGACCACGGTAGGCCATGACCAAAGATTCAGTGTTCGCAACACCATCTGAGTTCTTTATATCCATTAACTCAGTCCTCACAGGACCCCTAAGAGGGTGGCATTACTGGGCTCCATGGTTTGCACATGATCCAACTATACCAGACCCCCCACCACCACAGGTCCCTCAGAAGGGTCCCTGGCACAATCACCTGTCCCTGCTGATGAAGACCAGACTAACTCCATGTCCTCTCCCAGACAATGATCTCTAATTTGCTTCAATTCTACCCAGGATGAAGTCTTCCCAGAGCCCCCCCACTCCCTCTGCCCCCGCCAGATAAGGCTGAAATATGCAAAAAAGTTCTACACACACTCCTGGGCAGGGGCACCATGGGACAGGGGTAAAGGGCCAGGGCCAGGGGACAACTCTGCAGCATGTCCCCCAGCCAGGCTGGTAGAGCTTAGGGAACCAAGAGAGTGGTTCAGATGAGGAGAGGGGAGTGGGGCCCCGCATGGGGGAAGGCGCGAGGCCTTTGGAGCCTGGAGGATCTGGGTGGGGATCCTGGCTCTGCTATTTGGAGCTGCCATCCTGTGCGTGTGTCACTTGTACACCTCACGTCCCAATTAGGACCACAGACTCTGCTTCCGGGGACTGAATGGCGAGGATTAGAAGAGAGTCATCTGACAGCTGGGCCCAGGACCGGAACCCCCTGGCCAGTCCCGGGAGGTTGTTACTGACCTCATCACTCTCTCACTCCACTCCAGACACACCGGCCTCCCTGAGGCCCTTGAACTTGCCAAGCATGCACCCATGTCAGGAATGTGTCCTTGCTGTTCCTCCTCCTGGCACGCTCTTCCCAGATACTCAAGTGGCTTGTGTCACTTCCTTCAGGTCTCTGGGCAACGGGCATCTTACCTGCCAGGTTTGCCAGGACATTTGTATTCAAAACAGCAACACCCCCCCACCCCCACCCAAACCAGGCCTGCCCCCTCTGCCTCGCCTTTCAATTCTCCCCGCTGTCCCACTCCACCCAGCACCCTGGGTTTTCCTCGTGGGCGTCCTGATCATCTTTCTTGCCGGGTTGGAATACAAGCTCCTGGGGACAAGGTCTGCGTCTGTTTTGTTCCCTGCAGTCACCGGGCTCTGGAACCCCACCTGGTGTCCAACAGTTACTCCAAAGAATGTGCTGGATGAGTGATGAGTGAGTGACCCCCTCTCTAACTTCAAAGTGAAGAAAACTCACATACGCTTACTGATGTCCCCTCTAATAAACGGTCTGTAATCATTTCTGGCTTCAGGAAGTGAACTACACCTTGCGGGGGTCATCACGCACATGCGCGCCCACCCACCCACCCACACACAGCGCTTCACTGAACCGCAGATTCTAATCACCCTGACCATGAACTGAGAACCTAAAAGCAGATGGGAACGCCAGCTGCCTCTGTCACGGGGGATCCTCTGTCAAGTGCTTTATCAACCTGGAGACTAACTCCACATTTTTCAGCTGGGGTCAGGGAGGGTAAGTGATTGGATCACAGCCACCTGGCCAATAAGTGGCAGCAGGGACTCACACCCAGGCTCTCTCCCTCTGGTGTGTGAGGCTGTGCCACCACCCCACGCTGCCTTCGAGGCCCACAGAAGACAGATGTCTCTGTGCTGACAGTGCAGATGAGCTTGACACTCTGCTGTCCCTGGAGTGGCAGGAGCTATTTCAGAGTGAGTCACACACTGAGGTCAGGAAGGGTCGGCTGCCAACCAGAAAACACAGAAGAGGCAGAAAAGGACCCCCTGAGGCTCAAGGTCTGCAGACTCACAAGAAGTTCTACGCGCCTCAAGCTGAGAAAGCGCCACAGAGCTGCAAGATGGCAGAACCACAGCCTCAGAGTCACTTCAGCTGCCGGCTCCTCCCAGGCCTTCCACGAGGCCTCTCTGTCCCCATGGGGCCACGAGAGCACCGAAGCCACGCAGGGAGCTGGGAGGCTGTGGCTGCAACTGTCGTCCAAGTCCACACCCAATGTCCAGGTCCCCTCCACAGTTCAGCATTGGTGGCTATCAGGTCTCCTGGTGAGCAAGCAGTCCACGTGTAGCTGGCTCCAACAGGTTTAAAACTTTCACCAGGGATCGAGTCCTCCCTCTTCCCCTATGTCCCCTGCTCTGCCCAAGAACCCTTCAGGACAGTCCACTCCACCCTGCCAGGCAGCCTGAGTGGGGCACGGTCCTGGCCCGCGTCTTGCCCCATCCTGGCAAAGCAGCCACAACTCCCTCACCTGCTTCCCAGGGGACAAGGCCTGCAAAGCTATCACCCCTGGGTGACTGATGAGATCCAGTGGTGTGGTCCACGTTTTTAGAATGGACATATCACTAGCCAGGTATCTGTGCCAGCCATACTGTCACTGCTCGGGGTGGGGCAGCCCTGCACGTCAGAGTCCCAGGTGCAGAGGGGAAGACAGGCCATCAGGCTCTGGCCTCACACAGGTGAGTCCTACTGAGGGGAAGAGGGACCCAGGCCACTAGGAAGCACAGAACTCAGTCCCCCTGCAGGCCCCAGGAAAGCTCCCAGAGGAACTAAGAGCCCAACCTGGGCTTGCAACCCTCACATGAAGGGGGGGAGAGGGGAAGAGGAGAAGAGAGCTGTCCCAGCACCTAGAGGGAGACTGGCCCAGGCAGGAGCAGTGCTGAGGCTGGTCCAGCAGTCTTTAGACACAGAGGCTGACTGGACAGAAGCCATAGTTGACTTACGAATTAGCATGGGGGAAACCTACAGGCCTTCCTAGGTCCACATACACTTCACGCCAGGCCTCTCCCGTGGCAGGCAGATGCAGCTGGCTCTGCCCAATTGCGCCTCAGGCTCTGGGTATAATCCTGTTAGGGTTACCTTGTTAGGTCCAGGCCCATCGTTCCTGTCAAGATTTTTATGAAACTTGATTCTATTATCTGACATATTACCTTCCATCCCAGTTTTGTGTCATTCACAAATTTGATAAGCCTGCCTTCTATGTCTTTATTCACGTTGTTGATAAAAACCTTAGACAGAGGAGGTCAGATTCAGAGTCCTGTGGCATGGCCCTGGGCAGTGTCCTCCAGCTGTGCCCCAGATGTGCAGCCACGGCCAGTGCGCCCTGTCCGACCTATTGGATTAGTCAGAAGACCTCAGCCATTGAACTACAGCAGCCAACACACAGGAACCAGAACTGTGCAGCACTGCTCGCTGGACTCAGAGACCCAAACTGTCCCTCCGTCAGAACCTCAGAACCAGCTGTAATCTAACATGCCTCTGCGTTCACAGAAGACCCCAGCACCTAACACGGAGAACTGCTCTGTGCACAGGCTATACCTAGTAAACCTTTACTCTGTACACAGTTTTGACAAGGTGACTCCCTCCCTGCAAGCCCTTGGCAAATCAGTAGCCAAAGGGAAAGGGAACATGCCATAGACAGGACACTGCCCTCAACCTTTCAGAAACAGAAATGTTTTGAACCATAAGAAACAAACCACAACCAACCTAGGTGTCCCTCAATAGATGAATGGATAAAGAAAATGTGTTATATATATCCAATGGAATATTACTCAGCTTTAAAGAAGAATAAAATTATGGCATTTTCCAGTAAATAGGTGGAGTTGGAGAATATCATGCTAAGCGAAATAAGCTAATCCCAAAAAAACCAAAGGCCGAATGTTTTCTCTAACATGCGGATGCTAATTCACAATAGGGTGGGGGGCACTAGGGAAGAATAGAGTTACCTTAGATTAGATAAAAGGGAGTGAAGGGAAGGGAGAGGAGGGGATAAGGGGACAGGAGGACAGTAGAATGAAACAGGCATTATTACATTATGTACATATATGACTGCATGACCAATGTGATTCTACAACATGTACACTCAGAAAAATGAGAAACTATACCCCATGTATGTATACCAAAGTGCATAAATGCATTCTACTGTCATGTGCAATTAATTAAAACAAATTAAAATTTTTAAAAATATATTATGATAGAAAAGTTTAAAAAAAAAGAAAAAGAAAAAGAAAGAAAAAGCTACAGCAATTGTACCCCTGGATAGTGCATGGAAATGAGGCCTTGCACCTCACTAGACAAGAAGAATCTCAAAACTACCTGAGGGGTGTTTTTCACCATTCTGAGACCAGCCACAGGTGAAATTATGATTGGCATTTTAGAATAAGAGTAATGAGGTTTTGTTTTGTTTTGTTTTAATGTGAGATAATGCCTGTCACTGGCAGTGTGAGTAAACATTCATTCACTCAGAAATGTCTTGCACACCAAGATGAGCCAAGTCCTGGGAATGGTGGGAAGGCCCTGCAGGACAGCAGTGGTCCCGACAGGCAAGGGTCCTGCACTCGCAGAGCAGACAAGCTGCAGAGCAGAGACAGGAGACAACCAGGGAGGCCCGGTTCTCATAAATAAACGCCATGAAAAAATAAGAGCACTGTCATAGTGTAAGTGTCAGGCATGGGACACTGAACAGAAGGCTCTGTGAAGGGCTCTCTAGCAAGGGACATCTGAGCAGGACTGGGGAGGACAGCCAGCCAGATGGGGCACTGCTAGGAGAAACAGGAATGGGCACAACCTTTCTGGAGGGCAGTTTGGCAAGAGTAGGATGGAAATCCCTTTGATGTAGGTATTCCTTATCCAGGAGGGAAGTCTGAGGACATAAGCCGGGTGTGCACAGCGACACAGGACCCAGGAAGTCCACCACAGTGTCGTCTATGTCCACTGGAAACAGAGGAGACCTCTAAGGCCCAACACCCACAGTTCACTGAATGGTCTGGGTTTCAACTCTTCAAAAAAGCAAGTTGAAGAAGAATATTTACCAGCACGAGAAAAGGTCGCGAGCACGGTGCCAAGTGGAAAGGCGACTCTCAGACTTTGGTTCAGGTGAGGCCGACCTATTGTGCAGAAAAAGTATCACATATTGCAGGAGATGGAAGGAAAGAGGAAAAGAACATAAACCAAAATGTTAATGGGTTTCTCTAGGTAACAAGATCATAAGTAATTTCATTTTATTTCCATTTTTCTCTCTGTATTATATAAATTTACTACATCAAGCCTTTATTTGTTTCATTTTTTAAAAATATCTTATTTAAAATAAAATGAAAGAATTCTTCCAGCAACAGGAACTTGTTTCAAAACTGTCCAGGAATAAAGGACACTAAGCTGCAAGGGTGAGGTGGCCACACTGAGCGCTCCTTCCTGGGAAGAGGTGCCAGGTAACCGAGTGTGGGTCTGCACCTGGGAAAGGGACCTGACACCACCTGGGGCCCCACCTAAAGTGGGACGGTCGGCTGTGGGCATGGATCTGACAGGCAATAGAGGCCCAGCAAGCCCCGGAGTGTGTTGAGATGTTTACTTGATGCCCACACATCCACAGAGACCCACTGTCACCTCGGCCACCCCCATGGAGCCTGTGCAGCCTCCACAGGGCAAAGAGCAGTGGGGCCAGTCAAGAGTCCCCTGCCCAGGAACTGAGACTGGTAAACCCAGGCATCTCGATGCCACCCTGGGCTTTTCCTCAGTGCATTTCCTCCTGGGGGAGAAGACTGTCCTCCATGAGTGACCCCTGACACCCTCAACTTGTCCTCTGAAGTTCTGGCCTGGGCCCCATCTTCCCATACTCAGGCCCAAGAGAGGCCAGCAGGAGAGGGCCCTCCTCCAGTGGACAGAGGGGTGACCCGAAACCCTTAACATTGTTCACTCACTCGGGTCCCATCTCCCGGGCATGTGCCAGGGGCCATGCGAGTGAGCATTGGGGCAGGAGGGGCATAAGTGGAAGCACAATATTAGCCCCTCCTGAGAGTTCAGAGCCCAGCTGGGCAAATGCCCTCCTAACCCAAGGCCACCTGGCAATTACACACAGACTCGCTTCCTCCTAGGACCTGACTGTCCAGTGTGAAACCGGACCCAGCCTATCTAGGGCGAGACCTGCTTCCACCTTCCCAGGGAGGCAGGACTCACAACTCCCAGCTCAGCCCGAGGAACACAGAGCCATTTCCAAAGACCTTGCTGAGAAACCCAGACCTGTGATGGGAGGGGACATTCTTCCTAGGTGCTCACCAAGTCCTTTTTATATTTAAACTTGAAATAATTAAAGTTAATCCAGGAACTCTTTGACATATACCTTTAGATTCTCTGGAAAGGAAAAAGAAAACCCCCAGGCAGTCATTCTAAATGCTGAGACAGCAGAAGGGAGATTTTTTTTTTCTTTAAATGCTGCTCTCCTGGATTAATTCAAAGCAGGCAGTTCACATTCTTCAGAAGAAAATGAAAACTATGATTCACTCTTTAGGCACAAAGTACACACATAATTAATCAAGCCCTGTCCTAGGCTCTTGATGATCTTTATGTTGGCCATCCAGAGGCAGATGGTATTTTCCAACAGCATCTGCCAACATCCAGGGAGAGATCCTATTGTTAAAGAAAGAAACCACAATCGTGAAGGCGATGCCTATAAACAGGTGGCTGTCCCACGCAAGGCAAGGTCAAGGTGGCATGAGGCCATGGGGAGAAAGACCTTGGGATATTTTGCTCTGAAGACAGTGGCAGGAAGAGCAGGGGCATTTTGAGATGAGCGCCCAAGAATACAGTGACAATGGTGACATTGTGGCATTCTCCCTGCACGCCACCACCCTGCTAGCATTTATGCCCTGACCACCCCATCCAGTGGGCCCTGCTTTTACCCCTACTCTGCCAATCGGTAAGTGAGGCAGGAGAGCACGACGTGAGCACAGGAGAGGTGGGGCCGCGTCTGAATATGGGTCTGTGCTGCCGGGAAGCAGGGCAGCTCAGAGCACCCCACCCACCTGCAGGAGGGGCCCCCCAACAGACAGGTTTCAGAGTCAGGGAGCCTGGGTTCCAACGGCACCTCTGCCACCTACTGGCAAAGGACTCCCCTCCCTGAGCTTCAGCTGCCCATCTGCAAGGTGAGAGGGCAGCACAGGTGATGTAGACGAGCTAACTGCACGAAAAGCAAAGGACCTCACCAGGTGCTGAGTAAGTGGAGGAGGAGGAGAAAACAGGGGAGAAGGAAGAGGAAGAAGGGGAAAGCACCAGCAGCAGCCGTCACTCCCAGAAAAGCAGTTCAAAGGGCAGGCCTTGCGGGTGGAGGCCCGGCAGCCGGGTCACGCAGCCCCTGGCGCCCTCCACTCCCTCTCGCTCCCGACTCTGAGCACGGACGTCTTCCCCACTGAGCTCCCAGCTCTGCTCCAAGTCCCATAACTCCTCCTGCAGAGTCCATGGCCAATGTCCCTGACCAGAAAGGTTGGCCCATTGCAGCCAGAACTCCAAGGGCCCTGCTGTCCGCCAGGAGTAGCAAGGCAGGCTGTGCCACTTTGCCTCTCTATTCCCAGGGCTGGGACAGTACCTGGCTTAGTACCTGGAACAGTGGGGCTCAGTCACTGCACTTCTGAGGCTGTAGGAGTGAAGCCATGGACTTTATCCTAAGCGGGGAGAGTGGACAATGCCTCCCATGTCATCCCAGGACAAGGGACGGACCAAAGAAGGTGAGGTGTCACCAGCCACAGATATTCTGCCCAAGTGCAGCTATTCCCAATATAACCTGTGGAGGCCTCTGGTGTTTGGAACTGGCCTCTGTAGAAAAAAAAAAAAAAAACACCTTCAGAAAGACCCACCTGAACTTTAGGTTTTGTTCCTTTCCTGATTCCCAGAACAAGGTCCCCAGGAACCTCAGGCCAGGGAGACCAGGAGGAGGAGGGAACACCAGCCCAAGGCAGGGACCGCTGGTTACCTGGCCTGTGAACACATCTCTCGTGTGTGCCCCACAAGAGTGACGAACACACACAGGTCAGCTGTCAGGACCCCCTTAGGGAAGAGCTGGGTAGATAAAAACTGGCTCTCCCAGGTGCGTTTCTGGACACATCATTCAATGGTCCCAAGAGGATGGAGCCAGGACAAGCGCCAGGAGGCAGAACCAAGCTTAGAAGATGTCACATGCCATAGCAGGTCCTTTTGGGGACCCAAAGTCAAAAGACTGAGGCACTCGGCTCAGCTCTGCCATTGAACAACAGGAGGCTGTTAAGACCTCTGTCAAGAAAAAGGAAAGATTGAAAATAATAAAAAATTTAAAGGAGGGAGATGCATGAGCCAAGATGGGTGTAATGTAATTCATTCCATGGTGTCAGGGGGGAATGTTCAAGTTCCATTTGCTCAGCATGGGTCCACACCCATCATGCCCACGATTCCCTTGAGGCCATCGGGGTCACTTAATTACCAGAAAGCCTCATGACCAGTCCCAGCTCTTTCCCTTCTCCCCCACACCCGATGTAAATTGTCTCAACACATAAAACACTTGATTTAAAATTTGTGCACAAAGCATTGACATCTCACTTAATCAGCGTGACACTGAGAGAATTCTTTAACCTCTCCAAGGCTTGAATTTCTCATCTAAAAAATGAAGGAATTATAAAATTCCTACCTCAGAGAGTTTCCTGAAGATTTAAAGGGGAGACTGTCTTACAACACTGCCTGGCCGACAGCAAGAAGTCAATAAAGATGATAATTACTATTATTTCCTCCTCCTCCCCCTCCTCTGCCCATCATCACCTCCAGAGCCAAGCCACTCATTTGCTACTTTTAGCAAACAAACAAAAAAAGGATCTTTTGTGTCGGGAAAAATCAAAGTATCTCTGTTTCATATGGATTTTTCACAGGTAAGGCATGAACAGATAAAAGCCCAATTTGACAGGTCCTCATTACATGACCAACTTGACATTGATTCACAAGACTGAGTTAAAGCAGAACACATCCAGGAACCAAGCATTTCTACCTCTAAGAGGGAAAAAAAAATGTGTGTAAGATTAATTCAGGTCCAGTATGTTTGGACAAGACATCACAGAAAAGTAAATTCTAAACTGAGTTTTGCAAAATAAGTAGGATTTTAGATTACAAAGTGAAGCCATTTAAATGATGGCTCAGAAAACCATAAAAATATTCATGGTGAAAGTAAGAATTGATAGGCTTTTTTAATCAATATAATTTCATGTAGGAAGAAAGTAAACCCTATGTCAAAAATTTGTGGACTTTTTTTTGGGGGGGGGCAGGAGGCAGGGGGGGGAGAGCTGGGGATTGAACCCAGGGCCTTGTACATGCTAGGCAAGTGCTCTACTTCTGAGCTACAATCCCAGCTCTAGAACATCTTTTTTAATGTTCTTTTTTAATCAGTTCTTTTTAGTTATACATTTCAGAATCCATTTTGACTTAATTACAAAAGCAGGGACTATATCTTGTTCTGAGACACCTGGTTCTGACGGAATCTATACATTTTGTCTTTCTTCCCTTTCCAAACACTACTGAACAGAATTAAAACATAAATCGGAATCCATATCCAGGCTGAAGAGTCTCAAAAGTCACCAATCAGTAGAGCAGAACAGGGAAAAAATTATGACAAATCCTAACACAGATAGGGATTCAATAATATATAATACAAGAACCCTCCTGTAAAGAAGGTTAGCCACAGAAGGGGACCCAAAGCCCTGGGTAAACACATCTCTCACATCATTGACCAACTCAGAAATTGCACTGCGCAGGGCACGACTCCAAAGTCCCCAGCAGGAAGCAACAGCTGCAGTCTGAAGAGTCAAGCGGAGATTCCAACATCAGGTGAGTGCTAGGAGACACAGTCAGGAGTTGAAATTTCTCCAAGTTAAACCTTCCACTGGAACCTCAGGAGCTAAAACAAGAGCGGGGGGGGGGGGGGGGACCACATCCCAGAATGAAGGGATGCGAGCTGGGATGGAAGGCAAAACCAGAACTGACTGGCCCAGGCACAGCTAGAACCAAGGCTCCAAGGATGAGGTGAATCAACAGCCAAGTAACTGCAAGAACAGATCTCAGCACTCCTAGGGGAAAACAACCACCCAGAATCCCTACCACGTGTGGCCCTCAATGTCCACCATATGATACAAAATTACTGGGCAGACAAAGGAACCAAGAAAATGTGACCTGGAATCAGAGAAACATCAGAGCCACATGTTGGAATGAGCATAAAAGGATTTTCTATTATAAATATGTTAGAAGATGCTATAGTTTGGATCTAAAAGATCCCCGGAAGGCTCATGTTACAAGCTTGGTCACCAGCCTGTGTCACTAGTGGGAGGGGGTGGAACACTTAGGAGGTGCAGCCCAGTGGTGGGAAGCCAGGGCACTGGGGATGTGCCCTTGACCAAGATATTAGGACCCTGGACTCTTCTTCCTCTTATCACTTTCTGGCCACCATGAGGTGAGTAGCCTTCTCTGTCACACCCTGCTACCCTGACATACTATGCTGCTACAGGCCCAACGGGGCCATGTGACCATGGACGGGAATCTCTGAAACCCGGAGTCACAATAAATTTCTCCTCATGATATGTTGTTTATCTCAGCCATTCTGTCACACTGAGGGAGAGCTGACCAACACAAAGAATGGAGAGAAAGATGAACACAACAGGTGGGAACAGACTGAATCCACTAGAGAACTAAACTCCAAACCAACCAGATGGAAATTCTGAAATAGAAAACAAATGAACATCTGAAATAAAATACTTATTACATGGTCTTACTAGCAGACTAGACCCCACAGAATGAAGATTTAGTGAATCTGAAGACAAGTCAACAAAAATAACTTTTAACTTGGCCACAGGGAGGAAAGAGATTAAAAAAATAATAATAACAATATAAAATAAAATAGAATAGAGCATCTAAGACCTGGAGAACAATGTCAGACTGTCCAATATACGTGTGATCAAAGAACCAAGGAAGAGCGGCTAAAGAATGAGACAAAAGGGATATGTGGGAAAACCAGCAACTTAAAAATATTTAACTGATGAAAGACATCAGACCATAGCTCCAAGAATCTCAACGAACCCCAGCAGGAAAAAAAAATAAACGAGACCAACTTAGACACATCACAGTCAAGCTTGAAAACAAGACAAAGAGAAGGTCTCCAAAGCTGCCAAGGGCAGTGACACAGTGCATTTGGGAAGGGTGGTAACTGCAGCAGATGACCCCAATGCAGAGACTGAGAATCCACAGGAAAATGGGAAGATGAAGAAACTGCCAGCCTAGAATTCCACCTCTACCAAGACTCCTAGAATTCATATTAAACAAAAACAGCTCTAAAAAAAAAATAAAGGCAAAATAAAGACAATTCCAAGCTCAAAGTTCTTCAGGCTTCAGGGACATAATCCCAAATGGAAAATCAAGTTTGAAAGACAAGACCTGTGGAAATGATAAAGAAGAGATGGATAAATATTTTTTAAAACTTAATTTCTGTAAAAGTACATCGATTGTTTAAAGCAAAAAGTGACTTAAATGTTCTATGGGATTTTCATACTTTCATTTATCTAGAAGTGAAGAATATAATTGTGTATCAAGAGGAGACTTAATACAAATCCACCATCCTAAGATATTTACAGTGTATGTGAAATGGACCAATACTTAAAGGAGATGGTCATAAATCAAAACTGCATACTGTGATCTCTAGAGAAAGTACTGGAAGTGTTTAAAGAGGTATAAGTCAAACTAAAGGAGATGACATGGAATATTAACAAGTATTTGACTAATCTAAAAGAAGTCAGCAAACAGGGAGAAATCACAGAGGAGACTAATGGAGAACAACACGGTGGTCAGTTTACGCCCAATCACATCAACAACTACATTAACTGTAAATGGCCTCCCCATTCCAAGGAAAGACAGAGATTGGCCAGTTGGAAAAAATTAAATGATACAGTTAAGACCCAATTACAAGAGACATACTTTAAAAACAGATAGGGTAAAGGCAAAAGGATAGAGATGATGTAGAAATATATTAGTGTTATATAAAGGAGACGTCAATATAACAAATTACATGAAGAAAAATGGAAATTTCATGAAGATAAGGTACAATTTATTTGAAAGAGATAAAATTTAAGAACACTAGCTGGAAATATAGAACTAGACATAGAAATTGTGACTTCCAAATCAAGAGAAAAGATAGGGTAGAAAAAAACAAACTGTTCAGCTAATCAAGAAACAGGGGGAGGGATGGCTTCATCCACATCTGCAGCTATAACACAGTACCTGAGACTGGAAAATTTATAGAGAACAAGATTTATTTCTTACAGTTCTGGAGGCAGAGAACTCCAAGATTGAAGGGCCCACCTCTAGTGAGGGCCTTTGAGTTACATTATTCCATGGCAAATGGCATAAGGACAAGAGAGGACATGGGAACCGCAGAATTGAACTAATACTCTAGGCCTTTTATAATCAGCATTAATGCATGCAGAGGGATAGAATGTTCATGGCCTAAATACCTCCCCTTAGGCTCCACCTCCTGACATTGAGGCATAGGAGATAAGTTCTCAATGCTTTTACATGGATACATTAAAACTATGGCAGGGAAAAAAATATAAAAATACAGTACCACAAAAAGAAAACTCAGCCAGGTATGGTGATGTACATCTGTAAACCCAGCAATTCAGGAGGCAGGAGGATTGCAGGTTCAAAGCCAGCCTCAGCAACTTAGGAGGCTCTAAGCAACTTAGCGAGACTTTATCTCAAAATAAAAAATAAAAAGGCTAAGGATGTGGCTTAGTGGTTAAGCACCCCTGAGTACAAACCATAGTACCAAAAAAAGAAGAAGGAAAAGAAAACAAAACAAGTTGGCAGCAATGAGACAAAATATTAATTATCTCAACAACAGTAAAACATTGTGAAGGGTTTAATTATCCTAGTTTGACAGAGATGGTATATCTTCACATTAAAAAGACCAAACTTAAAAGTGCACATTTAAGAACAAGATTATAGAGGATGCAAATAACATAGTTAATGTGCTTTAATATATTTAGAATTTTGTACACACCAGAAACTATTCATTACGTTCAAGCTATGTAAATTTACCAAAAAAAAAAAATGTCATTGTAAGCGGCCACATGGAAAATCATAACCAACTATAAAGCAAATCATACAACCCAGAGGCTTTGATGTCAAAGATTGAAACTATTTTAGAACTAAAAAAGAATAGGAAAGAGAAGCAGAGAGAGAGAGCAATCTGCCCAACTTAGACAGCTAGAAGACAGTGCTTTGAACCCAGGCACCCTGGCTCCACAGCCCAACCACTGCTGGGTTACTTTCCATGGACAGGTGGGGCACAGGGGGACTTCCCTCACAGACACATAAGTGGACTATGAGATCATAACTATAAGATCAACTAAAATGCCCATTGATTCAGATCAGGCAGATAAATAATAAAATCAGTAGCAATTTCATGGACATACAGAAAAAATCTATGGGTATTTCATAATTGACAAACCACTTGTTAGGAAAAAAGTTAAATACTTCAACTCACATCAAAAGTAAAAAAATAAATAGCCAATACACTAGAGAATTAAGGAAGAAAAGTATAAAGTATACTAGATAATTCAAAAGAATGTGTCTGTTTTAGATGGAAAAGGACTTTCTAAATAGGACTGAAACTCTGAAACCAAAAACAAAAAGAATGACAGATTTAATCCTATAAAAATTAAAACTTGTATGCAATAATAGAAATCACAAAGACACTTAAATGTCAACTATAGGTGTGGAAAAAATATTTGCACTATACGAAAGAAAAGATTAATTTTTTTAAGGCACAAAGCACTCCTCCACATTGATAAGATCATTCAGAGATCCAAAGAAGCACACAGGGGAAAGACAGATGTTTTACTGAAGAAATATAAATGGAGGGCTTGGATATAGCTCAGTTGGTAGAGTGCTTGCCTTGCATGCATTAGGTCCTGGGTTCAATCCCCAGCACCACAAAAAATACACACACACACACACACACACACACACGGCGAATACACATGTGAAAAGATGCTCACCACTAAACATAGAGAAATGAAAAGTAAAATAAAAGTTACATTCCCTCCCATGCCAGAAATATAAAAATAATTAACATCCAGCCTTTGGCAAGGATGTAAGAAAACAGACATGGTCACATGTTGCTGGTGACATGTAAGTGTGCACACACAGTAGTTCCCTTTGGATTGACAAAGGGTGGCCATGTCCAGCCAGGTTTAAAACACATGTAGACTCTTGACCCAGAAAGTCCATTTGTAAAAGTCTACAAGGCAGCAACACTCAAAGGGTACACTATCATGTATGCAGAATCACAATGCTGTCACCTCGAGAAATAAAAACACCCTCAAGTTCTACGAACAAGCTCAACAGTAGAACACCACACTGCCAGTAAAAAGAATCAAGCAGATCTACACAGGGAAAAACATCTCCAAGACAAATCTGGTTAAAAAAATTAATCTATACATAAAATGTGTTCTTTGCAGTTTACTTTAGTCATAGAAAATGCGTGTTAAAAGTTTAAACAGGGGGCTGGGGTTGCAGCTCAGTTGTTGAGCGCTTGCCTGGCATGCGTGAGGCACTGGGTTCGATCCTCAGCACCACATAAAAAAATAAAATAAAGATATTTTGTCCATCTACAAATTAAAAAAAAAAATTTTAAAAAGCCAACTTAAAAAAATAAAAGTTTAAACAGGGTTTAAAATAAAAGTTTAAACATAAATTAAGTTAGGGTTAGGGTGTTTTTATTTCTCGAGGTGACAGGGGCTGGGGTTGTGGCTCAGTGGTAGAGCTCTTGCCTAGCACATGTAAGGCACTGGGTTTGATTCTCAGCACCACATACAAAAAAAAAAAAAAAAAAAAACATAAAGATATCGTGTTCATCTACAACTTAAAATTATATTTTTAAAAAAGTTTAAACAGTGAATAGAATATAACTGGCAGAGAGAGGTGATGGGATTCAAGGAGGATATGCTTTTGTATTTCTTTGATGTTTGCAATTATTTTACAATCTTTCAAATGTTTTTCTGTAAGTGAGAGGAAATGCATTAGTTCCCATCTCACTCACCTTGTGATCCTCACCTGCTCAAATCAGGCAAACTTCAAATAGCACTAATTCTGAGATACATTTCTGTATGGCTCCTTTTTTATAAAAATTATATCATAAATTTTTACCAATTTTTTGAGATTTTCAAAATGATTCTTTCAATATATGTAACATATTTTTCTTTGTGTCCATCCTTGGCCAAATCATCTTCAAATGTTGACTTGAGCTTTATTTAATTTTTGTTTGACGAAAATACTTGACTTTCGTTTGCAGGCAATATAGCAGCGAACATCATTTTTAAGTTAGAATTTTTGTATCTCTGACTTTAGTATCTCAATATATTTTCTCTTGGAATTTTAAGTCAAAAGGCAGGAATAATTCCATGGATGCTAATGCATTGCAGTATTGCTCTTCAAAAGGGCTACAGCTATTTGCAATTCCACCTGCAGCAACTATTACAGCTGTTTCAATATAAACATGCACATTCCAGGTGTTAATCTCGACTCTCTGAAGTTTCTTAAATATTTTAGTTGAAGTAAAATATAGAAATGTTGATTTCTGGCACAGGCCCACTTTAAATATTCCTAAAGCAATCACAAAAGAATTTTCTAGTCCTCCAATCGGGGATATTTCTTTCGATTCTCCATTTTACCCATAATAGTAAACATACATATTGATTTTTCCTGATTATGTATGACAGTAACAAATGTTTACAATAATTTGGACAATAAGTGGCACTACAAGAACAAATACATATTACATAATCCTATCAGCTCACCCCTACCCCAAAAACCCATCATTTAAGATTTTGTGGATCTCCATAGACATTTTCCTTACAGATATAAAAACAAATTGAATATATTACATCACCACATTAAAATGGCATCCTGTAGCCTTTTGCAACCTGCTTTGACTCTAAGCCACCCATGATAGGTTTCCCAAGTTGGCAGATAGTTAGCCACATAACTAGCTGTAATGGCTACACATGCTTTGATCATAGCACATAACAAGCTTGCGCTAATCTACAAAGTTATGCTGTTGTTTTCAGAGGCATAGCTTGCATTTCTATAAAAATTACAGGTTTGAAGGTGCATTAATTATTTGTGTTTTTGTTAGTTCCCTGTTCATATCCATTGCCCGGTTTTCTGTAGGAGAGCTCTTCTCATTTCTTAACTGATTGGTGAGCGTTCTCTGAAGATGAGGGGCATTAACTCTTAACTCCACAAATCAGGGCAGCAATGCCACCTCCTGGGGGCTGTAAAGGTTCAATCCCCTGATGTGTGGCCCGTGCCTAGGTACACAGCCTGCACACACAAGTGCTCCAGATCTCCTTCTCCACTTTCCTTCCTTCCTGAACTGAGTAGAGAAACAGGTCAATCAGAAGATACCTACCCTTACGTACACAGGGCAATTTCTCAATGGCTTCTTGGACAGTTATTCAGAATGTCCTCCTAAGCTCTCTAAATCCCAGTGCACAACTCAGTTGTATCTTGTGGTCCTGAAAGCCACACTCTCCCTATTACTACTGCACTGGGGTATTAGCCATCTGTTAATTGACCTACATCCCGCCTCTGTCATAGGAAGGACAGGAGCTGAAGAAACGCAGAGGCGCCCTCTTTGCATTAGGCACCCGTCACCTATTGTATTCATCGTTACAACTCCCCAGAAGGGGACACTGTATCCACCCCCTGCCCTTTTTTCAGATGAGGAAGCCAGGGTGCATCTTTGTCATTGGCAGAGTCAAGATTTAACTCCTCGACCTCATGCCATGGTGCCTTGCCCTCCTGCAGGTGTCGACACAGGTTTAGGCTCCTCTGTATCACGTGCCGGACGCATCGCATGGTTTACATGAGGTAGGTGCCTGGCAGAGGAGGCCAGCATGGCAAACACACTAGATATCACTTTTAGAGTCAGAGCCACACAAAGAGAAGCCAAATGCATGTTTAAAAACCTCTGGTGAATAAGCCACCATTTCTACTGCAAGGTATGCACCCAACAGAAACTGTAAATATGTTCACCGATAAACAGCAGCAGCATTATTCTTGATAGCCCAAAACAATAAACAACCCAGATATTCACAGACAGCAGGAGGAGTGAATGACCGGGGTGCAGTCACAAGTGGAAGGCTCTGTCGCAATGAGAATGAGCAAGCCTGACTGACTGCCCACCACACAGAAGAACCTCCAAATAAGCCGAGCCAAAAGGGTCACACGAGAGCCCAGGTGTCATATGGTTCCATTGACACCGAGTTCAAAACAGTGTTAGAATCCAGGGTGGTGGTGACCCTCAGGGCAGGAGAAGTGGGCTTGGCAGGAAGGGCTGCTCTGGGCAGCCCTACAATTATGAATAGGGCACTTTTCTTTGTGTATGTTATTTTTAGTTTGAAATAAATGAAATTTCTGGTTCTATAGGTCAAAACAGTCAAATATCAGCCATTTCATCAGGTTCAAACTAATACTGCAGTAAAAACCCAGTTTTAAAGTCCTCTAGAAAAGCAGAAAGCAGCAGCCAGCAGGGCCTGGAAGGTTGGCTTTCTGGAAACCAACCTAAGTGCTCCTGCAGCATCTGACCCCGTTCTTTGCTCCTTTGTCTTTAGCAGAGACAGAATAACAACGAGGCCCTGGCTTCTGTGGACAATTTGTGATGAAGCTGTCCCTGGGCTCCCCTGTGCCAGCTCCTCGCTCTCATCCCGGGCATCTCAAAGCCCTGTAACACCTGCATGGCTTCTAGATGAAAGATGAGGTCCCTGCATGAGCTTCCTGGCTGTAAAGCAGTGTTTTTAATTTATCCACACCCAACACCAAGATGATATGTTTTAAAGAAGCAATATTACTAAGATAATTTTTACATTTACAAAACACTATCCCAGGAAAAACAGAAGTACTAAGCTTTTACAAGCCTTGTGTGAGTCATAAAAGGCATAATCTTTATAACTAATTGAGATAACTGTATCCACAAGTTCTGAAACTAATGATGTGCTTTTGTTGTGTTAAGAGCATTTATCTTCCCATGGGAAAATACCATCAATTCTCAGAATTCTGGGTACAATCGACTTACTTTACAGTGGCAAATAATACTTCAAACAGATGGATACCCCATTTATCAGAGGACCAGGCAGACCCCTTCACCTTCCCAGGGAGAGAAGTGCCAGGGCCACCTGCTCCTACTTGTATGGATGGGGCAGAGGGCATGTGAAGACATGCTTCTAACCAAACTCTGCAGGAGGAATACAGACTGAAGTCAGGGAGAGGGAGCGGGATTTTTCCTTATGCATTATCTAACACAGATGTGCTGATCAGGCTTTTGACTCACTGTCCTGCAATCACAGTTGTCAAGGGTCACCACTGAGAAACTACAGGCTGAGACCCTCCACCCCATCAGACAGCAAGCCACCCACGCTGCTATGGGGTCTGGCTCATTAGGTGAGCTGATGGCAAGTTTTCTCTTTGGGGAGCTAAAAGATATCATTTGAAATATAAGTCCTAAAGGACTTTATTTTTTTCCTAGAAACCCCATACTAAATAATTTATAATAAGAAAATCAATAGCTACCTATGACATTTCTCTTCAGTGTCCATTACGGATTCAGTTTAACAAAAGGTAATGATAATGGCATTACCATTTGTTAAGCATCTCCAATGAGCTGAATACTGAAGCTGTTCTGCTTGATACTCACAGGCCACAGCTCATAGATATCGTTAATATTCCTCATGAACGTTTGGACAGACAAAGATTTAACCTGAAGAAATATTTTGCCCAAAGGCTCACACAGCTCATAAGGGGCAAAACCAAGATGTAAGCCATGGTGGCCTGAGGCCAAAGGCCATGTAACCACTATGTCACAGTGCCATTCACATATGCTATGCTTATGTAGTAGGGTTCACAGAAGCAGAGAGAAGACACCTCATTATATACTTTAGACACTAAAAATTTCTTTATCTAATAAAATCCAGTGAAGTATTATCTCCACTTCCCCAGTAAAGATACTGAGGTTTAGAGGTTTTAAGCAACTTGCTCACTAGTGCACAGTCAACATTGAAACACAGACCTGTCTAGCTCCAAAGCTCATCATGGTCTTTTATTGTGCCACCTTGCCTCCAACAACTCCTTTGGAACTTGTTGCTAGGGAGTGAGCAAAGTTACATGGGTGTGTTAGGTCCACGGCTGCAGAAGGCTGCAGAAGGCTACAGCAGCCAACCAACCCCAAATCTTGGTTAACTCAAAGAGCTGCCTTCTGTGCCACAGTCCACTTCCCATGGTGTGATCCTCCAGGATAGCTGCCCTCCTGGTGCCTCCATCCTGCAGCTGTGCCACGTCAACATGCAACTCCACCCGTCACTAAAGCGATTTATGGTGCCTCAACTCAGCAGTAACACTTGCCATTCCACCTCTGTCCCACTGAGCAGATCTCATCCCCTGGCCTCTTAGGCAATAAGTAGCATTAAAAGAACAAATACATATTATAGCAGGGACTGGGAAGGGCAACACTCCTGTTTGGTCAGGAAGCAGAGAACCACCAAAGGAGAGCTGCAAATGACTGTAGGCTCTGCATCAGTAGTTCCCAGTAGTGGATGGAGCAGGTAGTGATCACTACCTGAGCATCCAGACTTGTTCAAAGTGCAGATTTCAGGGCTTGATTCTTTATGTGGCTTATGTTGGTCTGAACTAGGCCCCAGGTCATTCTGATACAGGTGGTCACCAGACCAGACCACCTTTTAAGTAGCTTTGTTGTGGGTCAATGCAGAGCACTCAGAGTTCCTAGGGAGATGGTCCTCAGCAATCAGGTCAGGAGGTATTGACCATACCCCACTCATGGCGTGGCCAGGTGGGGAATAAGGGGAAAGCAAAGAAGATAAAGATGCAACCTCGTCCCCAGAGTGTAGCAGTGGACAGGTCAGAGCCAGACACATAGACCACAGGCCACAATGCAAGATGGAATAATAAAAAAACATCCCTAGTGAGTGGGGAAGTGAGGAGAGGGCAGAGCTGTGTACTGTCACTCACAAAAGTCAAAAGGCCTGAGTGCCCCCAAAGAATGGTCCTTTCTACCAGTGGGCAAATACCTGAGCAATTGCTCTGGTTCAAATCTCCAGACCTCCTGGTTACCGCCTGCAGGGGAGCACCTCACATCCTGGCAGCCACATTCTCCTCCCAGACCCCCTTTTCCTGCCACCCCAACACTGAAATCCACAGTCCCAGGCCACACCTGGGGAGCAGATGGATCCCCATCCAAAATATGGCTCCTTGTCCTCAGACCTTTGTTCTGCAGGAATGTCCTTGAGCCCAGGCCCTGACACTCAGGACTCAAGACTCAGGTAAGCCATTTCCAGGCAGCTGTCCCTGGCACCTGTCCCCTTCTTCCTCTTCCCAGGGTTAGTCAGCCTTCCTTCCCAGTAAAACTGAGCATTCTGCTCCAGCTACCACCTGGAGTCCAGACTGAACTCCCCGGGGGCAGTTAACAGGTCTGTTAATTGTTGCCAATATTTCAAACACCCAACAAGCAGTGCCTTCAAGTCATCTGGACTTGAAGCAGGTCATCTGGACCAGTTCAAGTACCAAGTTTCCCTGTGTCTTGTTGGAATTCCACCAACCAATGTGTGCTCATGGAGGAGAAAGAAAATACTACATGAGCAGGCGCCTAGAAGGACCCAAATAAAGCTCTGTCCACTGGATGGATGATAAAAGAGAAAGTAAAAGTTTCAAAACCAGTGATTGCATAAGGGGCAAATAACACATAGGGGGCCATCGCGCAGCCCTCTGCTGGAGTGTGAGCTCACTGGAGGCACCTGCTTCCTCTCTTCTTGCCCCCAGCACTTGGCACATACCTCCTGCATAATCAAAGAAAGATGCAAGACGAATTTGATGGGAGGCAAACACCTCTACCTGAGCATCAGGCATCCTGAGCAGACTCACTCCAGGCAGGATGCTGCAGAGAGCAACCAGGGGCTGTCGGGAAGAAGGAGCCTACAGACAGAGGAGCCCAGGGAACCCCAGTTGGCAGGTGAAACAGGCAGACACCTCCACCCGGTCCAGCTTTTCAGATGTTATCATCCTTCCAAGGTCTACAGTGCTGTGAAGGTAAGGCTGTCTGAACTAATTGATATCCTGGGTGCAATGGCCAAGAGCAGAGGGAGTGAGCATGTGCCCCTAGCTCTTTGCTATGATCATCTAAGCTCTTATCAGCAACATATGCATGTCTTCCCTTCCAACTCTGGGATGTACCCAAAGCTCAGGAGTTGAACCTCCACTGCCATCCCTCTACCTCTGAAGTACCATCCTAAGATTTGATTTAAGAGCCATAGTAACATCTGTGCCAATGCATTACTTTGAGTCATGTGCACTTGCTTCTCTGGAGGGAACAGTTCACAGAAGGGGATCACTTTCAGGATGTGGCCACTTTCCTCCCCATTTGGAAGCCTGGTGCTGGACCCTTCCTCAGTGGCTGATGACTTTGGGACACAGTAAACTGCCTGTTCTGCATCCAAGTTCAATCTCCTGCTAGCTGAGCAAGCACCATCAGGCACAGTACACACCCTTTTTGAACCTTGGCTTCTTTACCTGTGAGGTGGGGGTATTGAGCAGTATTCACCTCAAATGAGGTGAAGCTTCAAAGAGAAGCTACCTGGGATGCTCAGTGTGTACAGCAAACCCTCCACTGACCAAGGCTGCTGCTGTTTCTCCTATAGCAAGGTGGCTAAGCATCCAACTTTTCTCGCTATAGGAGAAAGTTGCAGCATCTGAATTTAGATCTCAGAGAGACCCTTATAAGCTCTGTAACCCAGACACTGCCTTTATCTGACTGAGCTTTGGTTTCTTCAATCCATGATGACATCAATATACTGCCTTCATTGGGTTAAATGCCATTCAATAGCCATCATTACTGCCTGACAGGTAGCAAGCCCTCAATGACCAGGAGCTACTGCACTGGTGTCAGTAATACAGGTGAACAGTACACTAGCAATAGTGTACCCCTGGCCTCAGGGCTGTTGAACCAGCACCTCAGAGCTGCAGAGCAAGGTCTTTGGGATTTAAGGAATTGCATCCTGAATCTCTCCTATGGTCTTAGATGACAGCAGGATAGAGGGACCCCTGGGGGCTGCCCTTCCTCCCTGCCCTGCTCTGCCCCAATTACTGAATAAGATCTATGGGACCCCAAGGCCCACAAGCTTCAACGTACTAAACGCAGCCTCAAAGCTACACATTGTACGTTAATGTTTCCTAAATACTGGGTTCCTATAATCATTGCATATCCAGGTTGGGTAAAGTTTGTGTGCCAGCCATGATCTGCATTGCTGTTTACTAATTTTCTTCCCAGGTATTTGAGGTCCTTAGACAGGGTTGCCCGAAAGGCACTGAGCATCTCTGAGCGTTGTTGGGAGAGCTTCCTCTGAGAATTGTGAATGCACAAAATCTCAGTGCCACACCTGATCTGCTACCAAAAAACTCCTCAGCAAGAGAGAGTTTCCACTCCTGCTACTGGTGAGTCCGAAATACATTTCATTAGCTCTAAACTGGGATTTCTAGGGAGGATGTGGGATCCCTGCTCCCAGGCAGGGCAGATGTGCTGAGAGAGCAGGCCCCCACATACAGGTGAGGTTTTTGCAGAACATGAGCTTATAAAGAGGTGGGCTACACTTTCCCCAAAAAACAACTAGTCTCTCATTCTGGGAAATAGGGTAGACAGCACGGAAACAAAATAGGTGATAAATTATATGGGCTAATATGAACACTGTAGCAGGGAAGTCAGATTCAACTTGCCCAGAGGGACTTCCCAAACCTCTCCAGACTGCAGACACTACCACCTTCCTGAAGAGAGGTGGGGAGACCCCACTGAATCATGCCATCATTCCAGGGCTGGCAAAAGGAAGAGCACAACTTCCCCCAAAGCGGGTTTTGTCAAGGCGCCAGAAACTTATCTGAGAAAACAAGGGGTCATCTGTGTCTGTGCTCCTAGTGTCCTTCCGGAAGTCATTATCTGCCCGATGACAAGAACATCTCCCTGTGGGGAGCTCACATCAGTGCCAGAGCTGATCTTTACAGGTCAAAGCCACCAGTTGGACACTGTTTAACATTTCTGATTTGATATGAAACGCAATGAATCATCCAAAAATGCCATCATGTGTATCCTGCTGGGGAAGGGATACATGAAGAAGCATAACAGAACTTTGGAGAAAAGACTGTAAACTGCCTGTCTGGTTTTTACGTAACACCCTTGGAGGAAGCCGGAGCACACAGACATTACCAAGTTTCAATGGCACAGGCCACTGTACACCAGCAAACATTTCATAAATATTTGGGGGAATATTTAAAGGGAAACTTGAAAACATTATATTTTATATATTATTGGATGCTTTTTTAGTGGCAAATTCCTAGCAGCAATCAAAGCAAGTAGCCTAAGTACCTATTTTGCTTTATTTCAAGCATTTTTCATATATTCACCCAACAAATGTTACATTTTACCGTGCACTGAACACTATTTTATCATTTCTATCACATAATGGGATTTTAGTCTATCTGCCAACTGGAAACTGTCCCCATCTGATCACAGAGCAATCACTAGTTTTAATGTTTATTCCAAAGGTAGAGAAATAGAGTAAGAAGAGGGGAAAGTGCTTTGTTTTTCCAAATGTATCAAGACCCAACTGAAGTTCTTGTTCCTTCCTCCCAGTGAATAACACTAGTGTTCAGTTAGAAGGCAGGAGAGGGGGGCTTGCCTGCATCTGGGGGCGCTCATGGCCTTTTCTGATGGTGTGAATAAACACTCTGGATGAATTTAATCCTCAGTAAAGAAACACATACAAGAAAAGGCATTTCTTTCCCAGGTGTATACCCTGGGCTGCAGGAACAGAAGTCATCTTTGACACAGCACATCTGCCAAGAATGAATCCCGATTGGGGCAGAAAACCAAAGAGAGGGCTCCTGTTTGTTTTGGTGCCTCCCCCTCAAAAAAAAAACCCCGCAAATCCAGAAAGTTCATGTAATTTTAACGTTTAAAATGTGTCAGAAAACATCCTTGGGCATACGGAAATATAGACCCTGATCCACTAATGCAGCCTCAGATACAGATGTGGGTGCCTAGGTGACAGGAGATGAAGGGGTGATGCCGGGTGAGTCTGAGCTGGAGTCAAGGCTCCCATCTGAAAGGGAGAGATGCGACAGCTCCCTGCTGCTGGGGCCCTGGAGGTGGGTAAGAGGTAAGAGGTGGGTACCTGGGTGCCTGGAGGAAGCTCAGTCATCTCTGAAGGAAGCTGCGCCAGTGCCCCCTCCTCTTTTTAAAATTCACCGTTCCCAGGTGCCACGCGCTCAGAGCCTTCCCGGCATTTCGCTGCCGCCCCTGAAGGGCCTCTGCCTGGCACCCGGAGGAGACATCCACTGCAATCTAGCTCCGGGGTGTTTCTAGCCCACATGCTGGCTGCAGCCCCTGCCTCCCCTAGCCTGGGCGGCAACAGTTTTCCAGCGGGAGAAGTACCGCAAGCGCCTCCAGGGAAGACGCTCAGGAGGACCAGAGGCGGTGGAGCCAGGGACACAGAAAGAGACCAAGCTTGGCCCTGGGGCAATGGGAGATGGGGCCAAGAGCAAAGACCGTCAACGTCGGCCTCGAAAGATCACAGAGAGGGAGGAAACTTCCCGAGGGCGCGGGCTACGATGCGCGTTCTAGTCCAGGACAGCAGCCTAAATACCCGGGACAGGTGGTGTTGGGCCAGGAAAAGGCGCCAGCTAGGGGGCTGGACCCGCGGCCGGACTAGCTCCCTGGCCGGTGGTGGGGACAGAGGAAACAGGTCCCAGTCCTGGCGCGCGAGGGTCTCTCTGCGTCGAGGGTCCCGGGAAGGAGAGGAAAGGGTTTCTCTTGGTCCGACATCACAGATCTCGGACACCAGGAGTGCAGGGGACCTCGAACCCGGGCCGCGGGGGACGCGGTAGAGCAAAGAAAGTTGGGGCACAGACAGGCTCGGTCGGTGGGCCCCCGCGTCGGTGCGCCCCGCCAGCGGCGCTCCACTACTTACACGAAAACCCCGAAGAGCAGGGCTCGCACCCCGATCTCGATGGCCAGCTCCCTCATGGTCTGGCCAGAGCAGCTCCCGCAGCGGCGGCTGGTGCTCTCGCGGCTCCCGCAGCTCAGCCGGCGCCGGCTCGCCAACCCTGGGCGGCGAGGGAGGCGCACTCCAGGCCGCGGGCGGGGGCGGAGGCGGGCGCCGGGCGGGGGCGGGCGGACCGGCGGCGGGGAGGGCTCAGGCAACCCGCTCGGGCCGAGGGCGTCCGGGACGCTGCGACTGCTGCCCTAGGGCCCGCGTCCGCGCGCTCAGTAGGGGCCGCCTCGGGGACTCCCGGCTCCCTCGCGCCTAGGAGCCGCCTCCGCGTCCTGGGCC